>NC_071271.1:9655074-9977574 GCF_023375685.1 Ictalurus furcatus | reverse complement strand
TGTATCCCATTTTTAACAGATATTAGAGTATTGTTTGAAACAGTCATGAATAATAAGGAGATTATCAAGTGTGTTTACTAAAGTGCTCTGGGAAAAGCACTGTGGTTGGTCAGCTGACCTCTTCCTGTGAAAGTGGGTTGTTTCTGGCCACATTTTCAAACTTGGTCTGGATACAGGAGTCTGTACCAAAGACTGATTCTGGGCTTGTTTGGGAAATGGGATCATAATTTCCTTTGCAATCACTGAGGAAGCATGGATCAATTACGCAGTTCCATACAAGTTTGCAAAATGGTAGGCACTAAATTCAACTGTTCAGTTTTTTTTTGTAGGAAAAGCAGCACTCAAGCATCAAAGAACAGCAAATTTTGGATGCATATAAGAAGATATACACTTCTGGGCAAAAACAGCAAAATATCAAGCTGTACTCCTGAGACCTCCTGTGCCACCATTTGCTTGCTTGCTTTTGCTGTAGTGAACTGTTTGGGGGAAAAGCTAAAAACAGGGAAGTTCACTTATATAGTCTTCTTATCCGCAAAAGGTAAAACATGTGTCACGTTCCGTCACAACGGAGACGCGGAAACAGAAGCAGATGCAGTTTAAGTAGTTTGTATATATAAAGTCCAGCAAACAAATCCAATACATAAGGCAGATTCGAAGTCAAGGCAGGCAAAAGGGTCTGGTGATCAGCAAACAGGATATCATAGAGTAACCAAAGAACAAAAACCTGAGAACGAACGAACAAACAAACGAACAAACAAAAGCTTGGCAATGACAGAACACAGCAGAAACAGAACAATTACTTGCAGAAACAGAGCAATGAGGCTTATATAGGTGCACAGTAATGAATGTGAAATTAAGAACAGGTGCAGACAGTCAGGTGCCGTGGTCAGGTAAGGTGCAGTGGTTGATGGGAAATGCAGTTTCTAGTCCCTTTTCCTGTATTTCCATGACATCATGATAATGATCAAAATGTTTGATGTAAAATTCAAACTAACATGTCTGGGTGTACAAAATGACAAGAAAAAAATAATAATAAAATTTAAATAAATAAAATGCTGTATGCAAGTATACCCACATGGCTTAACCATTTGAAGAAATCAATGGGAAAAGCTGTCCCAAAATAAGTTATTTTATCTTTAGTTCTTGCTAATTTCTTGATTAATGATTTGTTCTTAAAACCATTAAAAGCTTAATATTTTGCCATTTTGGGCTTGGCCCATTTGAAAAAAAAAGGCTGCCACAAAACATGTGTTTTTTGCGATGATGTTAGTGTAAGACCTCGTGCTACACCAATAGGTCATTTGCATTTGAATGCCTTCTTCACTTCTTGTATTGATAATGCATTATGAAACAGGATTTGAGCAGGAAGTAGCAAGACAAGTTAAATCACTCTCATTACTCAGTGCCTAGTTACAGTATTTAATGTCTGGTTGAACCCTGAACCCTCGACCACCATTCTCGAAAATAGCTTTCACACTTCACTCAAACACCAGCACCAGAAACAAACACAAGTGTTAAAACATCCTTAGTGACATGGTTCAATGCAAGTCTCTCCTGCAAAGTCTGGAAGTTTGGTTTGTGAGACCAAATGGAAAGTGTGAATAGCCATACAATGCATGAGAAATCTTGAAACAGCTTTATGCCAGTATAAACTGAACGGATCACAATGCATGGTGTAGCTCATCCCATATATCCTCATTCTTGTGCAAAATACACTGAACAGACAAAGGCTATCAAGTCTCTGTGATTGAATCCACAACAGAAGAAAGCCGCTCAGAAAATTTCACAATGAGAAGTGTAAAATGTATTTATAACATTACATTGTAATTCAATTTGCTGTACTGGCTCTATTATTATAGTTATAATTATAATACATTATATTATGGAATTATACTTTCTATAGGGGAACAAACGCCTTATCCATCATAGGACCGACATTGGCTGCTGGCCTGTCTCTTAACCGTACGTCATCTCCATTTAATCAAGTTGAGTGCCTGACCATACAGCTAATGGATTATTGTGCCACCTATAACTGCATTAAATACAACATAATATGTTTTCCTATTTAAGCCATTTGATGTAAACGAACCGTGAAGCACGGCCAAACAGCACTGATTGACTGGGTGGTCACATGACACAGTGTTAGCCTTTTTGTTTGATAATCGCACAATAAAACAAACTTACAGTCCTCTGGTTACCGAGGACATGCTTTTGAAGAGGCTCCATGGACCATGTTTATTTATGTCCTGGTTTCACAAGTGTGAAACACCTCTGCTGCAAGGTAAGGTGCAGATGTGTGTTATAGTTTTTCTTTGAATTAACTTAAATCTTCCAAGGTTGACACACAGCTGTTAACTTTAAGGCTCTAGTAGACATTACTGAGACATATTAATGTAATATTTTATCTGCTTATATTCCCTGCTAGGATTCACTGAATATACTTTAATTCAGTGATGCCTACTGTATATATACACAGTATATACAGTACAAACCATATGAATTATTTACTAAAAATATTTAGAACAAACGTACTAATCCTAATAATAATGCTAATTATATTTCTACATTCTATTCTCTGTGCACGTTGTCCTCTGTGAGGTTTCCTCCAGGGTCTCCAGTTTCCTCCCACGTCCCAAAAACATGTCAATAGGTGGATTGGATACAATAAATTGCCCCTAGTACCCTGCAATCGACTGGCATCACAAATAGGGTGTATTCATGCTTTGTGCCCAATGCTCCCGGGATAAGCTCCGGGTCTACCACCACCCTGACCAGGATAAAGCACCTACTGAAGCTAGACGAATGAATGAATGAATGAATAAATGAATATAATTCTCCTGCAAGAACATTATGCATCACGGTGTAGGGAAAATTAGCTGTTTAGCTTGAGCTGTTGTTCATATTACCTCCGTGGCCACAACAGCCAATAATACCCTAAAAACAGTGAAACATTATTTTAAGAGCAGTGTAGCAAAATTGGCAGTTGTAGGCAGTAGACCTGTAAACAATAAGACACGTATCTTTAAGAACAGATGAGACTTTATTAAATTATTCTAATACACAGAAACTAATCTAAAACATAAACACACACACACAGATAAACTGGGGTGAAAATAGCTTTCAACAGCATGAATGAAGTTCCGAGTTTCTACTACTGTATATTATTTCACAGACCATGACCTGAACAAACCATCAACTTATTAATTTACCTTTGCTTCTTTTAGAACGGCTTTTAACTTAACGGTATATGCACCAGTTTAGCTAGATTCTGGAGATAACGCTCGACTTTTTGAGGGAATTTCCTCGTTACGTTGTGGTACTGCGATGGTTATTTGTCAGTGGTCACTTTTGAGTGGCGCATTTGACCAATCAGAATGATGAATGGAATGAGTCTGGTAGGTGGGAGGTTTGAAGAATTGGTGGTGGCTCCAGGCTGGGGCTCTGAGCAGATGTGGTCTCCCCAAAAATGCTGATTGGGGCAAACTCTCTAAGCTTTGGAGGCTCTCCGCCCACTCTGTCCCTCATTTGATGTTCTGTTCTTATGTGAATCTGAGCCAAGCTGAATCTTCTTTGGTGTCCTAGTATTTTAACCTTTTCTGGCTAGTCCAACCCCGGAATGTTTCCTCCAATCAAACATTGTTTTAGGACATGGTGTAAGCCATATTCTTTGCCTATGATGTTAATCAGTACATTGTCTCTGCAGACAGGTGGTTCCACACTATTCATCTGTGGATAAAACTTTGTTCCAAAATATTAACATATACATATAACAACATTCTACCCAAATTTCCTTACTATTATCTTTAAGGAAATCACTCAACGAACACATACATACCACACATGACATATATCGGCTGTTGTTAACACACTTCTAATAGTCAAACACAATTATCATACTAGTACTACTATACTAATACATGCTAAATAAATGAAACCATTACTGGCAACTTAATGGTTATAAGCATGATAGTTCCATAAGAAAACATGGCAGAAAATAGGTGATTGCAGTTGCTTTAAAGATGCATTAATTTTCATAGTCATTGCCTTTGTAGGCTATATGGAGTGCTCTGTGTGAACGTGGAATGTGTGAACACAGTTTCTTTGTGTTGACCCTCTCCTGAGGTCCCCCTTTCCTGATGCTTAGGTCATCAGATTTACTGGTGAGGGACATTGGATTTTAACTGTTGGTTAAGCCATCTGGTGCTTTGTTTAAACTAGCATTAAGAAGGCGTGTAGTTAATCTAGGTTGTGGTGACGGTACTCCAGTAGGTGAGATAAAGAAATGTCAGGAAAGGTGTTCGCAGAGTCTGTGATTTTAGGAGGTGGCATGAACTTAGAATCCAGTGATTCTATGCTGCGGTCCAGGATAGGGTTTGTTCCTCAAACGCTTGTGACATTCTAGGGGGGTGATTTATGACTTTGTTGTAACTTCCTGGCCAGATGGCCACTCTGACAAAAAAACGTTAGGTTACTTAACAGTGTCGTTTGTTTATCCACAGTCCAGACTAGCTGGTACTAATCCTGACAAAATCGGATTTATAGCTTGTATGGTCCAAGGATGTAGGTTCAGGCCCCCAAGGTGGACTGTGGCTCACTGTCCTTATTTCTCCTAATTCCTTCCTCACTGCCTGGTTCGCTCTGAGATCCTACAACGGAGAGGTCTTTGCTTAGTGTAGTAAAGATTTGTGGAGGTTTCTACCAAGAACAATCCCCATCTTCTCCAGTGCCACACAGAACTTTACAATATAAATTATAGCACCAACTGCAGAAATGGCACAGGATTTAGGGATAATGAATTTTAAATAACCTGTAGTGCATTTGGAGTTTGCTTGACTGTGACAGTGCTAAATCATTTACCTCCATAGCAGCCATGAAAAAGCTGATTTATATTCGACTCCTCACCTGCCTCCTCTCAGCTTGGAGAAAGGCCAGCAGGATACTTTTAATTACAATTCTTTTTACTAGCTGAGTAAAATGCAAGCTGAGACGACAAGTGTTTTCAAGGTTAGCAGTAATGTGTAACATTGTGCGCTGTATTACACCTGAAAGACCTGCTGATTCTCCTCTTTATGGCCAGGTTGGGAGAACAGCCTTGTTCACAAGTAAACAAATATTACACAACTCACACAGCAGCCAACGGAAAGCTCTAAACTCTTCTAGACAACAACTAGCGCTGTTGGTACCTTTCAAATGTTAATTTGTACTTTTAAAAGGCACATTCATTATTTTAATGTAATGATCAGTGTTCTAAATAAACAGTTTGATTAAAACCTTGATGTAATTAAAACCTTAATTACCTATGTTTCGCAGGTCTCACTGGTTTCACTCACAAGTGCTAACTAGTTCTGTAATTTTTACTCATTTAGAGAAAAAAAAAAAAAAGTCACGTTGTTGCTCAGTAATAGCATATATTTTCCCCATATTGGAGACAGAGGCTCTGACACAAAAGGGCTGGCATGAACGGCGACACAGTGAATAGGAAAGTCATCACTTATGGTTCTCATCAGAAAGTCAACAAACTGGAGAGAGCATTCATATTGAGTGTCATTTACTTATCGTGACAAAAGCAACTAAGTGAAGCTTCAAAGCTCAGTTATTTTCCTGCTATCTCCTGTATTGTGAGGATCCAGAAGAGATCCAGAAATGAGCTGTGGAGCGTAAAGTGCTTGTACAAAGGATCGACATCTGTGGCCGAGGTTGCAAGAAACTTCTACAAAGCATCACCTTTGAGAGCTCCAGAAATCAAGTAGATGTGACTGATCTTCACACTGCCCCTTATGAGTTGGAAGCAAGCAGAGTTGCTGAGAAAGATCGTACATTAGGGACGTCATGAATACGAAGACATTATTCATAAGGCAATTGGTTCAGACTAGAGGTTTGAATTGGGACTGAGATCCCACAGCAAACTAAAAAGTCATAGAGGCTTTTATTTTTGTGTGAGCAGATTTTTACTTACAAGCTACTGGGATAAAGAAAGCCCACGCTTTCTTTATCCCAGAAATCCCATTTTCTGCAATGTGAACATGCAGTAGTTCTTAACTTCTTCGTCCATGTCACAGTGGTTTAAATTAGGCTACTAGTTTGTTTATATTTTGGGAAATAGACCCAAATACATTTGTTAGAAAAAATGGTGGGCTGATAGAAACAAAAGAGGTGAATTCCCTGAGCATGAAGACAGTGTTAGTATTTCTACCTCTCGATTTTTCTGGTATTTTTCAATATGCGCAGGGCATAGTGATAGGGTTCATTAAAAAAAAAGTAAAAATTAAAACTCTGGTCTTCAGGTTTAAATCTGAATGCAGATAAACATATGGATGTTTGTAGCATTACAAAGATACAGATACAGGTTAATAAATTAACATTTATTTAACCAGGCAGTCTCTTAAAATCAGGGCTCTCAAGTTTCTCAAGTCTCACACTTTCACTGTGAGACACACACATTTCAACCAGTTCACACGCTCACATGCCACATCTTGTACTTCTCACGCTGAGAAGTAGGGGAAAACTTGTCCCGCTATATACAATAAATAGAATATACAATTCATAGCTGTCTCGAGTTATACAGAGTAAAATGCCACCTATCGGCCATTCAGAAATTAGAAGTTGTTGTTTCCAGGTAAATTACGTGATCCTGCGGCAAGCACGCTCATTACTAGGCAACATGGATGCACACACATGGGGTGGAAGTTGGAAGATCAAGATCTGATGACTGCGGTAGGTAACCCCTTTCTTTTAGCATTTTGATTTTATGATTCCTGGACGAAATCACTTGCCTGTGATCAAAGATAGTGAGAGCTGATGTTGGGGAATATAGCCAAATCTGTGCTAAATTATTATTGATGCAGTCAGAAACTCTCCAACTGCTTTGCAACCAGAAGCTTTAGCTTAGCTTTGGCTACCTGAAACTAAGGAAAGGACTAGAGATGTATTTCATTATTTTATTTCAAATTCTACTGTAGTCTTTTCAGTTATGTTAATCTACATCTCTTAAAGCCAAGTGCTCTGGCTATCATTTCAGTAATGTTTTATATCTTGGCAATACATACATACAGCTCAGCGAGGAGTTCCTCGAATATCAATGGATGGACATCCCCAAGACCCAGCCACTTTCGACATTGAGGGTTTTGGGGGGAATATGTCATCAATGAAGAATAGGGTAAGAGATATTCTACACCCTTTGACATTTACTTAATCAACTTAATGAATGCAAATAAATATTTTAAGAGAGTAATTAGGCCTCCTTGGTTCATTTTTTTAAGGTGACCAGTTTGAGCAGATTTGGAAGGCTGTGTAAGATTGCCAAACTGGTTTTAGTTCTTCCCCACTCGAATGCAGATGCAGAGAGAGTGTTCTCCATGGTGGGTTTGAACAAAACCAAAACTAGGAACAGTTTGGCTCTGGACGGAATGCTATCATCCATCATGACGGTGAAAATGGCTGGCCTTGAGCCACAGTGCTTTAAGCGGGAGCCCCCTACCCCTGTTGTCATTTTGTCATCAAAATGTGCAACAAACACTTACAACACAAACACCATTCATAAGCTGAAATGTGTACTCATACACACACACACATACATACGCACACACAGAGCTTGACATACATGCTCAGGGCAGGTTCTGCAATCCTACTGTATGTGTACAGTATGTACATTGAGTACTGCTGTTCAGTTGGCTCGTTTGGGGCCAAATTTCTTTTTATTTTTGTTTATGTAAAACAATATATTTTATTTGAATGAATTTGTCTGTCTTTTATCAGATTTACCAATTGTTATAATTTCTATTTGTGCTGGTCAATTATGAACAATAGATAAAACAGAACTGCTAGAAAAAAACTTGAGAAAACTGGGTGAGGCCGAGGGGCCACTGCTGCAAATATTTGAGTGGCTCCTCCCCTAAGAGATGCAATCTCACTCCAATCTTTTGCTAAAACTTGAGAGCCCTGCTTAAAATAATATCTCCTTGAATATCTCTTGAAGTAATATCTCTTTTGCACTTCATATATATATATATATATATATGAAGCAGTGATGTAAATGTATGTGTCACAGGAACATTGACTTGGGTCTAATGACTGAGAACAACAGCACTGAGCACATGTTCATGATTTCCGCTCATCAAAAATCTCCAATCAATGCTCTTTAGCTTCCTTCCATAAGGGCGTCAATTCAACAGGCTTCAAATCTACTGAGAACTGCTGTTGATACCTATTAGGCATTTGGAGAAGATCACACACTCTCAGCTGTCAGTACTCAATCGGGATGTGGCAGTGCACAGGGAATACAGAATCAGAGATAAACAGGTGCTTATTACTATTCTCTCCCGCACTTGGCATATTCAGCAGCAATCACAGCAGCTGAAACATATAAAATGATGGCCATACATTGAAACCAAGGTCTATGGAAATAATAAACTCTTCTTATCTTGCCTCCAGTAAACATTAAGCTAAGCTTACAAATCCCTGTTACAGCAATAGAGAGATCATACCATATTAGGCTTCAACAAAGCCAAGCACTAAACCTTTTTTGTCTCACATTTCTCTTTTTTTTCCTTCAGGTGAAGTACTGATTGTGTAATGGCTTCTCAGTAAGTTTGTTTGGACCCTGGGGATTTGTTACTCCGTCCGTCACCTCACGCAGAGTCACTACAGCATCATGACAAGAGGCCCATGCTGCCCATCGTTATGAGGAGAACAGCACCATTTATCAGGAATATTCCCACTGTCCACACAAACACAAGCTGCACACAAATGGCACCTTGCTAAATGGGGATGTTTTTGCAGTGAACACATGAAGCATAGTTCCCTTTCAAAGGGAACTCAACGTTTCATAAGCTTCACACTGTGGGACGCCCCCTCGCACGTGACCGGTATCTGAAGCCTGTGGAAAATCGCGCCTATTTATAGGCCTGCCGTGGTCAGGTGACATGGCATAACACGTGTGACTATAAAACGGTGCCTGCAAACCACATCATCAGCTGTTTTGTCTTCAGCGCAGCCATACGTCGGTTGTCTGTGTAAACATGCCTATGTATAACATATATATTTTCTTTTCTCTTCAGTTACTATCCTGTGCAAACAGAATGCGTTTTAGAGAGTTCAGAAAGTGTGTTATTCCCTGCTCTCGTGTTATTACAAAGGGGAAGAGACACATTTTTTTGGGGGGAAAAGTATGGGAGTGGAAAAAAAAGGGGCACGGTTTTGCCTAAGCCAGATGGGTTTCGGAACCTTAGGACTCTGGGTTGGCCACTGTCGAGGCAGCCAGCTGGCTCAGATGCTGGGGGTCCCATATGGATCTGGAGGGGGAATCAGAGACTCGCTTTTTCCTCCGGATTCAGCTCTCCACTTCCGGGGACTGGAGCTCGCGAAGCAACTTCTCCTCCTTCAGTGCATCAATTTCATGAGAGTGGAGCATACTCATTGTCAAAAAACAAACACACACACACATTTTATATATATATATATATATATATATATATATATATATATATATATATATATATATATATATATATATATATATACACACACATACACACACACATACACACACACACATATTAGCAGGTTCACACTCGGCTTCTCTCACTTCTCAGCCGAAGGGCTCCGGTATGGAGAGTCAACCCGCCCTCTCTGCTTTGACTCCGAAGAGCCAGAGGGGGAGCCAGTGAGAAGGAGAGCACCACCTCACAACGCAGAAAACTCCCCTGTTTCCCGGAAATGTCCATGCACCATGAAGTGTCACGCTTCTAGGGAGAGCCTTGTTTATAACCCCACGACGTCAAATTATTCGGCCATCGTGGGGGATAGACGGCTATTTTGCTATACCGAAGGTGGAGGAGGCGCTTGTAAGCCACCTCTCTCCATCAATGGCAGCAAAATTAGGGGGGGGGGCAGCTTTGCCATCCAGGCCGTGTAAGGCCACCTCAGCGTTTGTTTGGCGAAGCCTATGCAGCAGCGGGTCTTGCTTGTGGGTCTTGGCATACAATAGCAGTGTTGCAGACTTGCTAAATTGTGAGGGAGGCCCAGAAGGTGAGTGTGGTGGCCTGTCTCCCCCCAAACAAGGCGAGGGGGACCGGACGGCCACAGTTGCAGCTTGCTAGTAGGCCTGATTTAAAAATGATAATCAGTGCCAAAAAGGCAAACAGAAGCAGTCCTCAGGGGCTGTGGAGAGAGGTATCAGGGGACGAGAGGTTGTTAGGGCAGTTAGCCCCCAGTACTACTGTAGGGCTCCCCTAATCAATGTCGTCCCAAGTTTTCAGTTTTCTCTGGTCAGCAAGCTGTCACAGGGCAATAAAAATATGATGCTTTCCCTCTAATGAAATGTGGAAAGTTAACGTCACTAAAGACCAACTGGCAGTGTGCAAACTACTGCCACATGTGTCTCCATGTGCTAAACTACCTGGATGACTGGTTAATTCTAGCGTGGTCCAGGAAGTTGCTGATTCAATATTGAGATGTTCTTCTCGCCCATGTGAGGAACTTTGGGGCTCAGGTTGAACCTCAGGGAAAGTTGCTCCTCCAATCAAGAGCGACTTTTCTAGGGGTTATATGGGATTCGAATAACACACAACACGTGTAGGGCAATCCTATCAACATTGAGCAAGATAAAGTTGGATCTGGGCATCCCCCCAATCTCTTCGGAGACTATTGGGACTTATGGCATCAACAGCAGCCAACGTCATACCATTGGGCCCATTCGTATGTAAAGCCAAAGTCGGCGGTTTCGTCCGAGGACAAAACACCTAAGAGTAATCAGTGTCACGCGGCGATGCCTACATGCTCTGAGAACTCAACCGAGGTTGTAGAGACCATGTTAAACGTCAGTGAGACCCAGTAAACTGCACAATGGCTGCAGTCCTGGAGTCCTTACAGGAACTTTTCTCGGCAAGGTTGGCTCCTTCTACAATTAGGGTTTATGTAGCCACCATTTCAGTCAGCTACACCCCTATTGATGGAGCCTCAGTGAGCCCATACCCTCATTATGATGCAGTGGGTATACTCATTCTCACAGTGTGAAGCTCATGCAACGCTGAGTTCCCTTTGAAAGGGAACGTCTGGGTTACGCATATAACCCTGTTCCCTGAGAAGGGAACAAGATGTTGTGTAGCCCTGTCATACTGGGGTATGCCTGTAAATTGCGTCTGTGCTGCAGACAAAGAGAAACTGATGAAGTGGTTTACAGGCGCAATTTTATAGTCACATGACTATTCCCACAGCGTGAAGCTCATGCAACGTCTCACTCCCTTCTCAGGGAACAGGGTTAAATGCATAACCCAGATGATTTCACATTAAGCAAAGATAGAGAAGAAAGAGAAAGTTGGGGAAAAACACCGAAATGAGCCTCAGAGTAGTACAGTATTGTGGCAATGGGAGGAGTAATTGCAGAGAATGGGCGGGTAATGACTGAGTGTCTACACCTGGTTGTGAATAACAATGTCCTATTTTTATGCTGTGCTTCTTGCAGTGAGTGGATGAAAGCCTGAAAGAGAGAGCCAGAGTACAGCTGAACTTTGAGAATTACATTTTTTAGACATTGTTTTACTCAGCATGTTAATAAGTTCTATATGGTTTCCATTCATTTTTATTTTGATGAGAGTCAGCATGGACAGCATCCAGAATTAATACTGTGCTGCACTCTCTCACTCTCACTCTACCTACAGTCTCTTCAACTCCCCTCACCTCCAACAGGATATATTGACTATAATTTGACTTATCTTTTTATGACTTTATCAGAATGCTGTGAATAGAATGTGCCTTAAAATTATATCTATAGTAACTCTATTTTTTTATGACCAACTAGCAAGTGTGCAGAAATTATCCTGAGTCACCTCTAAACTGGATCTGGTTTAAAAAAAATGACAGTTCTACATCAACTACATAACTACAAGCATTTTATGGACCCAACAGTTAGGCTTGGCATGCCATTATTCATTGACCACATGCTTGTTACTATGCCACTGAATGTCAATAAGATATATGAATGTCATAGATTTTAACATCAGTTTTAATTTGCTTAGAGAACATGAAAATGATGAGGAATGGATAACTAACACAGTTAACTGACACAGTTACTCCTAACTCCTCTTTGTCCTGAAGCAAATAACAAATGTAAAATGTAAAAACAAATGTAAATAACAAATATGCTCTGTCCATTTTACTATCAAGTTTCAATTAAAAAAAATAAAGGCTGACATATACCATTCATCAGCTGGCAGTGAGCTGACTGTAGTAGCAATGGGAAAGAAAAAAGAAACAAACCAAGACCACAGTTTATGACAATTGTTTTTCGTGTTATAAATGGAAAAAAAAATATGACAACGTAGATCTGATCTTGCCAGCAAAACTCACAACCCTAAGTGGTTAATAACTGCCACTACAAGATAACAGACACTTAAATGAGAGGACAGTAAAGTTAATTTTAATAATTTTCTATTAAACAAAAGCGATATGCGTGCATATTCAGCACATTGCAGTACTATGCTCTATTTGTCCATGTAGCTTTTCAGCTGGAGCATTGGAGTGCACACAAACTGCAATCTTGTCTTAGGTTTTCTGCTTTCAGAAAGCACTATGCTTTAGAAATACATACAAAATATACAAACCTAAAACAAAAGTGTAAATACTAATGTGATTTGGAAGCATACTCCATCATTCCTACACACTTTTCTAGGACAAGCATAAAGAGCTTTTATCGGCTCACTGCTTTACAAAACCATATAAAGAGTTATGTTACTATTTTGTGACTTTTACTTTTTTCAAAATTCACACATCCCATTTTTCATAGACATTATTAAAAACCATACAGTAAAAGACATATATATGATAACCTTATGTGGACTGTTTTAAATTAAAATTTTATTTTGTAATGGATTAGCCATCAACCAACATGCTTGTCCGCCAGATTTTAAAACATTCACAGGAAGCTTAGTGAGTTTGAGTAGAAGTTAACCTTATATCAGGGCCTGAATAACAAGTGCGTGATCCTCACCAACTTCAGATTTCACTATGTAGTCATTTTTCCCAAAACATAAACCAACATTCAGAAACCAGGTGGGAAAAAATAAGTAAACCCTATAATTCAGAAACATGTAGAACCACCATTTTCAACAGTAACGTGAAGTAAATGTTTCTGAATCAGTTTTTCAGTCTCTCACGTCATTTTGGAGAAATTTTGGCCCACTGTTCTATGCTTCAGTTAATTGATTTACAGGCATTTGTTTACGCACAGCTCTCTTAAGATCCCACCACAGCATCTCAATGGGGTTGAGGTCTGGACTTGTCCATTCCAACACCTTGATTTATTTACTTTTTATTTATTCGGATGTCAATTTGCTGGTGTTCTTGGGATCATTGTCCTGTTGTATGATCATATTTCAGCCTAGCTTAAGCTGCTGGACAGATGGCCTCACATTTGTCTCAAGAATATTCTGGCATAAATTGTGTCTCAATGACTGAAAGTTTCCAAGGTCATGTGGCTGCAAAACACAGGACGCAGTGCATGATGACCAAACATCAACACCTTTGTCTCACCGGTCTAAAGGATATTGTTCCACAACTTTTGTGGTTTGTTCAAATGCAATTTTGCAAAAACTACTGTAAGTCATGCTCTATTCTCCATTCTGTTCTTTTTAGAGAAAAGGGGCTTTTTCCTAACCACCCTATCACGAAAGCCATATTGGTTCAGTATTTTTCTGATTGCTGTCATGAACATAAAGATTTATTGTGCTTACAGAGGCCTGTAGGTCACATGTTGTAGCTCTTGGATTTTTCTTTATATGTCTGTGCATTAACGGTCTGACTTTTGATTGAATTTGCTGAAACCCACTCCTGTGAAGATTGGAAATTCTCTTGAAGACTCTCTATTTGTAGACAGCCCTTCTTGCTGTAGACTTGTGAATTTTAAATTGTTTGGAGATTATTGGAGATTAAATTGTTTGCCCTTATAACTCTTCCCAGTTTGAGGAGCAGCAACAATTGCTTCTCTGAGCTCATGGAAGATGTCTTTTCATCTGGTATGATGTAGACGAACACATCTGTGCTCAAGAACATCAAACTGCCAAAGAGGTTTATTTGTCTTAGTTTATGGGTTTGTCTTGGCTCGTGTTCTTTATAGCTAATATTCCTTTATTGATGCCAATAATATAAATGATTAGGTTTCACAAAATGGTCTTGATGGTTTTCTCAGTCCCAGCAAATTAAATAAATTGAAGTGGATCAAGTCGCATTTTATATTAGTTAGTCATGAGCACAAGTAGGATACATTTTTTTCTTAATTACCGTATTTTCATGAATATTAAATTTCTTGTGTAAATGCTCCTACGGACGGATTTATTTGTAAATCCAGCTTGATAAATGAGGCCCACTGTCTGCTTTTATTCTCACAGGAATATATGGAGCTTACTGTAGAGCAATATAACTGAATAATAAGCCGGAAGATTAAGCACTAGTGGAGCCTATGCAACAACCACAATACACACTCCACCCACTCAGTCAAATAAGGACAGTGCTTAATCCATAAGAATTCTCATACTAATACACTTAACACACAGAACTCTATTTCACCCTCGGCCATGCAGAGCACTCTCATACTACACCTCCCACCTTCCTGTCTCCCAGTGACGGCATGTGGCACATCAGTAGTAGACAGATGTTTATGCTAATGATACTTTTGAAGCAAAAACATTTTAATTGATCAGTGTATTGAGGTTTGTGGTTTTGGAGTTATACACTGATGTGGGCAGAGGACAGACCTAACACTGTGAGCCTAACACTGTTAGTGGCTTGGACACACTGGGGCATTATGAAGATGTGTTTACAGAATGCCTCTGTGTGCTGGCTGATGTCTTAGCCTGAACATTTATGGCATGGATACCATATCATATACAGTACACTGTCATTCTATTGTAGATTTGTACAGTGCTCTTGTCATACATTTCATGCATAACCCTGTGTACATAATTCCCATATTGTTGTATGCATTGCCCAATGATCCTATATACATATACAGTGAAAACAGACCACAGTGAAAACCTAGGATTTTTTTGCTCCCTTTAAAATTGAAAATGCATTTGAAAATTTCAAAACACAGTTCAATATCTTGAATATTCAAGATTCTACACTATCTCTAGGGCACTAATTAAATTTGCTATTTTGACCATGTTAACTCCTTTGTACAAAAGGTCAGTCTAATCCTTTCCGTTGATATTGTTCAGATGACACACTGATGGATTCGTTCTAACACGGATCATCAGGTTTTAAACAAACATGTGGAGTCCGAGACAGCTCACGTGCAAGGTGTCATTAAAGCAAAAGGGGGAAAATACTAAATACTAAGCAATTCTGAAATTCATGTACTGTAAATATTTCTATTTTTAACTCAAGATATATCTTATCATATAATTTGAAGAGAGTAAAATAGAAGCATTTTCAGTAGTGGTGTCAGACTTTAGGACGCCACTGTATCCATCCATCCGTCCATCTTCTGTACCGCTTATCTTACACAGGTTTAAGGGGAACCTGGATCCTATCCCAGGGGACTCTGGGCATGAGGTGGAGGACCCCCTGGATGGGGTGCCAACCCACCCAATCGACTGTATATAAAGAAAAAATGACTTTCAACAAACAAAACATGTCACCTTGCATTTCCCTGGTATTAGTAATTAATAGTGTCAATGCAGTGCCAATCTTTAGGATGAACAAAGTACCAGTTGTTGAGCACCAATGTGGTGCAACAGAAAAATGTTCACCCTTTCATCAGGGCATCACGTGTTCAGCTCCCAAGAACACCACAACCACCTGTGACCGGAAGTCCAAGAGAGCAAAACTAGTTATGGGATTACTCTGTAGTCAGTTACTCAACACTATTCACTCATGACCATCTGTGAACTCATCTACGCATAAAAATTCAGTTAACACTTTCCTCAAAGTACTTTAACGTGATGGCTGGTTTCACGTGTCTCAGAGGAAGCATATGCTAGGCCTCACTCTCCCCATTTGGTAGCTGTCCTATAGGAGGTTAGCTAGTGGGGTGAATTTGTAAATGAACCAATTGGGTGAAAATGGAGAAATAAAAAAAGAGTAGCGATTGTCAGTGTGTGTGTGTGTGTGTGTGTGTGTGTTGGGGGGGGGGGGGTGTTTCAGGTTGGGACAACGTGCAAGTGTCACACAGAAAAAGGCATACAATTTAGAATTTACGCAGGCACGACCACAGCTCCAACGGGCCACCAATGGACATCCTTTCATCTTGACAAGGGAGAAAATGGCTTTGCCACTCTGTGGAAGCATATTGCTTCTGTAATCAACAAAACAAAACATTTTACACAGGCAGGAAGCTGGCAGGTGAAGGACATTTTTAAACAATGGTGTCAGCCCTTGAAATTTAAAATTCATTTCTTTGTGCACAGCGTGCCTCAACTGACAGGCGATGGACAGCTCTGACAGTGAGAGGAATCTGCAAAGCTTCCCAACACGCTCCATCAGATGCAGGCGGTGCACAAGAAGTGCAGTGGAATACATGAAACAAGGTGAAAATCCTTTTTTCCCCCTTTGCTGCCCAATTACAATACATTAAATGATACTTTGGAATAACCAGTGGAAACAAGTAATGATAAACTTTTTACTTCAATTATGATTTTAAAACGTTCACAAAAAGTGGGTGTATATGAGTGGTATGAAGTATATCTCTCTATGGGGAAATAGACACATGCAACAGGACAAAAATATTGGTTAAAGCACAACTGTATCTGTTTTGTGAGTCATGAAACTAAAGTCATGTTGGAAATGCTTGTGGTTTGAACTGGCCTTTACCTTCTGTCTCCATTTACATTTATGGCATTTGGCAGATGCCCTTATCCAGAGCGACTTACATTTATCTCATTTATACAACTGAGCAGTTGAGGGTTAAGGGCCTTGCTCAAGGGCCCAGCAGTGGAAGCTTGGCAGTGCTGGGATTTGAACCTTCTGATCAGTAGGCCAACGTCTTAACCACTGAGATATCACTGCCCATTTATTATTGACCTTTTGCTATTTTTTTCTTTCATGCGTTTAGTTCTCTGTATTAGACTGCTTTTGGCATTTGTCAACTTTTCTGTTTATTTATTTATTTATTTATTTATTATTATTATTGACTTACTGTGGATTGTGAACTGTTGGTTTTTGAAAAACACAGCATACCACTATTATATCGATGTACACCCTATAAGTGAAATCTAGTTGGATATGCCTGCTGTACTGCACACATGTATTTCCTAAAGAGATTAAGAACAGCTGATTTGATTGGATATTGCAGCAGCACATCGAACCCAACTGATTTACTTATTCTCCACCCATAATCATCTTATATCATATTCTTGTGCTGAACGGTACATAAACTAGTTCATAAGATCTGTGAAAATAGTGAGGGAAAAAAGTATTTGATCCCCTGCTGATTTTGTACATTTGCCCACTGACAAAGAAATGATCATTCTATAATTTTAATGGTAGATTTATTTGAACAGTGAGAGACAGAATAACAACAAAAAAAATCCAGAAAAACGCATGTCAAAAATGTTATAAATTGATTTGCATTTTAATGAGGGAAATATGTATTTGACCCCTCTGCAAAACACGACTTAGTACTTGTTGGCAAAACCCTTGTTGGCAATCACAGAGGTCAGACGTTTCTTGTAGTTGGCCACCAGGTTTGCACACATCTCAGGAGGGATTTTGTCCCACTCCTCTTTGCAGATCTTCTCCAAGTCATTAAGGTTTTCAGGCTGATATTTGGCAACTCGAACCTTCAGCTCCCTCCACAGATTTTCTATAGGATTAAGGTCTGGAGACTGGCTAGGCCACTCCAGGACCTTAATGTGCTTCTTCTTGAGCCACTCCTTTGTTGCCTTGGCCGTGTGCTTTGGGTCATTGTCATGCTGGAATACCCATCCACGACCTATTTTCAATGCCTTGGCTGAGGGAGGGAGGTTCTCACTCAAGATTTGACGGTACATGGCCCCGTCCATCGTCCCTTTAAGAGTGTGCTCCTAATCTCAGCTCATTACCTGTATAAAAGACACCTGGGAGCCAGAAATCTTTCTGATTGAGAGGGGGTCAAATACTTATTTCCCTCATTAAAATGCAAATCAATTTATAACATTTTTGACATGCGTTTTTCTGGATTTTTTTTGTTGTTATTCTGTCTCTCACTGTTCAAATAAATCTACCATTAAAATTATAGAATGATCATTTCTTTGTCAGTGGGCAAACGTACAAAATCAGCAGGGGATCAAATACTTTTTTCCCCTCACTGTATGGACAAGACTCAACTGTGAAGTCAATTACTATCCATTCTATGGCATCCATAATATCGTCACATGTTTTCAGCTAATAGGGGGATGAGTCTTCACAGATGCCAAATATCATGGCTAATTTCAGATGCTTTGTAAGGGCAATTTGGAAGATCGATTGTTAAAAAAGGTCTAGGTAACAGATTTCTCTCTCCACCATGCTTGGGTAGAAAGCTCTCTATTATGCAGGGTACGCCTCATCCTAGAGCTGTGATTTATTGTTTTCTGCCTGCTTCTGCAAAACTCTGACCACATTCGCTTGCTCTTTACAGCACTTTCGGTGCCGCAAAATTCTTGGATCATTTTGTTTATACCCCACTGGAATATTTTATAATAGAATCTAGTGCTCCAATACCCTCAATATAAATAAATAACAAACCCAAGAAATAGACCATCTATTTTTGTACAATAAACCTTAATTCTAACCATCCGCTCCTGCCCACTTGAGAGTAAACACCTCATGCCTGTTAATTTTTGGTTGGGTCTCATAGGAGCACACTTCACAGATTTTTGTCTTTAGAGAATTTGGGCTAGCAAATTAGGCAAATATAAACCAAAAATGATTTCTGGTCCTTACTTGGCTGTGGATAAATTCTGTGAAGAAACTAAAAAGGTAGAAAGGAAACATATTGGTCGTCTTTATACCTTGAGCTATATGTGATCTACTATTTCTTTAATATGTAAAACATGCAAATGTATGTATGTATGTATGTATGCATTTACTCAATTTTCCCCACATCCTTTCCCTGTTTTTTTTTAAATGTTATAATGCCCTAGGTACTAAATTTGCCCAGGAGCACCTTTACTTTCAAGGATGGAAGAACCTATAAATATGCATGAATATGCAAATGAGAAAAGGCATCGGTGTCATCTCACCACCTCAACCTCATTCTTTCCCCCCAGTGCCCCCTATTACACATGGCATGTCTACAAAAAGACAAGAAGCAACACAGGGGAAATGCAATCCAATACAATTGAATCTCAGGGCATAGATGCCAACTTGTGAAATTTATTGGAGGTGCTAACAACACCATGACACCATACAATTTCATAACAACCATATCTTGTATGAAAATTATACTGCTAAAGACTTACCCTGCTACTTTGACAGCACTCCTCTACATGGTTTCTCTGGTAGCGCCTAGAGCAATATATCAACACAAACTCATAGCTAACAACAGAACATATGCAAAACTGCCCATTAGTTGTCTCCCCACTGAAATTAGCTGAAATGAACTGCCATGTTTGAACACAAATCTTATATATTCCCACTAAAAAAAATAAAATATTATTGCTGCTTCTGTCAGCCAGCAGCCAGAGGCAAAATCAGTGCTGGACACTACAGTGGGTAATACCACTGATATGAGGAAGTGGTAGCTCAGTGGTTAAGATGGACTACTGATCGGAAGGTCGTGAATCCCAGCACTGCCAAGACACACGTTACTTTCAACAAACTTAGCATTGGTTGACTATATAGTATATAGTTATAGAAGAGAAATTATTTATAATAGTACTATCTGGTATCGTCCAGATGAGGATTGGTTGCCTTTTGAGTCTAGTTCCTACCAAGGCTTCTTCCTCATGTAGTCTCAGTGAGTTTTTCCTTGCCACCGTCACCTCTACTTTGCTCATTAGGCATCAATTTCCATCCACCCATCCATTTTCTGTACCGTTTATCCTACACAGGGTCATGGGGAGCCTGCAGCCTATCCCAGGAAACTTGGGTCACAAGGCGGGGACACCCTGGATGAGGTGCCAACCCATCGCACACACATTCACACACTACGGACCATTTGGATACACCAATCTGCCTACAACACATGCTTTTGGTACCCGGTGGAAATCCCAGAGCACAGGGGGAACATGCAAACTCTGCACACGCAAGGCGGAGGCAGGAATCGAACCCCAACCCCGGAGGTGCGAAGCAAACGTGCTAACCACTAAGCCAGCTAGGCATCAATTTATTTTTATTATTTATATCTCGATTCCTGTGAAGTTGCTTTGTCACAATGTCCACTGTTAAAAGCACTATATAAATAAAATTATAAATGAATTGAAAACAGGAGACAAGTGTTTAACAAAATCAGGAGATTACTGATATATACAGTAAGAAGTTCAGTTATTAGCTTTTACTAATAGTTTACTAATATTTCACCTTTAAGGGAACCACGTCTATGAAGACTCGTAGGCCGCAATTGCTGTTTACGTCGCAATGCACTCTGGGTAGTGACAACAAATGGTTGCAACGGTCTTGATTCTCCAGCGACCCTACAGCGATATAAACATTCAGTCTTCAGCCTTTTCAATTTGCCCCATGTTAATACAGCCTTTTACACCATATGCGTATTATGTGCACGGTTGATACAACCCCAAGTCCGAAAAAGTTGGGACAGTATTGAAAATGCAAAAAAAACTAACAAAAAGAGTCATTTGAAAATTCAGTTCACCCTGTATTATATTGAAAACACCTTATTGACACATAATTTTATGTTTTCCTTTGTGAATTTAATTTATTTTTGAAAATATACACTCATTTCAAATCTGATGACTGCAACACACTTCAAAAAAGTCGGGACAGTCGACGGCGAATTGAGTGAAAAGGTGAATTGGGGTAGTACACTGTGAAAAGGTGAATTGGGGTAGTACATGCACAATCCATATTACTCCATTTTTGATGCTTTTTAAGCTAGAAACACAAAAATAGCATCCATTATTTATCAAATAATCTAAACAACACATGAGTTACTATATATTTCTGCCTTTAGCCCTATTGTAGAAGGATATCAATAACATTTTTAAGTTTGTGGAAGTACGTTGTACCTGGGAAAATATATGGGCACATGCAGAGAAAATGTTTTTGTAGGCAAAACACATTTCTTATATGTATAAATATTAGGGAGTTCATGGTATTTCAGTTTTAGGATATGCTTCATGGTGAGAATTCATACACACACACAAACTATTATTTGCAAAATTTCAGATTTTGGATAAAATTCCCATGTCACTGGTTTAGCTTTAGCTTTAAATATATATATATATATATATATATATATATATATATATATATATATATATATATATATATATATATATATATATATATATAGCATGCAACTTTACATGTGATAGATCCACCGTTAAAAATTGATCTTCCATAAATGTACTTATTGTTGTTTATGTAAGGGGCATGGAGGCTTAGTGGTTAGCACGTTTGCCTCGCACCTCCGGGGTTGGGCGTTTGATTCCCGCCTCCACCCTTTGTGCAGAGTTTGCATGTGCTCTCAGTGCTTCCGGGGTTTCCTCCCCCAGTTCAAAGACTGGCTGAATGGCATCTCTAAATTATTCATGGTGTGTGTGTGTGTGTGTGTGTGTGTGTGTGTGTGTGTGTGTGTGCACGCGATTGTGCCCTGCAATGGGTTGGGACCCTGTCCAGGCTCCCTGTGACCCTGGGTGGAAAGTGATGGGCAAAATCCTCTGGAGTAAGGAAGAATTTTCCTGTTTTAATGAAGGTAATCAGATTTCTATCTGAATACATGAGATATGCATCTCTAATTATCTTTGGGAACCAACATTAAACCCACGGAAGCAGAAGGACATGAGGTAAAATTCCTTTTGCTATCCATTATGTTTGTCTACATAGACAGAAGGACAAAAATGAAAGATATCAGAGTGAATATTCATAAACTAGCACCATGCAACGTTATTTAAATAAATTAATATTCATTTTATTTTAATTAAATTAGCTTTGAGTCACAATCTTGTTGAACTATATCATGATAAAAATCCTTCTGAATATGCTGCTGGTTTGCTCGCACATCACAGCTGCAGCAGTTGATCTGGATGTTAAATATTTCTTGCTGTGATTATTGCATTGTTGTTTTCCTGTTACTGTTTGGCACGCTTAGCTAAACTGTAACCCCTAGTAAGTGCCTGGTTTCTTTGCTGACAACAAGAGTATTAACCAGCATGCATGCCTCCAACAGGTCCTAAAGCACAGCAGGTGCTTAAAAAAAAGAAATGTTGCAGTGGGTATTTGTTTCCAGCTTAGACACAGGTCTCTATATAAACCTGTGCTAAGATGGGTAAATCTCAACCGCACCAGGTTGTTAAAACACACCAGTCGAGATCACTGTCCACACCTCGTAGCTTTTGCAACTGCCTGCACATTGTGACATTGTCAGCCAAAGAATATTTAACAGACGTGTTTCTTCCTTTTTTTCCCCACATTGTGCTATTAAACTTGGTATGGAAGTTAATGACAGTCAGGTAGGAACAAAGTACTTTACTTATCATACCTGCAGAGCTAAAACTAGCCCTTCCAATTACAGAAAAATGACATTGCACCTTTCATAACCTTCATAATATTATAGACCATCTTTTTCACTCGCACATTCATACAAAGAGGAACATATTCCAAGAAGCCCAGGCCAATTAGCTGAACTGCCAGAGGTAACAGATTTCTTAGACCCGAGTGCATGGAGTAAGATGATAAACATTAAGGCGAGTCACAAAGCTCAGTGCACTATGATAGCTTGACCTGACAGTGTGCATGAGAGTCAGCAACTCCTCACACGCATGCTAGCAACTGCAAGGAGCATAATTCTGCCCAATTATACTTTCAAAACTTTGTCTTTCATCCATAATTGACCTGAAATGGGCTCTTTAAACACCTAAGAAGCACGGTCAAAATGGATGCCATCAAGCCCTACTGAGATCAATTCAGTTCCCATAACTCTCCTACTCCATTATAGTGCCATCATTCTCCACTGTCAGAATGGTTAGATGTGTGGGTTCATTTAGAAGCAGGTGGAGAGAAAAAGACTATGCCAAGTTGATAGGTGTCTGGCTCATTTAGAAGCAGGTGGACAGAACTGCCTGGATAAGCTCCATGCTCTCGATGCCATTCAGTAATGAGGGCACAGCAGGCCAGACCCCATTCAGAGGAATGGGTCCTGGTGATGGCTGACTACCTGCTGTTTCTGCAATACCCTTCTTTTTTGTCCCAGGAGCTTCATTAGCTCCTGCAGAAGAGGCTCTACAGCTGATAAGCAAAGAGGGTACTATAAACAGCATCTTCTCTCTAACACAAAAACAGAGACATGTGTTTGTAGCAAGCTCCTAGAATGTTTGTCTGGAAATCCTCTCTGGCCTTCTTGTTCCCAAATTTTTTATTTTTTAAAAAAATCTAATTTCCAGTTGAGAAAATGTTGCCTACATGAGTTGTCTCATGTTCTCTCATGAATGGATAATCACACATCTCACTAATAGGGCAAGGCCTTTGAGACTCTTAAAATAAAGCAAAACAAAAATTCTAACATAAATAAACAGGAATATACAGGCTGTCAGAAAAAATAAAATAATAGCCTGAATACGGAATATTTTTATACTTGAACTGTAACCCTCCAATATAAAAACAGCTTTATGTGATTTATTTGCTCATTGTATTTAAGAACTGGTCTTTTCTCATTTTAATGAATCTAAAACAAAATAATAGACAAACATCAGACATTATTATGTCCCAAAGCTTGGTTCAGCCAAACCACTATCTCTCTCTCTCTCTCCAATTCCTGCCTCCACACTGCGTGCATGGAGTTTGCATGTTGTCCCCATACTTCGGGGGTTTCCTCCACATACTGTGGTTTCCTCAGTCACCATGGCTGATCTAAACTGTATGTAGTGTGTCAATGGGTGTGTGCAGTTGTGCCCTGTGATGGATTGGCACCCTGTCCAGGGTGTCCCCCACCTTGTGCCCCAATTCTCCTGGGATAGGCTCCAGGCTTCCCGTGACCCTTTGTAAGATAAGTGGTACAGAAAACGAATGGATGAAAGCTACAGTAATACCAATCAGGGTGCGTAAACGCTGTGAAGGCCTCTGAAACCTGAGGCGTCTGACGCCAGCCACCAGATTTTTTTCCAAAGATGCTGCTCATGCTTCAACACAGAGCAGCGTAACCCACTCAGAGGAAAGTGCTCTCTGCCCTCCTCAGTATACATGAGCTCACAGAAGCCTATGATTGGCAAGTGTCCCTATGATTGACAGGGGAAAGAGTAATGACATACTTACATATATGACTTCCAGTTCCGGTCGACAGAGAATGCTGGTGCGTTTTGCTGCCACTCCTGTCATGGTTTTGTTTGTTTTTGTTTGTTTACTTAAGCTGCATTGTTTTCGGTGCCTCTATGGTTGCGATATGGTGGTGCCATTTTATCTATTTTGGACTGTTGTTTTTACTTCTGTGTTCCACCCGGAATAACCTGCAGCGTGCAATGGGGAATCAACGTGTCGGTCCGGCTGTGCACGTGGATTGTACAATTTTGAGCTCACAGTGCGCCTTGGAGAATCAATGCCTTGGATCAGCTGTGTATGTGCACTTAATGACCATGTCCCTAAGGTACACCGTATGCCAGCTTCTGAATTTAAATCAGAGCTCTTATTGTCTAGCTAAAGACTCTTACGAACTCTGTCGAGATGCTGGATTGCTACGTCCTAAACGATATATCCATCGGGGTTTGAGGCACAGTTTTGCTGTCTCATCCTCTCCTTACATCTTTGTCCCTACCTGTCGACTTAAGATCAACAAACTGTTTTATACTGGTGCTGATCACAGTAATTTAATATCGGTTCCCCGCGTGGAGATTAAACCACTGGTGTCTCTGCTTCAGAGCCTGGCTTATGCCGCATTATTTAATACCCGCTCCGCGAATAACAAGGCGTTGCTTTTAACGGATTTTCTTACAGATAAAAAGCTGGACTTGTTGTTTTTAACTGCAACCTGGCATAAAGAAAATGATGGGCTCCAGTTTAACCAGATCACTCCAGCAGGCTTTGGAGTATTAGATCTCCCGAGGTTATCTGGCAGAGGCGGAGGCATTATTGTGGTTTACAACCTGAAGTACAACATAAGCTCTATGCCCGTTCCCCAATTTCCATAATTTGAATGCCTGGTCTTGAGTATTTCCGCTCCTATATCTACCATCATCGCTACAGTATATAAACCACCAAAGACTAAGACACATGCAGCTTTTATGTCAGAGTTTTCTGACTTCCTGTCAATGTTGAGTATGAAGATCCACAGAATTCTAACTGTGTGAGACTTTAACATTCATGAGAACCGGAGTTACAGTTAAGGAATTTCTGTCATTACTTGATTGTTTTAACTTTTCACAGTTTGTAACTGACCCAACTCATAACAAAGGCCATATTCTAGATCTTATACTTTGCGATTGCAAACAGCTCATTTGTATCAGAGTTTTCATCTGTTGACTGTTGGATCATTCAGCTGTCTTCTTTAATCTGGATCTGTATCATCCAAGTGAGCCTACCATCCGAACAGTAACCTTCCAGAAGTGAAAGTCTATTGATTAGACAGTTTTCTCCAATTCAGTTGTTTCCACTTTAAGCGATCTGCATCCCTCATCGCTGGAGGAGAAAGTGTTACAGTTAAATTCTGCTCTTGGTACTAATCTAGACTCTTTTGCTCCCTTAAGGTCACGTAAGGTTACGTTCACCCGCTCGCCTCCTTAGTATAACGACAATCTGCGCACTAGAAAGGCTGCTTGTCAGAAAATGGCGCATAAATGGTTCCTTACTGACTTGAAAGTCTATTATCAAGTTTGGAAGGATCTTGTGCGTGATTACAGAGCATTAATTGAGACTGAAAGATCATCTTATGTCTGTCAGACTATTGTAAACAATCAAGGAAATCCTAGACACTTGTTCCAAACTATAAATAGATTGCTTCTATTTAATAGTTGTTAATGCTGTTACCACCTTGCCTGTTTCTCAGCAGCTATGAAATTCTTTTCTTCAGTTTTTTAGATTTGTTTGCATGTAATAATGTTTGCAAAAAAATTTCTGTCACATCTGATTCCACCACTTCACTCCTTTGTCCATGAAATGAGATTTGTTGGCGATTGCTCTAATCACACCTCGCCTCTTGCGCATGTAGGCAGCTGCAGTATTGCAAAATACAGAATTTAACTGCACAATGGCTGTTAAGAATGACAACATAGCCAGCAAAGCTTGCGGTTCAGTCTCCATGTTGTTGTGTATAAGATCAAGGTAGCGTAATGGTCATATGGTTGGGGCTTGACGAATCAGGGAAGGATACGCAATGATCCAGAGTTCCCAATCAGGGGGCGAATGTGGGCCTTTGTTTTCAAAAGTCTTCGTTTTGGTCTGTTTACACTGAAACATGAGCCCGGAGTTTTCAAACTAAAATGGCGTCTTCTGCATTTCCAAAAGTCTCCGTTTTCGACGGTCAAAAACACCGGAGTAGTGTAGACGACAGGTGTAACCATAGCAACAGTTATGCGTTTTAAAAAGAAAACAGACTACTGCAGAGGTCTCAACCTTTTGTAACTAAAGCCCCCCCAAGCCACCCCTATCATGTGGCATATCCCCCAAGCCCCCCCCCCCACCCCATATTGGAGCAGACCAGGTATAATGATTATCTATTCTATATAAAATCTATCTATCTATTTATCTATCTATCTATCTATCTATCTATCTATCTATCTCTCTTTTTTGCTTTTGTGTTTTTGTACTTTTTAAAAAATTACTTTTCATAATTTTTATAAAACTATATAACGGACAGGTATGGAACATAAATTATCAAAAATGTGTCTGAACACTATAACTACTTTGAACAAGAGAACTAGGCTGTAATAACTTGTACTATTTTACATGTAAAACGTTGCATTACATTCATCTTGCGTTCTAAAAACATTCGCATACGAATGATGTAAATTGGGATGAAGGGCGCATCTCGTTATCCATGACATTGATAAATCTCCGGCTCTCTGCCTCTCACTGAACA
Organism: Ictalurus furcatus; assembly: GCF_023375685.1. Classification (NCBI taxonomy): domain Eukaryota; kingdom Metazoa; phylum Chordata; class Actinopteri; order Siluriformes; family Ictaluridae; genus Ictalurus; species Ictalurus furcatus. The sequence continues at coordinate 9,950,438 of NC_071271.1, read as the reverse complement.
GAGCAGACTCAGAGAGAGGTGAGAGTGCAGCGGGGCGGTATACTGGCGATATTTGGAAAGTTGCAAAGGTTTGTTCAAAAAGTAACTAGATTTGTTGCTAGGCACTTTTTTTTGTAAAAACAAAATTAGGTTTTGTAAAAAAAAGTCGCTAAAGTGGTGTGAAAAGTCGCTAAGTTGGCAACACTGGTCTGCACTGACAGCTAGATAAAAGGCAGATAAGCTCCGCCTCTCCCCAGCAAAAAGAAAATACAGAGGGAGAGGGAACGCAGAGTTTTTCATTTATGCACATTCTATTTGAAAAGCAATAAAATACACAGAGTCCCCAAATGATGCCCTGTCTGTGTTTTTTTTATTGAAAACAATTTGCGCCCCCCTTCCGATCCCTCCCCCGGTCGAGAACCACTGCACTACTGTAAACAGGGACTAAAGCTCTCCTTCAACTGGGTTCAGCCACCGTATGAAAGTAGTAACTTGTACATGTTTTGGAGGAAGCATGTATCATCTTAGTAGGGGAGAAATAGCTTGTGGGTATGAATTAGTGAAGACAAAATTAGGAGAAAGTCATTTAAAAGTGAAAGTATTTTTTTTTTTTTTATGTAGTTGGTCATTAATGGCCATGCTTCCTTCTTTGTATTTGTGACTCGGCATGCTAATGAGAATTTCTGTTTTAGCACCAGTCCTGCAGAATGCATCCAAACTCCTGCATGTCCAGTCAAGCAGATTGATGTCAGCACCACATGACACACAATTTCCTGCATGTTATCTCAACAGAGTCACATGCCGTTGGGGATGATGCTAGCGAAAATGGCAGTGGTGAAAAGGCTAACATGGACCTTCCAGAGGCCACCAGCAAAACAATGTTAACTGTCCAACAGTTTGGGTCAGATATATATAGCACAATCCAGTGGAACTGCCATTTCTGTTGCCTCCATTTCATTTCATTTTCCACAGGCCCCAATTATCTGTGGGAAAGATTTTGAGTCAGCCAAACTACATCATTTCTTGAAATTCTTGCTCAATACAGTGCACTAATAAAGCTCTGCAGGGACTAAGCTGTCCCTTACTGTAGTACGTAAATTAAACCGCTTTGACATTATCTCAGCTAGCACATGCACTATAAGAGCTGCTTAAAGATTCTCATATTAAAGCTTCCTGGAAAAATGGAACATGGCACATTACATTTTGATTTGTTCTCATACATTATCCAATTTAATTTACCACAAAGTGGGATACATGCGAAAATGGGGTTGATCTAGAAGGGCATGCATTCTGTCAAACGTGTTTAAAATATACTCCTCCTAATTCGCACCAGAGTATCACACGCTAACATACCACTACCGTGTCATTGTCACTGCTGTTCATAGAATAACCCGCCACACAAATAATACATCATTTATGAACTAGAAAGTGTGAGTATGTGGTAAGTATATATAATGAAACATGACAAAATAGGCATATATTAAATATCCCAATCTAGTAACTAACTCTAGTAGCAGCCAACTTGGTGATCTCCAGTATTTTTCGCCATGTAATATATTACATAATTTCCAGAAGCATTTTCTTCAGCAAGTCTTTAATATTTAGGTAATGTACAGGGTTTACAGTGGGATCTGAAAATGTTCAGATCCCATTAAGATTTTTGCACAGTTTATAGTGCTATTGTATTGTTATTATTAGATTCAATTTAAAATTGGTTAACTTTTTTTGGCCATCTACACACAAAAATCCATAATGAGTGAAAACATACATTGGCTGAGCCACTCAAGTCAGCTTATGCTTTGGGGTGTTGTCATGCTGGACATTTCACAACAGTCTGTTAATGTGGCCATTCTGGTGCAGATCTTCTTCCAGGACTTCCCTGTATTTGTCTGTATTTATCCTTCTGTCAGTTCTGACCAGTCTCCCCATCCCTGCCACTAAAATGTACCCCATAGCATGATGCCGGCACTACCATGCTTCACAGTAGGGATGGTATTAACCAGTTGATGAGAAAAACCTAGTTTTTGCTTGGATTTCAGCCCTTCATTTTTTACATTTTTGTCAGACTCATTCCCCATTTTTGCAGAGTCCTTTAGCGCTTCTGCTATATACATCTGTTTTACTCAGAATTGGCCATTGGGTTCTTGGTCACCTCCCAGACCAATGCTCTTCTAGCCCGGTTACTAAGTTTGGCCAGATGGGCCAGCTCTAGAAAGAGTGCTGGTGGCTCCAAACTTCTTCCATTTCACAATGATGGAACGCAGTGTTCTCCCTGGAACTTTCAAAGTTTTAGACATTTAGGAATTTTTATACGCCTGCCCAGGTCTATGTCTTAGTTTGTCACAATGTGATTGTGTAGGTCTATGGAGAGTTCCTTAGATTCAGGACTGTTTTTTTGCACTTTGGTTTGGTTATGTGCACTGTGAATTGTGAGCATACACACAGATGTGTGCTTTCCTGAATCATGTCTAATCAAATGAATTTCCCACAGGTGGACTCCAGTCAAGTTCTAGACAGTTCTCAAGGTAATCAAAGCAAACAGGCTGCACCTGAGCTCAATTTGGCATGCCTTAGCCAAAGATCTATTTTTAATAAATGTTTTGCTTTTTCATTATGGGCTATTGTGTGTAGATAGATTAATGGTAATACTTTCCGAAGCCACTGTAGGTGTACAAGATTAAGATTGGGCATGAACTATGTGGTGTGGTAGCTCCATGGATCTTGCTGAAACAAATCTAACCTGCATAAGTAGCACACAAATCTAATTACATTAATTAATTAGAGAAGTGTCTTAAAGAGGTACCAGAAAAATTTGATATGATATCTGAATATTTAAATAAATAAAAAAGAGACAGCAACCAATAGCTTAGTTCTGATTATATTAATAACAGAATCTGTTTAAGATGAATCTGTTAGTGTGGTTTAACGCTAGATTATATTCATGATTGGTTTCATTTTCATGCAGTCCCAAAGGTTTTGCCACCCAGTGATTTTCTTCCTCTGGCTCTCTGAGAGGTCTTTGACCAATCAAGCGCTAATGTCTGTCTACTTTCTTTTTTTTTTGTACATTTCACTTCTCCCATCATTTCCCCTTTTTCCCTTGCTCTCACTTTCTCTTTCAGACAATTACACCAGGCCAGTCTAAGGGCACCAGCCAGACTGAATGACAAGTAATGACACCCTCTGAGAGGCTGCCTTTTCACAGGGTACACCACTGTCCAATCCAGGGTGTCTGTATCATTACACTGATGACTCTGTCCCTCTCTGTACCTTCTATCTATCGTTATTGCTCTCCATTTTCTAACTGTGCAGTACTGAACATCTATCCCACTGCATCCATGTCTATGATGGATTGTGATATGATTAATAGAGGGGGAATATCAACTGAACAGACTAAAGGCTGTTTGACAACGTCAGAATCAGTTCTACCAAGTGCCCTGTGATGTGATGACCACAGGCTAAGCAACAGCTGCTGCAATCTCCAGTCCATACATCCTCTGCAGCTAGCAATTGTACAGCAGACTATGTGAATGTTGGACATGCATCACAGATTACATTTCAGCGCACATAAATACAGTAAAATAAGGCTAAAAAGAAGATTCATTCGATTCATTCAATTCCACATTTAGTGCATTTGTGGCATAAAAAGCACATTAAATTGTGTATGTAAAGACTTCTCCAGAGCCATAGCTTTTTCTGAGTGACCACAAATCTTGGGTTTGCCCAATGCACATGACAGTAATGCAGCATCACAAGACTTCCCAGAGCTTTAGGCACACTGATGCTATGCAGCCAAAACCTAGATATGAGAACCACATTAACTATGTTCTAAATCTTCATTAAATTATTTGACAGCAACTTCATGATCATGCTGTGGGCAAGGCTATCACCTTGCAAAGTCATTACTTCTTTCCCTCACTTACTCCTCTTTAATCTCTCTATATAATTTGTAACTGCAAGAACACATAACAGGGGTTGTCAACCAGTCCCTCTAGGATTTTGCAATTTTGAGATTGCAGAAATGAACACATAATGAAGCAAATTCCGCAGTATTAGGAGGAGCTTGCGATTTTTCTAAATGACCTCAGATTTTCTGCATATTTGGGCCTAGATGCATCATGTGACGTCATCACAACGGACATTCTTTGAATCATGCGTCCAACATGAGTACAGCTAAAAGGTCTCTTTTACCAACAAACATTACTGTGAAAGACCGTTAAAAAATTTTGTGTAATTGCAATTTTGCCAATTCAAGTAGTTTTCTACAAAAAAAATTATAAAGCACAAAAAACGTATTTCACTGGATAGCACCAAGCAACCAAAAAGCAGAACCAATCAACATATTAAAAAAGAAAAAAGATTGACCATAGTTCAGCCATTTCAGATTTCTAACCTTGAGCCACTGCAATCTCTATATCACATATATTTACTGTATATAAATTATTCACCTGAACGTAGCTCAGTAAGGAAAGCGTTTTCAGACTTTCATAGCTTTTTAAAATTTCATGTATACTTTCTGGTCTGATTCATGGAGCTCATTCTTTCAGGGTTTCCTTGTGGCTCAGTGGCCCTAAGCTACTGCTTACAGCTAGCAATGGCCCTGACTGCATATTTAAGCAATTAAACAATGTACAATGTACAAGTCCTGATCAGTAGGGCAATCAATCAATCCACCAATCAATCAATAAAGCTCCAGTGTACTGCTGAACCACTGCTCTAAACATACACGATATGGCCAAAAGTTTGACATCTGACCAAATCTTCCACCTTACCATAACACCAATATGTGCTTTTTGAACATGCCATTCTAGACTTACTCCCCCCTTTCCTATTCTGGGACAGCTTTCCACTAGATTTTGGAGCATGGCTGTGGGGATTTGCCCATTCAGCCATCAGAGCATTAATGAGGTCAGGCACTGATGTTGGATGAAGGGGTGCAGGCAACATTCCAATTTATCCCATAGGTTTTCGGTGGGTTTGAGGTCAGAGCTCCATGCAGTACACTCAAGTTCTTCCACACAAAGTATGCCAGACTGACAAAGTGCTCTTGTCAGAAATCAGTAGTCCTAGTGTTTTGATAGAATAGACATACATGTTTATGGTGTTTTTGGTACTTGTAATGCATCTTGGAGATTAAATAAAATATACAAAACTTCTTGTGTGTGCTCAGACGTGTGTGAAGAACATGTTATTGATTACTGCTTGTTAGTGAATGTAAACACAATAATTCTTCCAATTGCTACACATATTACTGAAAAGTATCTACTCTATGAGCTTATATATTGTATAAGCATAGCTTGGTACACATATCTTGCAAAGTAGTAGGTAATAACCTGCAAACATCCTCAAACACATTTAGTCAGGCATTGTGCTAAATAGCTTTATTCTTAGGCATCAGTACAGATCTGGTGGGTTCGTGTGCATAGAGTTTTGGAAAACTGGGCTGTTTTGATGTTTTTGCCCCCTCTCTCACATGATTGCTCAGATGTGTTGACAGTACAGTAAAAGTACACTTTTCTGGTTCTCCCTTGTAGTTATGCGGTCATAGCTAATACTGTCGCAGTCCCCACTTGCACTCTCTGACAATTTACACCCTTTTAAACCACTGTAGTATAAGATCATACCTAATAATCTGTTATCTCTCTATGTCAAGCTGTACCTAGCACTTGCTATCTGATGCGATGCTGGTGCCAGATCCTCAAACACTTCTAGTGCTCTGGCTCCTCTCACCCCCACTGACCTGACTGATTCATCCTGATGCTCTGCTTTTGCTTGGAACTTTCTGCACTTATGACTCACTCTCTCCTGCTGTGGATGGTCTTATATGGATTCCCTAAAGATCTGCATTACCCAAAAAGAATTTATGTCAAAAACTCACCCTTGCTTTAGTAGATAAGCTCACCTGGATACTGTAGAGTTACACCTAAGAAGTGCTGCTTTAATAATAAAGACAGTCCAGTGCTCATCCCAGGACTTTCATTCACATCATACAAATGGAGAACATCCTTCCAACACACTTAGTATTGTTTGCCTTGACTCTTATATTCCACAACTCTATATGAATTATAATTCCACAATACGGTAGAATTATGCCAGAGGTGGATGGCTTCCCCTTGGACTCTGGTTCCTCTCGAGGCTTCTTCCTCATTTTTCTTGTTTCTTGTTTCATTCAGCACTCAATGACTTTATACGATATTGACATATAAGCTTCAGATAATTTAAAACCCTTCAATTGAAATTCTTTCTTTTTGACATTTTTTCCAATACATATCATGGCCATATTTATTCAGCTTATAGGCATATCAAAAATGTATTTTTAAGTCAACATTTCAAATATTATATATAAATATTTGATTATATCTTTTAATGTGACAACACTGAAGAAATGACACTTTGCTACAATGTAAAGTAGTGAGTGTACAGCTTATATAACAGTGTAAATTTGCTGTCCCATTAAAATAACTCAACACACAGCCATTAATGTCTAAACCACTGGCAACAAAAGTGAGTACACACCTAAGTGAAAATGTCCAAATTGGGCCCAAAGTGTCAATATTTTGTGTGGCCACCATTATTTTCCAGCACTGCCTTAACCCTCTTGGGCATGGAGTTCACCAGAGCTTCTCAGGTTGCCACTGGAGTCCTCTTCCACTCCTCCATGACGACATCACGGAGTTGGTGGATGTTAGAGACCTTGTGCTCCTCCACCTTCCATTTGAGAATGCCCCACAGATGCTCAATAGGGTTTAGACCATCACCTTCATCCTCAGCTTCTTTAGCAAGGCAGTGGTCGTCTTGGAGGTGTGTTTGGGGTTGTTATCATGCTGGAATACTGGCCTGCGGCCAAGTCGCTGAAGGGAGGGGATCATGCTCTGCTTCATTATGTCACAGTACATGTTGGCATTCATGGTTCCCTCAATGAACTGTAGCTCCCCAGTGCCGGCAGCACTCATGCAGCCCCAGACCATGACACTCCCACCACCATGCTTGACTATAGGCAAGACACACTTGTCTTTGTACTCCTCACCTGGTTGCCGCCAAACACGCTTGACACCATCTGAACCAAATAAGATTATCTTGGTCTCATAATCCATGTCCTTAGTCTACTTGTCTTCAGCAAACTGTATGCCAGCTTTCTTGTGCATCATCTTTAGAAGAGGCTTCCTTCTGGGTCGACAGCCATGCAGACCAATTTGATGCAGAGTGCGGCGTATGGTCTGAGCACTGACAGGCTGACCCCCCACCCCTTCAACCTCTGCAGCAATGCTGGCAGCACTCATACGGCTATTCATTGAGGGAACCATGAATCGCAACATGTACTGTGACATACTGAAGCAGAGCATGATCAGTATGCAGTATTCCAGCATGATAACGACCCCAAACACACCTCCAAGATGACCACTGCCTTGCTAAAGAAGCTGAGGGTGAAGGTGATGGACTGGCCAAGCATGTCTCCAGACCTAAACCCTATTGAGCATCTGTGGGGCATCCTCAAACGGATGGTGGAGGAGCACAAGGACTCTAACATCCACTAGCTCCGTGATGTCATCATGGAGGAGTGGAAGAGGACTCCAGTGGCAACCTGTTAAGCTCTGGTGAACTCCATGCCCAAGAGGGTTAAGGCAGTGCTGGAAAATAATGGTGGCCACACAAAATATTGACACTTTGGGCCCAATTTGGACTTTTTCACTTAGGGGTGTACTCACTTTTGTTGCCAGTGTCTAGACATTAATGGCTGTGTGTTGAGTTATTTTGAGGGGACAGTAAATTTACACTGTTACACAAGCTGTACACTCACTACTTTACATTGTAGCAAAGTGTCATTTCTTCAGTGTTGTCACATTAAAAGATATAATCAAATATTTACAAAAATGTGAGGGGTGTACTCACTTTTGTGAGATACTGTATGTATATACTCAGCAAAAAAAAAAATTAACATCCTCTCACATTCAACTGATTTTATTTCCAGCAAATTTCTTAATGTGTAAATATTTGTATTAACATAAAAACATTCAACAACTGAGAATTCAGTTGAACAAGTTTCTGACATTTGACAAACAGAAATGGAATAATGAGTCCCTGAACAAACAGTCAGTATCTTGTGTGGTCACCAGCTGCTTTAAGTACTATAGTTCATCTCATCAGTTCTTGCTGTGAGATGTTACTCCACTCTTCCACCAAGGCATTTGCAAGTTCTCGATTACGTCTACGGGGTCACATCTTTTCATGTAATTTTCCACTGCATGGACTATCAGCTGTCCTTCCTGTCTCCCTGTAGTACTGTCTTAGGCATCTTACATTACAAAGAAGGCTGTGAAAAATTGTCTTTATTGTTTAACCTTTTGATCTTTTGTTAAAAAAAATAACAAAAATACTCTGCTCTCATGGATATCAAACAATTGCAAACAAAACACAGGTTTAACCAAAAAATATTTTTTGTTAAATATAGGTGTGCAACAATTATTGGCACCCTTTTAGTCAATTCTCAACTCTGAGTCTTCTCCTATAATGCCTGATGAGGTTGGAGAATACATGGCAAGGGATCTGAGACCGTTCCTCAATACAGAATCTCTCCAGATCCTTCAAATTTCGAGGTCCACGCTGGTGGACTCTCCTCTTCAGTTCACCCCACAGGTTTTCTGTGGGTTTCAAGTCAGGGGACTGGGATAGCCATGGCAGGACCTTAATTCTGTGTTCAATAAATCATTTTTGTGTTGATTTTGATGTATGTTTTGGATCATTGTCCTGCTGGAAGGTCCAACCATGGCCCATTTTAAGCTTTCTGGCAGAGGCAGTCAGGTTTTCATTTAATATCTGTTGACATTTGATAGACTCCATGATGCCATGTATCCTAACAAAATGTCCAGGTTTCTCTGGAGACTTTCTGACCCCAAGTGCAACTAACTTCTGCAATTCTCCACCAGTGATCCTTGGAGATTTTTTTTGGCCATTCGAACCATCCTCTTCATAGTACATTGAGACAGTATAGACACACGTCCTCTTCCAAGTTGATTCATTACATTTCCAGTTGACCTGAACTTCTTAATTATCGATGGTGGAAATGGACATTTTCAATGCTTGTACTATTTTCTTATAGCCACGTCCCATTTTGTGAAGCTCAACAACCTTTTGCCACACATCACAGCTATATTCCTTGGTCTTACTCATTGTTATGAATGACTAAGGAATTTGGCCTATTTGTTACCTCATATTTATACCCCTGTGAAACAGGAAGTCATGGTTGAGCAATTTCCTGTTCCTAGTCACCCAGGTGTACTAAAAAAATGTAAAATATCAATTGGAATATACTTCAAATATATTTTTCTCATATGGATTTACAGGGGTGCCAATAATTGTTGCACACCTATATTTAACAAAGATATATTTTTGGATAAACTTGTCTTGTGTTTGCAATTGTATTTTTTATTTTTTTTAACAAAAGATCAAAAGGTTGAACAATAAAGCCAATTTTTCACAGCCTTCTTTGTTCATATTTACCAAGGGTGCCAATCTTAGTGGAGGGCACTGAACACAAAGAAACATTTAAATTGAAGGTGTCTTATCACTATGGTGTTGTAATAGAACATGTCTGCATTACAAGAAGGCACACCACACCAAGAAGAGATATACTGAAGAACAGTGTGAGACTCTTGATTATTAATGAAATTACAGATAAGCAAGGCTCTGGTACAACAGAACCTGAATAGATTCTTTCACCTTTGCTGAATTTTACTGTGCTCTACATACTGCTGAGCTGCCAAACAAATATTCAAATTTGCCAACACCTCTGTTTTAGGTAGAGTGAACTCCACTCCACCACACAACTCCTATCCAATGCCCTTTTCCTTGTAGTCTGTAGTCTGTACTTCTGAGTCTGTAGACTGAGATCTGAATACTGATGTGCACAATTTTGGGATTAACGCCTCACTAACGCTGCACTCTGCAATTCTGAATTGTGCAAGTGTGGAAGTAGGACAGGTATAGACTATGTACTCATGATAAGATCAGATCTTACTCTAGTTTTATACTGTGATCTGACTTATGCAACAATGTGTATTTTCCTGGAAGTTTCCTGGAAGTTGTGGCATGGTATTCCAGGAACTACCTCTCCCTACCTGTCCTTCATCAGATTTCAAACCAGTATCGTATTGTTAAGATACATAGAGTATTAACTGTTACAGTCCTTAAAATGGCTCTTCTACTATAGATGGCCAGACAGACAGATGGAGTGGAATATGATATTGTTGCATTTATTTTTGCATATTTCAGGGTCACAGGGAGCCTTGAGCCTATCCCAGGAGACTCACAAGGCACAAGGGTGCCACCCCATTGCATTGCACAATCACGCACACACACTCACTTACAATTTGGAAATGCCAATCAGCCTACAATGCATGCCTTTGGACTGAGGAACCCAGAGTACCTGGAGGAAACCCCCAAAGCACAGGGAGAACATGCAAACTGTATAGGGCCAAGGTGGGAATCAAACCCCCAACCCCAGAGGTGTTAGGCAAATGTGCTAACAACTAAGCCACCTAACAAAATCCTCTGCATAATTTGAATAAATCATTTATTTATTTTACAAATTAGTGGGTATTAGGCCAATGGCTATCAGTATACTGAAGGCTGCCTTTTGAGGGAGAAGACATACAGCTCAAGAAAATACAAAGCACTGTCAAGCCTCATTTTGCTCTGCAATATATTTTACCTCTATACTGTCTGTAAACAAATGAATCATCCAAACTATTATTCTAGGATTTAGCAATCACTGGCAGGATATATGTACATGTTTATGAGTTTGCGGGTTTCTATCTTTCTAAAAGCCGTTAACAAGCCAGAGTTGGGCTCAATTCAGAATTGCTTTGTCAACTGATAGTTAATTTCAGTTTGGTTTGGAATTGGAGTTGAGACTAGTCTCAAGATAATCAAACTACAATTATGCTGGAAACAGAATCCAATCACATTAAAATTGGTCCAGGAAGACAACAGCAGTTTAGGGCATATAATTTTCAGCACTTTAATGAAAACCCCTAAACAATCTGCCATGAAAATCCCAGAAAACCTTGAATGTAGAAACAATCTACAGTTCACAGGAGCTTTCAGCAATAGAACAATAAATATTCTGTATACTGCAGTTTCAAGACATTTCTGACATGATGGGGGGAAAGATTAGAAAATCTGTGCCATATTTACTCTCAAAGGGTGAATCACGGTAGTCACAAAACAGTCATTCATTTTTAAGTGACATACACAAAGATAGTCACGTTTAACTGTAAACTGTGGAATACTATTAGATGCCTGTATAAAAGAAATACTCGATTCACTGGCAGAGATCTGCTATTGATCATGATAAATGACCAAAAATATGTTAAGCTTATTAAAATCTTGTCTTGCAAGCCAGAAATCTAGCTTTGCTTCATCAATAAACATGTAACATGGAAGATTATTTCATTCCATAAACTTCTTTTCCCCTATGGAAACCACAACACAGACGTGTGTATTCATGTCTGTGCAGACAGACAGAAAAGTGTACAAAAGATATCAGTGTACACGCCATATCTGTCTGAAGCAGAGAGTAATAATAATAATAAAAAAAAAACGTGCAGAATTACTGGACCAATGCAGTTAATTAATTTCCGAAAAGAGAAATATTTCTTGCTTACTAGGAGACACAAGTAAAAAGAAAAAAAAATCTCCTCAACACAAACAACAAATGGAAGATAAAAATAAAATGCAGATACTGTATAGGGAGGCTTAAAAGTGCATCCCATAGAGAGTGTGTCAATAGGTAATTGGCTGTAGTGCCAAGCAGTGTGCAAAGTAATCTGTGAATCACAATATACAAATAATAATGTTCGATTTACATATATATATTTGTATGTTTGATACATTTTCATTGAAAATTTCATTTTGATTGAAAATCTTTTTCATTTAAATTTTTTATACAGTTTAAATAGTTTTCAGTTGATTGGCATAGAAAATTAACTTACAATTCAATGTACATATCTGTACAAATTAGCAGTTGGGTCACAATAGGAAACTTCTAAACTACTGATATTAATATTTAGGGGTCAAAGCAAGAACCTTAGGTCTGATCATGCTGAAATTTGGCATGCTGCATACATATGCTAATATGTAAATGGCCTGTTAACGATGACCTTATTACATAAAAAAACACGGCCACCACCAGCCAATCAGCTTGACAAGTTTACCACTGATCATCCTGAAACTTGTGGTAGGTTAATGTAGGGACCCCCCTAGTATCTGATGCAATCTCACTCAAATTGGCCACTAGGGCACTAGTCATGTTTTTTCCCTACAAAAACAAGCATATTTCTTAAGATTTATTTTTTTATCCTGACCATCAAAAACATGTTGAAAACATTACATTGTGTAAACATTATGGCTGCCAAATACCAATCAATCCTACTGGTGTAGAGATTGGTTTACTCAAATAGCTGTAACCTAGGCCTTGTTACATGGATTCTCAGGAAACTTGAAAGGCATATTCAGGACAGTTTCAGGAAAATACGGAGCATAGCAATTGATAGGGACAGAGCTACAGTCAGATACTTTTTTCTCAGGAATTGTAAATCTTTTAGAGATAAAAGTTGGTGTACTGCATCTGTAACTGGATTTTAATTATCTCTGGGTTACCTCAAAAACATTCAGCCAATCAGTTTTCAGCAGTCATTTCACACAACTGCTCCCCCCCCCCAGCTCCTGGGACCCCTGCTCAATCCTGAGCTCAGCTTACTGCCTATGCAGAGTTTCACATGTGTATGCATGTTGCCCTGTAATGCTCTGGCATGAATAGGGTGTATTCCCCCCTTGGCCACCAGTGATCCCAGGATGGGTTCCAAATCCACTGAGACCATGACCAGGATAAAGTATTTACTGAAGATGAACGAATGAATATATAAAGCACTGGACAAGGCCAGGAAGTAAGCACTATGAAAATACACACAAATATTCACTGCAACTGGTCGCATTTATCAGCCTTTTGCACACAAAAGATCCTCTATTGAACAAAATAAGATATAGACAGCTGTATATACCTGTTCCCAACTTCTAATGACAGACTGTTATCACAGTGATTAGTAGAGTTATGACCATCTGTGTGTGTGTGTGCATATATTATATATATATATATATATATATATATATATATATATATATATATATATATATATATATATATACACACACACACACACACACTAAAATTGTCTCAATATTTAAAAACCATATCAGCAATGATAAATCATTTTTTTAGAGTTAGCTAATCAAGGAGTCGAGATAGGAATGGCCTATATTTCTGCTGAATGTTCTTAGTTCAATGGATCAGATTATAATGGATCAGATTATTTGAACTGGCATGCTGTCAATTTTGCAATTAACATCTGTAAAATGAATAGGAGTGCAATAGAAGCTATACCCAGTTCAGAGTCCATTAAACCCACAATTTTAGAGCCAGATAATAAAACCTTCCACAAGTCTGTGCAAGCACATTATGTTTGAATAATAATAATAATAATAATAATAATAATAATAATAACAACAACAGGAATCTGCACTCAGTAAAATACATCAGAAACTTGGCAACAACCTGTAGGTGTTTGTCATAGCAAACCTGAACCAAATCCTTATTTATTCTGATTTATAACTGAAGCCCAGTAGTATAAGCTACTAGTTTTCTGAGGGGAAAAATAGTAGAGTAGAGGTAAGGAGGGGGTTCTTCAAACCTCCTGGCTCTGTCAGGCAGGGTGATACTATTTTGGCCTAAAGCAGTTTGAAAGCCAGACAGTGGTATTCTGGTGGGGGCAGCCATGTGGTGCCATAAAATACCAATTCCCGCTAACATTTGTGTCACCAGCCTTCTAATGTTCCCCTGACACCAAAAGCCTGGTCATAACAATTATTATGACTCTACCCCAAACCCTTAACAAAAATACGCAAAAGCTCTTAAATTGACTACCGATGAAGACAGTTACGATTCCTTGGCTTTACAGGAGTATGAGAAAATAGACTCGTAAGATTAATGCAGTGGCATTTTACTCTCCATGTGGAGACTTTGTCAGGAAGTTGTGGACTTGACTCGCATCAACTAAACCGGAAATTAGTTCCGGCCTAATTAATCAGCGCACAAAGATGACAGCCTTAAACACTAAAAGGTCATTTTAGTAAGTGCTCTTACAGACATACAAGATAAAGAGAAGGTCTTGGTTAATTGCACTTGTTGGAAACTTTTTTTTTTTTTGAGGCACAGTAGAGAAAGAGCCACCAAAGTAGGGAAAGAGGCACCAACAGACATGGTTGCCTAATCACTAATCTGAGAATGTCAGATGCTTGTTTGATGCAAATGACAATGTGGCCTTATGTTCTCTGAGCAGAGATTGCTTTGGTAATATGGCACCATATTAAGAGATCAATATGCTTGCTGCTGTTCAGAGCACAATCAATTCAAAACCCAGTGTGCCATAATTTATCAGAAGTGATTTAGCACACACACACACACACACACACACACTACGCCCCCCACTGTTAAATTGTTGATAAGTTTTCACTGTTCATCGCAATGCCAGGAATATTAAAGTGGAAGTTTCTGTTCAGTCAACAGTTGGTCTGTCTGTCTGCCTCCTTCTTTCTCTTTCTCTCCCTCTCTCTCTCTCTCTCTCCCTCTCTCTGACCAATGAAGTTCAAACTGTTCAACTGAAATTTCAATGGGTTTAGTATCATTGTGTATCGAGACAGACACAGAACACATGTGACAGGCTGTGATAAATACAAAAATGTCTTTCTGTAGAATAGAAACAGAGTAGAACAAACTAATTTGGAGCTAAATTTCAGCTACACTTAGGCCATTGCTACTAGTGCCCACTGTATAATATTAATGTAATCAGTCCCTACAGGATTTTGCGATTGCAGAAACAAATGCAAAATCAAGGAAACTCTGCAATATTCGCAGGAGCTTGGAATTTTACAAAATTACTTCAGATTTTCAGCAGATTTGGGCCAAGATGCATGATATCATGTGACATCATCACAATGCGGCATGTGAAATCCTCACAACACGCATTAAGCTAAAGCCCTCTTCGATTCGTGTGTGTTGAACATGAGTACAGCTAAAAGGTCTCATTTACCAATAAACATCACCGTGCAAACCAATTTTGTGCAGCTGAGATTTCACCAATTCAAGCGTTTTCGCATAAAAAGCCTCAGCAAAATCAAGCATTTTTGGCTGCAACAATCACAAAAAACTGTGAAATCCTGTTTGGACCGCTGTAATGGTGCAAATTAAAAACATTATACAGATGTTCACATTCGTATGTATTCAGAAATCAAAACAACCCTTTTTAAAATATCTTTTAAAACTAAATGTTGTATGGTAGTATTATACCTCTGCATTCTACTGCACAGCAAACACAGCCCTTAAAATCCAGAAACTTTCATTAAAGCATTATTACCGACACATATTGTGAACACCATTATCTGAGTCTATTTAATTAGGCCTAATTTAATGCACTCATTTCATTTGTTCTTAGTTACTGACAATACAATCTAACCTCACCCCTGACAGAGTACAGAGAGGTAGTGAGGCTGGTGCAGAACCCTGTGAATTCCATTATCGGTAATTACAAGATTATATAGCAACATTACACAGTCCTAAATCATTTGAACCTTTTAGCAAGACTGAAGGTCAACTCACCTATTCTGAAGGAGAGCGGCCCACTGGTGGCACTTCTCACCCACATTGCTAAGAAGAGCAAAGGCGCCCAGGGTGCGAGCATCTTCTATGCCTCCTCATGGGTCCTGGCCCGGGGATGCCCCTTCTCACAGCCACCTGGCACAGCAAACACCAACACACACCATCCCATTGCATGAATACAGCAGTAGGTCAGACAAATCCAATTTACAGATATAATTTCACTATGGCCAACAGGAACTACTTTGTTTTATACTTCATTTCCATATCTGGATTAAACCTATTGAATTACCTTGTTTAACCATTAATAATAATCTTTCCCCAGTGAACACAGTATCCAGTGAGGAATGAAATGGAAAAGTGGTTTCATTTAATGCAAATGAGATAAACTTGCTATTGAGGTAATATATTTCACATAGAGTTAGCACTGCTCATCACTTTAGGGACTCTTGTACATTGAATCATTGTTATCTGATTGTACTTATGTAAAATGGTGGGGGGAAAAAACTGTAAATGGCAAGTGTCAAGCTACAAGGATGGATGCACCACACATTTAATACAGGAAGTGCTTCCTGAGACATGTCACTACATTATCACAGCAGGAAGATGGCAGTTAAAAAACATACATGGCCTCAAATCAATTCACTCAAACATAATTGTAGAAAATAACTGCGTGCTCAGTGGGCTTGCACAGGGGAATACTAAATCAGTCGACTTGGCCATGACAAGAGCTGTACAGCGGCTGATATTCATCTGTGTCAAAGGAATAAAGAAAAACATACAGCAAAGTCTTAGTCACTCAGTAGATAATGTCCATGATCACTACTATTTATATGAATTGTATCATTCATAGTTTGACTGATTGCTTCATGACTTGTGTTTGTAGCACTACCTAGGGATGTAATTTTTCATGCAATTCAGGCTATTTCTTATTTATTTATGTGTTGGTTTGTTTATTAGTTTGTCTATTGCCAGTGGTTTGTTCCAATATCCTAACCTAAATACTGCTTTACCAAACCACATTTCTACCATTTTTCTATACAAACTGGGCCAAAATTCACACAAGAAATATGCTTCTATTTACTGAGCCGCCAAGCCATATAGCTGCCAAGTTCAGCATAGCTCAAAAATAATAAATAAATTAATTAATAAAAAGAATTTCATTCATTTAATAAGTATTAACAGGTACATTCATGATACATATTTTTCATTGTTCTTAAATGAACGTTTTGAAGAACAGCAGTACTGTGTCCTAGCTTTGTAACACATTCTGCTAGTGTGTCCAGCTAACTTTCCTAATGTTTCTGGAATGTAAGAAAACTAACAAATGAATCTAAATCAAATTTGAGTAAGTACTCATTTAATTTCTTAAGGAAAAAAAAAACGTTTCAGAAAATAGGGAACTAGCTTAGTCACATCAGATCTTGCCAGAATAGTCCACAGAGCATCTGGGTGAAACCAATTTCTAATTTTGCCTTGCATGTATGTTACTCCTCATAAAAATGCGTGTACCAAACAAGTAATTGTAAATGTACATGATTTTTTTTCCAGAGATTCCTGCATGAAATATCCCACGCTCATTCAAACTTACATAGACACTCCAGAAACAAATAGCCACTGTAATATGTGAAGAATAGATAGATAGATAGGTAGGTAGATAGATATCACTTTATTTTTAGCAACATGGCTGCTATTAGACAACACTTGTACTCCCATTTGTTTTATAATAAGACATTTGCCAAAAGGTTGAAAAATCCTTTCTGCTAGACTTTAACTTGAAACTGTAGGTTTGTAGTTGAAGACAGGACAAGGCTCTCTGGTTACATGTTCAAAGACAAATACAAATATGACTGTGAGTCTGCATATAATGTATCACATCTCATGTAGTCTATAAATAGAGTGCTGGGAAAACGTTTGTTCTTTTTTCAATGAAAATGTTCTCAGAGGGGAGCTGTACAATTTTTTCGACAGAGGGTCTTTGGTGTTTGCTTCTGCTTCTTTTAAAACTACAAGTTTGGAAAATGTCACAGGAGAAACATCTGACTTGATCATAGTTTGGTGAAATTAAGTGGAAACTGACTGGAGTACGATTTGTTGGCAGAGTTTGTTTAAATACTGACTCGCCACATGCTGTTTAAATTCTAGTCATTTTGTATTGCGCTTGATCAGCTTTGGGTAGATATACAGACTTTAAAACTCTATTTGAACACACACACACACACACACACACACACACTTTCACATTGGGATGCTTTTAAATGTGTATTAGGCAAGATTAGACAAAACATGCTAAGATTAGGTCTCGAATGGTTTCGTAAGTTGGTTCAGCAGTGGAATGATTTTTTTTCTCCCATCCCTCCAATTCCCACCCATGTACACACACCTCCACCTCCACGGTCTGTGGGACCCGTAGACATCGACTAGAGTGAACATTAGCAAGCATTGTCATTAGTATTAGCATGACATTACTGTCAATCATTAACATGTTCAAATGGTTTACACTGATTAACTGATTTGATTTACACTAACACAACTGTCAGGGCTGCTGTTACAGAAAATGAATCCCTCCCTGTGACTAATATGATTCGATTTCAACAGCACTGTGGTATGAGTTTCTAACACACAGCAGGCTTGTAGATTCTACACGTTTTCTTTCTCAGTCAGAACAATTGTTGATCCTGTAAAATACCTCATCGTTATAGCCGTTTCATGCCAGCAGGCCTAGTGAATGTGTAAAACTGTAATATATTTCAGAACAAATGTGACTTAACCACAGACAAGGCCTAAAATCCCCCAGTGATTTAATTATATCAGCTGAATGGAGGCTGCCAAGTTAATTATAATGATGATAATTGTTTATCTTTTCAAACATTTCAAATATAGCTTGGTGAGAAAAAAACATAAAACAAAACAGATGTTCAAGGCAGGCATAAAGTCAAATACTCAGACAGTTTTTTGTTTATTGTCTTTGTGAAAAAATGTCTTACAGTGTAAGAGGGAGAGTAGCGATATCCTTTAGAGAAGGTTCAGACCAAGACCTACAATATAGGGATGTTTGTGTGTGACAGATTGGAAGTGAAAGTAAAAAAAAGAGAGGGAACACAGATTAAAAAAACAAAGCAAGGTAAACATGAGATTAACATAAAACAAAATGAAGAGAATCTGCCAACGCAGAACTGAATTAGAGTGACTATAATGAATTAAACTATGAATACATAAAACTAAAGCTCAACTAATCTAAAAACATACAGTGGATATAAAAAGTCTACACACCTCTGTTAAAACTGCATGTAAAAAAAAGAAAGAAAAAAAAACAAACAAACAAAAAACAACCCAAGTTAAAGTATGTCAGATCTTTTTTAAGTCCCTTGCCAGACTCATAAGAATACTAAACCTTTTTTTTCCTGAAGGCCTTACAGAACTCTTTAGATCTTGGCATGATGACACCACACACCTCAATAACAAAGGGAACACCAGACACTAGATATGAGAGGGGTATAAATAAGACAGGTTCCACCTGCACTCCCTAAGCAGGTTCTAATCACTGGCATCTTGAACACCTGATTCTAATTTTATGGATTTGAAGGTGTGATAAATGTAGGGGTGTACTTACTTTTTCCACGTGACTGATCTGTACATGCACAAAATGTACACTTTATGTGTCATTTGATAGAGTGTATCAGCTTTATTAATAGGCACTGTTTCAAAGAGCATCAAATGTTTGCTTGTCCAAATATGTCAAAAAAGACTATATTAGGCAGCAAGCGAACAGTCAGTTCTTGAAGTTGAAGTACACACACACACACAGTATCTTTGAACCATCGTTCCAGATTTTCAAGCTCACTATTTATAAGAATCCAATGATAGTTCACAGTATAAAAAGAAGAAAAAAAAGAAAAGAAAGAAAAAAGGTGTCACTCCAAGAAAAATGTAAAGACCACATTATATTTCATAATGTAGAACACATTAATTTCCAAAATGACAGAATGGGGACATTGATAAGGCTTTTGCTTCATACTTTCAAAAGCTGACAATGAAAAAGATAGTAAACATAAATAGTGAATGGATCAAATACTTTTGAAATAAATGAAGAGTAAAAAAGGTTCCCTGAGAGAAATACAGATAATACAAGGGATAAAAAAAATTGGAAATACTGCTGGGTCATTCTTCCTCCTGAATAAATATGAAATCTACCCTTTCCGATAGCAGCCTGTGGCAGGAGGATAAAATCTGTATACATTCAAGTGAACCTGCTTTACTGCTTTGGGGAAAGACATCATGTTTTTCAGAAGCAGCAAATTAGTGGTCCTAGAATCACCTCACCTCTTATCACCTGAAATGTCACAATGATTAAATACATGCTGGAATCATGAAAATATATTTTAAAAAAGGGTGGAAAAGTAAAACTAGCAATAAAGTGATAAATTCAAAGGAGTAAGCTATTTTTAATGTATTGCTGACTACTTACAGGCTTTTCTAAACCTGCAGCAGCAGAAAAATGTGTGAAAAGATGAATGTGGACTCCTCAAAAAGTCTTTAGGAGCTTTTGTGATGACTAATAAAGATGAAGGATTGAAAGAGAAAGTTTTTGCTGAGACAAAATGGAGCAGTGCCTCATCCTGGCAGTAGTGGACTTTCTAGAGCCAAAAGTCTTTTTAATAAAATATCAAGACAGACATCAACTGAAGATCCATTGGCATATGATTGAGTATAACAGGTACATTATAAAAACTATCAGAATTTGATCTTTTTAGTTTTTAGCTCGCTCGCTAATTCAGTGCTAAGCCATGGCCACATTTTCAACTAGCTACCAAGCTTGCTAACTTTGGCTATTTTAGTTCCTGAAAAAGTAGAAAATGAGTGTATGATGCAGTTAAAATTTCCCAAATAATTATTAATTTGGCATCAAAGATATGACATATATGAATATGAATATATGTCATTTTAGAGTAATAGTGAAATGTGCACTAGTCAAAGGGATGTGCTTCGCATTGCTGGTGTTATGATTACCACACAAGATGCAAGGTACCATATGGAAAGCAATTTTTTATTATAATTTTTTCCCCTCGATTTTCTTTTGTTAATTTGTCATGACCAATTCCTACCCATCAGGCAGCTCTCCCTTATCACATGACACTCCTGTCAGGCAGTTGAAAAGATGACTGCATCTTTTCAACTGCTGCTCATGCAACCCAGAGGAAAGTGCTATCCGCTCCCTCTGCGTGCATAAGCTCACAGATGCCCATGATTGGTTAGTATTGTTAGTGCTGTGATTGGTAGGGGAGAAAGAGTATGCCACCCCTCCCTCCCTGAGACCACAGCCAATTTTGCTCTCTTGGGCTCCCAACCATGGATGGCTGAGGTATAATCGGGATTTGATCTCCTGATCTCCAGATGATAGGTTGTGCCACTCAGGAGCCCGTTGAAAGACAAATTGAGCAAAGAAATTCTGATAATTAATAAGAGAAGAAGCGATCTTTTTTTATATAGATTATTAGACGAACAAGTGCACAGCTATTCTTTATTCTAGGTTGAAATATCTCAGATGTTAACAGCAACAAGTTCCTTTTAGCCCCCACAGAGAGCTTTTAGCATCCTATTATATGGCCTGAACTTGCTATTAATCACCAAAAACAGATGCACACACTAATGGCACCAGGCAGTCTTGAAGCTAAATGGTGTAAGACTCAGATGAAGTAGGGAATATAGCAGGGTTATATAAAGGCCATGGAGTAAAACATAGAGTATTATTATACACCATTTCCCAACATCATTATACTTGATAAATCAGCATTTCAACAGCAGAACATTCTAATGTTTTCCAAAATCCAGCTTACTCAAATGGTATGTTAAACTATTCCTTTCCAATTCCCAGAGCGCAAAATATACAGGGAGAGAATTTGCATGCCATTTTTTTCAGTACTACAAGAACAAAGGTTTCCAAATAACAACAATGCTAAAACCCTAAGGGTGTATTTAAGATACTTTAGGAGTTTTATGTAAACTCCTAGCTAAACTCCGAGCTAATCCAGGGTTTAGCATGGAATTCTTCACCAGTTCATGTCTAGGATTTATGATCCCTAAAGGAAAGCTGATCTTCCCTCTTCTGTAGAACTCTGCATTAAAGCAGTTAATCGATGGCAATGGAATCAATAGTAATGTTAATATGATGGACAATAGAGACCTAATGAGGTTTTAACATGGTGTCCCAACCTGTCTACATAATTTACAGCCATTGAATGCAAGAGGAGAAAATCTTGGATTCACCAACTTAAACAGTGACTCACTGAACAAGAGAGGAGGAGAAAATCTCAGCCATGACCGCAGAGTCACTGACTCAAGGAGTGGAGACCAAGCTGAATACACATTATTCAGGTCAGGTGAACGCGGTGGCGTGCGCAGACCTCCTCTGAAAAAAAATTATTACTTCAGTTAACGTAACCAAATGTATTTCTTTCTTTCTGTTCTTCTTTTTTTTTTTTAATTTTGAATGTAATTATTTTATGAAATAAATCACCTGTATTTAAAGCAGTACTTGTCTGTCTGTTGCGTTTTTAAATACTGTTATATTTTAAACATTTTAATGAGAGGGATGCTGCCTTTGGCTGCATCAAAGAGTTCCTTATGCTTTTTTTCTTTTTATCCTTTCTTTCCTTGGCATTCTCTGAAAAGACGCTCTGTGCCACTAACAATAATAATAAAAAAAATGAAATATTATATAAATATATTTTTTCCGTTTGTTATGTATTCTATTTGTATCAACGTCTTTTCATAGAATGCCAAGGAAAGAAAGGATAAAATGAAAAAAAAAAAAAAGAATTCTTTGATGTAGCCAAAGGCAGCATCCCTCTCATTAAAATGTTTTAAAAATATAAAAATATTTAAAAACACAACAGACAGATGAGAACTGCTTTAAATACAGGTGATTTATTTCATGAATAATTACATTTAAAATCTGGGGGGAAAAAAAAAAAAAAACAGAAATAAAAAAAATAAGGGCAGGGGCTTTTCCCTATTTTTTCTCTGCAAAGTGAGATCAATTCCATCAAAACCATCAATTTAGGTCCCATTTGGCAGCAACAAGATTCCAACAACACTTGAGGCTCAGGTGCATCATTTTGTGTGTTGACAATCTCAAAAATCCTCCTCACTCTTCATGGGATTAATATTTTCCTGCACAGCAGTCCTGGTCATTCATTCAGTAAGGAGTTTATTGTGGTTAGGATTGCAGTGGACCCAGAACCTAAACCAGGAGCACTGGGTGCAAGGCTGGAATATACCCTAATTCACACACTCATTTAAACCTATAGGGAAATTTAAAGTAGCCAGTCCACCTACCAGTGTATCCTTTTCACTGGTGGAAGGACACCAGAGAACCCGGATGGAACCCAACTTGAACATAAGAACATCTGAATCTCCACACAGACACTGTTCCATTTCTTTTAACCTTTCAAAAAAAAATGTTTACATCTTGGTCATGACTGAAAAGATTCACTGACTCAAGTGAATCATTTTAAATTATGATCATTGCAATGGTGTTTTTAACTATTCATGAATTTTCCTATATTGTTGGATTTGTGAAGGTCAACAGCTATTTATCTATATCCCCACTGTGGTGCATCACCAAGATTGAGGATTTTCTTTTTGGTGGAGAAAAAGTAAGCAGTTCCTCCAGCTATTTGAATGGGAAAATAGGTCTGGTCCCTAAAGCCTACTTTTATTCTTGTGTCGATATAAAAGTGGGAAGTGGACTTCTCTCAGCATAAGAAGAGATTTCCATTGGTACCTGTTTATAAAGTCTCTATATATCAACTCTCCTACTTTGAAAGGTCAGTGCTTCTAATACAATGCAGACAATTTGTATGTAACTCAGGTTCAAGCTGTGCTTGGAAATATGGCTGAAGCCAATCATTGACACAAAAATGCCCTGAAATAAACTTTAGAATGTCTTCAAATCCAATTTAATCAAGTAAATTAGTGTAAATACTGTAAATGAAACAGTAAGTTCATAGGTTTATGTGAAATGTCTCCATACATTTCCATCAAATACTGCATATACACTTGCATGTATATGTGCAGGTAGTAGAGGTGTAACACAATGAGACTATCTGTATCTGTAGCATTTTAGTGCTTCAAGTATCCATATCTGTATTCGGATTTAAACCCAAGTGGGCGAGTCTTAGAGCAATCTTTTTCCCCCCAAGCCCTACTAATATGCCCCCTGGAAACACTAGGAAAAAGCATAGTGGTAGAAATGCCACCACTGTCAAAATGGTCTGCAAGATCCCATTCCAATGCCCAGTAAACTCTTCAGGCCAAAAAAGAACGTCTGCTTACACCCTGGCATGTTTCTCAGTTCAGATTCTCATAAATTATACTACCTTCAAATTAAGAGTGAGTTAATGAGTGAGTGAGACAAGCATATCATATAAGGCAGTTTGTGCACAGGCTCTCCTTTGCTTTACCAGCACTTCTGACAGAGTGGGTATGACCAAAACCAGACTTCAGTGAGAAACAAATGACTAATCAATAGCCATCTCCGCAAGGAGAGATACAGGGCTACAACTCTTCTTCCCCTCTCCTTCCAACTCTCCTGCACTTTGCTACACGACACAGATTTGATTTAAGCCTGACTGGACTTCAAGAAAGGCTTTTATTTGCACTGCAGTTAACATTAACAATGTGTCTTACAGGTTTTCCCAAGTCCTGCTACTTTCCCATGCTTACTGATCAATGATAACAATAAAAGCTCTCTGCTTGACTACCATGATGTTTTGGTAGGTCCACCCTAATATTCCAAATACTCATAGCTACATACCTTTTCTATTAGTTTCCCTGTACATACTTTATGATGAATAATGCATAATAAGTTGATACTTAGGTACACTGTACCTATTGAATTATTTCAGGTTACATGAATAAAAATTTATATGTAAATGTCATTATTGGTTAGGTATCTAAACTGTTTAGTACTGTAACCAACTGTAACCACTACTTTAAAAGTCTTTACACAACAATGCTGCTGAATTCTCAAATCTGTTTAATTTAATAAAATTTCTATAACAGCAGTCTGACAGTGATGCTGGCTATAATTCAAATTGCAGGTTTAATTTTAATGCACCTAACACATTATCATTTCTATACAACCCCTGACAAACATTATGGAATCACCACACTTAAAGGATGTTCACCCAGTGTTTTACTTTGTAGCAAATAAACAAAATACAGATATGACACAAAACAATGTTTGTTAAATAGCTGAACATTCTGGCTTTGTGAAACATACCTCAAACAAATTAAATAAAATTATTTTAATTAATGGCATATATTTTACCAGATCAAGCAGAAGAAAAAAATGGAATCACCTTGTAATTTGCATTTGTAAAACAAATATCAGTCTAAAAATGCACATTTTTCAATGGGAAATCCAACATGGAGTGTAGCAAAAGATGTTGGTTGTTCCCAGTCAGCTGTGTCTAAAATCTGGTGCAAGTATAAACAAAAAGGGAAGGTTATAAAAGGAAAACATACGGGTAGACCAAGGAAGATGTCAAAGCGTCATGATAGAAAACTCAAAGCGATATGCCTCGAAAACAACAAAACAAATGAGTGGAAACAGGAGTCAACGTTTGTGACAGAACTGTAAGAAATCAGCTGAATGAAATGGGATTTAATGGTAAATGGTCTGTACTTATATAGCGAGCGCTTTTACCCAAAGCACTTTACACTGTATCATTCACCTATACACACACACACCAATGGTTGCAGAGCTGCCATGCAAGGCGCTAATTTGCCATCGGGAGCAACTTGGGGGTCAGTGTCTTGCCCAAGGACACTTCGGCATGTGGAGTCACGTGGGTCGGGAATCGAACCGCCAACCCTACGATTAGTGGACAACCCGCTCTACCACCTGAACCACAGCCGCCCATTTACGTATAGAAAAGCCAAACGAAAATCTGCACAAACGCCTAAACAGATGAAAACAATGTTAGAGTGGGCTAAAGAGAAGCAATCATGGAGTGTGGATGATTGGATGAAGGTGATATTCAGTGATGAATCACGAATATGCATTGGCCAAGGAGATGATAATAGAACATTTTTCTGGTGCCGTTCTAATGAAACATATAAAGATGATTGCCTGAGGAAAACAATCAAATTTCCCCACTCAATTATGATATGGTGTCGTACGTCAGATAAAGGAGCAAGGGAGACCTCAGTCAGTGTACAGGTGTACACCTGTAGTAGATTTATAAATTGTGGCAGTAATTTAATTAAGGTTAAAATGATCAGGAATGTGGTTCAGAGATACCAGGTAAACCAAAACTAGGCATCTGAACTGTGTTCAATTACAGAATTCCTCAGGGCATGTTTGGTATCATTTTTATCCATACTTCATATAGATTTTTACAATATATGTTGTAATATGTGCTCTTTCTCCACACACACGTGCACACACACACACACACACACACACACACACACACACACACACACACACAAACATGCTGGCACCCCTGGTTTGCACGGGGGACATTCTTCCTTTTGTTCCCACCTATCCATTCTCAGGAAATTAATTAACATATAGTTTCTAATCAGCTGGGAATCTATCCTGCCATAAAACCTATCGTTTCATTCCCATTTGGTATCTTGGTCACTACACGTTTCAAAGAGGCTCAGGGGTATAAAAGGAAGGTGTAGCTGGTAACATCAAGGGAGGACCTCTTGCCATTAATGCTTTAACATCACGTATCCCATGTCCTTGTCTCAGATCACCATTCTTGTAAGTTTCATTTGTTTCTATTTTATGTATGTCTTCCTTTTTGTTTAATAAACTCATTTGTTATGTCTATCTTTAAATATTCAGTGGTTCTTCCCAAAGAAAGTATGTTGCATTAAAAGTGCATGACTGTATTTCTATGGTTGTTAGAAATAGTTTCCTAAGTTAAAGTTGTCGTATGTTAGACACATTAAAATCGACCTCTGACACGTACGTAGGAAAGGCCTAGGCTTGCACGTCGATATAAACCTCTGAGCTAACATAAATAATTGTTTATTATAGGTTATATAAAAGCCTCTGATGTAGGAACATCTTTTTAATGAAAGATGATCATGAAATTGTTAGACTAAATATAATCAGAACACTGAGATGTTATACTTCCAGCACTAACTAGAAGATGATCTTTTGGAGTCAGATAAATACTTAAATGGAATCAGATATTTAAATCACAAATTAAAACACGCATTCAACCTTCAGCTGCACCTATTTCTGTCTTTGGTCATCGGAGAGCAGTGGGCTAAGTGATCGACGCTTAATATTTCAGCCCTACAACACTTTTCTCGTTTCATCGATTGAAAATAGGTTTGGTGGTGATGAAGTCATTTTTCAGGATGATGATGCATCTTGCCAGAGAGCAAAAAGTGTTAAAGCTTTTCTTCAGGAAAGGCAGATCAGCTCAATGACATGGTCAGCAAACAATCCGGATCTCAATCTGATTGAAAATTTAGAGTGAAAAAAAAAAAAAATTGGCCCATGACAAGGCTCCATCCTTCAAAGATGATCTGTCAACTGCTATTCCAGAAAGTTAGAACCAGTTTGTTGGAGAATATTGTTTTTCATTAGTGAAGTCCATGCGTCAAAGAATTCAGGCTGTCATAAAAGTCTGAGGAGCAGCAAGCAAGTACTAATTGTTTTTTTGTTTTTTTTGTTGAGTGATTCCATAATTTCTTCCTCTACTTGAGTTGGAAAAAAACATGGCATTAATTAAAACAATTCAATCAACCAGTCAATTTATTATTAATAAAGCACTATTAAAAACAACTACCACTGAGCAATGTGCTGTACAATAAAACATAAATTACCATCAAATACAATCAGACAGGCACAAAGTCACTCATGAAACAAAAACAGAGCATATACAGTAAAGCATCACATCAGAAATTGTAGGCCAGATCAAATAGAAATATTTTAGCTTAGATTTAAAAATGGGTAATGTGGGGGCAGTTGTCATTTGAATTGGCAGACTGTTCCAAGGTTCAGGAGCAGGTATGGCGAATGCCTGATCACCCCTAGACTTTAACCTAGACATAAGTTGGAGAGGTATGAGGGTACTAAACCATTTTTAGATTTAAAAACCACCAGTAAGAGCACTTTAAATTCAATTCTATAGTGAACAGGTAGCCAATGTAAAGGCCGTAGAACAGGGGTAATTGAATTTAATTTGTTTGAGGTATGTTTCACAAAGCCAGAATGCTCAGCTATTAAACAAAAATTGTTTTGTGTCATGTCTGTGATTTGTTTATTTACTACGAAGTTAAAAATCCAGGTGAACATCCTCTAAGTGTGGTGATGAAGTAATATTTGCCAGGGGTTTTAGTAACATGTCATGGATATGCCGGAAGGAACTTGAGACTATGGTTCCCAGCAGCCACTGCACCCCACTGCATCACTGTCACATGACCACCTGCACCTGATTCACATTCATGTTAACACTTGTGTGTGTATATATAGTCTTGTCTTGCTTTGCTGTTGTTTCCATTGCTGTGGTTATGGTCTTTGTTTTATGCTTATTCTTAGCTTTAGTGTTTTTGCCACCAGTTCTATAGATGTTGTTTTGCTTGAATTTATATTAAACCTAATCTGCACTTGCATCCATCTCCAAACTCCAAATCATAATAATAAATGCATAAAAAAAAAAAACATGTTATTCAACAAGGAATGATGAATAATAATTGATATAGAGATGCTTTCTGGTCTGAGACATTTATTTAAGAGTCTAGGGTGTCAGCAGTCAGTGTGATCAGTACGTTTTCCGGGACAGAGGATTTTGCTCTTTCCAACATGGCAAGCTGTGATTTTATTTATTTATTTTTTTTCTGTTTTTATTAATTTGATGAGAGAACAAAGAGCAGCTGGTGAGGTTATTACTGTTGTAAGTGATAACAGGAACTTGTTTTGAGGACAGTCCACAACAATACACTCTAAAAAATCTTTGTGTGGAAATGTTTAACATAGGCTACAGCATGTGTTAAATGTACTAATACACTGATTGAGTGAAGGTTCATATCAATACGTTTATCCATAAAACTTTTACTGTACACTAGAAAATGTGTGATAACAGTCCAGTTTACATAACACTAAATGCACCACTGTCTTCCTTAGCTTTGGCTTACTTGTTTGTAATGCCCACTCGACCGTAATTTGGTTACTCAGTTTTTTGGATGTTTTAAATGTCTCCTTTGATCAAAATCTGACGTTTTCATCTTAAATATATGTCTTATTTGAGTCATTTTCTTCAAAGTTTATACATAAACACCACTTTAGCAACTCTAGCAATACATTTCTGAACACCTTCTTGTGTATAAAGAAAGGAGATACCATGTTGACATATTTGTTTATAATGTGGTATATTGGACATTTTCAAAGGGTAAAATAACCCTGGAAATATTAACCCATTTATGAAATAAGATTAACCCAGCATTTTTGTAAAAATTAAACCATCCTTTGGGCTGAAAAACAATGCATTTGCAGGGTTAAAATTAACAACCCAGCTTGATGTGTTAGTTTAGCCCAAAACGTGTTCTGTCCTATATTTTCCCAGCCGTTGGTCTAAAAAATAACCCAATTTGGGTTGTTTTTAACCCAGTGTTTTTATAGAGTGTAAATGTGTTATTTATTCATAAATTAGCAATTGTAATCATTGGCAAATTGCTGTTAATTTCATAATGCATCCCTATTTTCTAAGGAAATCATAGTGTGCTTGATCCCAAACCACAACACTGTAAACTTCACAGTTTCTCAATAACACTTTTGTCAGATAAGTGGACTTAAAACAAGCTGACCAGTGGCTGACTAGGATAGTGCTGCTTTTAATTATCCCAGAACAGATAATGAAGACAATTCACTTCTACATTATCTCCATTATCAGACAACAGACCATAATCCTCAGAATCAGCACTTCCATTAAAAGCTTCCATTGTGCCATGAAAAAAGTGAATGAACAAAGTACATCATTCTCCAGCTAACAGTACAGTAGATACTGGTAGATTGAGTTGGGCACGCTCCACTTCAGCCCTGTGTGTGTGTAATGAGAGAAACTGCTATATCTGTTTTAAATGCCGTTTACTTTAAAAATAAACTTTTATTGCCATACTATCTATGTATACACATACAAAAGGCATACATACAGTAAAACAGTGTGCCAATATCTGGATAAACAAGATGGTAAAAGTATACACAGCTGAGCAAACTGAGCAAGTTACACATGACTGTAAAACATAACAAACCACATCATGTGTAGTTTGTACATGATAACAGTCCTGTGTGGTACAGTCAATTCATAATTCAGTTCAATACTTTAGTTTTTTTTTTACGGTGAGAGCTTTAGACCTTAGTCAGAATGAGCAGGGTGTGGGAAACAGCATTGTGTAGAGGAGAATGCATGCATTTCCACGATTTGCTGGCTTTCGCTCCCTCTCTGAGGCCCTATGCTTAATGCTGCAATTATGCACTGTGCTCATTGGCTCTGAGGGTGTTTGCTTAGTCTGAGCAAAAATCAGGAATGTAAAAGCAACCTATCTTCAGCCAGAGCATTCTCATGATGCACTCACTAATGTCTGGTGGCAGATACTGTCGGTGCAGCCATTTGTGTTATTCCCTTTAATCCTTTGGCTCTCTCATGTGAACACTATTCTACAATTCACATGCATTTTTACATATGAATGAAATTTCTTTATTTACCACATAGGCTTTTTTTTTCAACCACAACATTTTCCATAAAAGATACAGCTATTAGTCAGGAAATTAAGTGTTCTTCTGGAGATTTGAAATGAAAGTCAGTATCCGTTAAGAACGATTATGCTTACATGTTGATCATCTCCTATATTTTTAGGCATGAACCTATTTTGCTTTGTGTGTAATCAGTATTGTGTTATACATGACATGAAAGTCTAAGAACGGTAAAATTTTACACTGTTCGTGTCAGGGAGACGGTTTGGGTTGGATATAAATGCATAAAATGAAAACAGACAGACAATCCAAAAACTCTAGTCAAAACGTAGGCACAGGTCAGGCAATCAAACAATCAAAAACAAACAAACAAAACAAAAAAAACAGAATACAAATGCTTGGTGTGGTGCAAACCAGGAGCTTATAGTCTGTGGGTGATTGGAAACAGTGCTTAATGAGAAGTCCAGTGCACTTAAACATGCAAATTAATCATGTGATGACATTTGAAGTTGGAAATGGAATTGTTGTGGTTTATTCTGGGAGTTTGTAGCGACAACAACAACAACAACAATAATATAGCACTACTGCTACTACTACTACTAATAATAATAATAATAAGCCAATGTATTCATACTATGGACATCATCTTTCACCATAGTTTTAAAAAAAAAATTCTATTGTCCCTAGCTTTAGTATGGATGTAAAATAAGGAAAATATATTTCAGTGTTTTTTCCCCCAGACAGGGGGTCAACATAAACAACATTAACAGCATGCTGCACCAATAAAACATCCCAGATTCAACTCCAACAGGATAAAATTCCTACCTGCTGAGTTAAATTGGATTCAGACGACAGGCTGTCAGAATAATTTATTGCAATTGAAGCCACTGATAATGGGTCTTGTATGTTATCCATCATGCATTTTTATGACTGCACTGTTGCTTGTGAAGGGTCGTTAGCACAAACTGCATCTTTTATTTTTAGCCATGAACACTTGATTACTTGAAGTTACAGGTTTATAAGGTACACAAATCATGTGGCTTATAAACTGGTGTTGATTTTGGCACATTCGTGTGTATTCAAGGTAGATGTGAATGGCTGTGTAATCTTTGTTAACAATAGCAATGGCAATTTTGTCCTAATGTGGATCTTCCTCTCCTGATTTCAGTCACAGCAATCAAAAATGTATATCTGAAGACCCATCTGCTACTTAAGAAAATATTGCGCCAGCAGTAAAGTAATGCACTCTAGTCCAGGGTTTCTGAAAAAGGAGAAGCTACGCTTGACAGTCTTTTGGAAGAATATTTGTTGTTCAGCAGTCACCCGCCAAGAACTCCATGCCACGCACCTGCTAGTTCAGAAATAGTAGGTTGTAAAAAGAGAAGCATGGCTGCAGTGAGCAGGATAATATATTTGATTATGATTTGTTATGGGAGATGGTGAAAATGGTAGAACAGCCATACTTATGATAATGATGTGTTGCACCATTGAAATGCACAGTATGTGAAAGAGAGGTAGATTTAGTAATCATGCACATACAGTCAAAATAAGTACACTCCATGGAAATTGTTGGCTTTTTTTGACATATTTGGACAAGCAAACATTTCATCCTCTTTGAAACAGTACCTATTAAAAAAGTTTATACACAATCAAATGACGCATAAAATTGATGTTTTGTAGTAATTTTCACAATTTAAATAAAAAACAACAACAGATCAGTCACATGGAAAAAGTATGTACACCCCTTCATTTATCACACCGTCAAATCCGTATAATTAGAATCAGGTGTTCATGATTGGGTGCCAGTGATCAAAACCTGTTTAGGGAGTGCAGGTGGAACCTGTCTCATTTATACCCCTCTCATATCTAGTGTCTGGTGTTCCCTTTGTTATTGAGGTGTGTGGTGTCATCATGCCAAGATCTAAAGAGGTCTGTAAGGCCTTCATCAAAAAGGTTGTGGATGCCTAGGAGGAGTGTAGGGTCTTGAGGGATTTAAAAAGATCTCCAGATTATTTTAAATACATCATTCCACTGTAAGGAAAATAATCTTCAAATGGCGCAGATTTCAAACGACTGCCCATTAGTCCAGGACTGGCCGTCCCAGCAAATTCAGCCCAAGAGCAGGCCGTCTGATGCAAAAAGAAGTCTCCAAGAACCCCAACATTTCATCACAGGATCTGCTAATAAGTCTTGCGACTGTTGGTGTCAAAGTGCATGCTTCTACCAGAAAGAGATTGCACAAATTTGACCTGCATGGGAGGCGTGCCAGGAAAAAGCCTTTTGCAAGACTACAGTCTGCCGATGAGCATATAGGCAAAGAAAAGGCCTTTTGGAATAATGTGCTCTGGCCAGATGAATCAAAGTTAGAGTTGTTTGGCCACAGCAGACATGTTTGCTGTTAAAATGTTTAAATGTCCTAATTAAAAGACATTAATCAAAATAAACTTGGCCCACACATCAGAACTAACTGAATTAATGAAATCAGCGCAGTGTAGAGACGACATTGAGGCTTGTGTTTAAATTTGTGGTGACGAGACAGGGACTGATGTGGCTTATAATCAAAGTGATAACTCATTTCCCATTGTAAACCTATAATTCTTTAAAATTTGGCTATAGTGTTGTTCTTCCATGAATAGATTAGATTGTAATTGTAGAGATAAATAGGGTGTCTTTCAGTGGAATCTTTAAATGCAATCTTTCACTTCTGGGGGTAAGCAGAGCTTAAAATGCTAGAACTTTATTTGTGATTGAAAAATCAGCAAATAAGGGTGTTTTCAGGCCTAAAGATATGTGCTTTGTTCTGAAACAGGTACTTATAATTGTTACAATGTTGCATTTTCTCCTTGGCTCAGTTGACTTTCACAAAGCAACTTCAGAGCGCAGCAAAATGTGTTTATGCAAGTCACATGTGAGTAAACTGGCCTCTCATCGGTCAGAGTGCACCTGTTCTGTCCTGGGGTTCCACCCATAGCGGTCATCCATCCAGATGGATCAACAGCATATCTGCTAGCTTATTGTGGCTTTCTT
The DNA here is from genome assembly GCF_023375685.1 of Ictalurus furcatus. Classification (NCBI taxonomy): domain Eukaryota; kingdom Metazoa; phylum Chordata; class Actinopteri; order Siluriformes; family Ictaluridae; genus Ictalurus; species Ictalurus furcatus. The sequence continues at coordinate 9,917,001 of NC_071271.1, read as the reverse complement.
TTTAGCTGTAGTTATTATAATTAATCAGTCTGAGCAAGATGAGATCAGATGAGGCATTTTACTTCATCTTTTGGTACATGTTAAACTGCAATTCACGTTACAAGCCATTATCAAAACGAGCCAGGTGTGAAAACACCCTAAAACACTGATCTCAGTTTTCAGAACTGTATGTACAGTAGTATAAATTGTCAAAATTTGACCATTTGAAGGGTTTTCACAGGCTGCCATATACAGTATATTTGAAGAAGTATTATTGTGTTTGTGTACTGTGTTGTCCAATTAGAAAGTGACTTCACTGAAATATTAGTTAAACAGCAGACTTTGTCACCCTGTGGGAGGCCCAAGGCTCTCACAGTGTTGCAGTACAGTAACAAATTAATCATTATGGTATCAAATTCTAACCCATGTAATTCTGCAGCTTTATTTATTTTTAACCTCATGTTTAAAACTTGTTTCTAACACATTCAATGTGATAAATGAATATTTAAGATTAGGCCGGTTTGCAGGGTTAGCAGTCATATCTTTTTCTCACAAGTTCATTTATACAGATTATGTTGCTGAAACTCATTCCTCAAAAGCTTGTGATTCCGTGTGAAAAGCACTGCAATCTTCAACAGGCTCAATGACAACAAAGTATACTGCACATTTAAATGAACAGTGGAATGGCTTCAACACTGCCCCAGATGACAGGTTTTAATAACCCCAAAAGCTCCATATTAATTCATTAACCTCATGCATTAGGGTGCACTTAACGTCTGGTGCTCTGATAATTATAAATGAGAGATCTAGGTTTGGAGTCATAAAAGAGCAATAAGAGTCGCCTTTAGATCATTTGTGAACAATAAAATAAAATATTTTCAGTAATAGACTATGATTTGGCACATTCTTGTAAGGTATGGACACACTAGAGGGTTTGGTCAGTTTTTACCCCCATGAACATTGTTATTTTAGCTCATTTAATACTGCTTATTCAACAGACATTCAGTGGTTAAGTATTAGTTTGCATGTCTGAAGTAAAATATTAGCCTTAGACTTCCCATCAAAAGATAGAAAGACCATACGTTCAAGCGTTGCAATTAAGATGATGAAATTAGCTTACAAACCTACTATGGCATTTACACCAGTCATTTACATTTCACTCTATAATATACCATTTCTAGGTATAGGAATAGCTTGGGAGCTGAATCCCCGGGTCCCCAGTTCAATCCTGGGCTTAGGTTACTGTCTGTCAGAGTTTCTCATGTTCTCATCTTATCTCCAGCTTCCTCCCATTTCCCAAAAGCATGCCCGGAGATGGATTGGCTATGCTAAATTGCTTGTAGGTGTGAATGAGTGTACGTGCATGGCGCCCTGCAATGGACTTGTGTCCCATCTTTAATCCTGTCTACCCTGAACAGGATAAAGTGTTTACTTACTAAAGATGAATGAATAAGATGAATGGGAGCAGAATCGCAGAGATGCTTCATAAGCTTGTAAGGGATAAAAAGGTATCATGTTATGCCAATATATATGGTTGAATGGTTAATGAACAACTCCTTCCTCAGGCCTGACAGCATAGTATATGAATCCTAGCCATTGGCCTAGGCCAAGATGCTATTAAAAAACACATCTGGTGTTATGCATGTAATTGCATGTACATCTCAAGAGAATGATTTACGTTCTTCTTTTGTCAAAAGCATTCTTAAAGCTATCTGAAAAAATATATATATATTTGAGTTAATTGTAGCAGAAGCATACAATAATATGAAATATACTACAAGCTAGAACCCAAAGGTAATTTTTTTTGTTCTAAGAGAAAAAAAGGGATAGTAGTTAGAGGAGACATTAAGACATATATTAGACATTAACACTGCCCAAAAAAGTACCCCTCTAAACTAAGGATACGTTTTGTTTTGGATTTTATCTCTCCTTCTTACGCATGTTCTTCTTGTTGGAGCAGTTCTAAAATGTGTGGCTTTATATGCAAAGGTGAATAAGAAAAATAAATCCTCATGTGATGAAACATGTCTGTTGCAGGAGTAATGTGTGCTTCGCATTATATTTGTAAAGACAGGAAGCAAAGTTATAAGACTCAGTCACTGAAAATGTACTTCTCCAATGAGGAGGTTTTCACAGAATTGAAATTGGCCAATCTTGCTCTAGACCACTGCATTACTGCAGCAGAAGTCGAGTAGGCATGGTCACCATAGAAGCATTGGTGTTTTTTTTATTATTATTATTATTTTTTAGCCAGAGTGCCTCTTTATTTCAGTTCTAAAGCAGAAAAATTTAACTAAGGTATGGAGGAATGTGCTTCAGCTCTGGTTATTACCCCTAGAGCCTGGTCTGCCCCTGGTCTCCTTCAGCACGCTCCTTCGTACTCCAGGGAGTGTGAGCAACAGTATGATGAATGACATACCCGCTGTGTCACAAATCTTCCTCTGCTGCTAAGTTGGACTTTAAACAGCCTTATGCCACTTGGACCAGCTCTTGGTTCCACCTATTTGTTTATAGTTGTTGTAGTATCATAGTGTCTAAAATCATTTCGGCAATTATTATTATTATTATTATTATTATTATTGAAGCACTGCAATGCTTGTACGGTCTCAGTGGCCGAATGTGAGTCAGAGGTTATAATATTAAACCTCAAAATGATCAATCGCAGCACACATGGAAAAGTAAAACATGGTATTAAACATTGTAAAACAGATATTACAAAACAAATCCTTCAGGTCCTGACAAGTCTGACTTAAGTGACACATTTCAATAATTAATTAATTCATCGTCAGTAATTTATCCACATTTAGGCCGTAGTGGATCCAGAGCCTATCCCAGCAACACTAGGTGCGAGGTGATAATACACCCTGGGCCAGCCCGCCACAGAGAACCAGTCTGTCACAGGGCAGCATGCACACATTGATTCATCACCTTGGAGTAATTTAGAGAAGCTAACAGCTATTAGAAATTTTGCTCCCCCAGCAGTATTTCTGACAGTAAAGGGAAACTGGAGAACCCAGAGGAAATCCATGCAGATACAGGGTAAACATGAAAAAAATCCAACAGACAGTAAACCAATCTGAGAATTGTGAAAGGAAATGGTTGTGCAGGACAGAAATGTGAAAACCTTCTTAAAAATCAAACAAAACAACAACAACAACAACAACAACAAACACTTTGTTACTAAGTCCACAAATGACTATCAAAAACAGAATATAATAGCACTGCAATATGAAAAGCAATCAGAACCTGGGAACAAAATAAGCAAAGTCCTAGCTGTCCTTATGGCCAAATACCCAAGGGATAACTCAAATAATGACTCTGTACAACTGTGGTGAGCAGAAGAGCATCTCAAAATGCACTAGACATAGAACCTTGAGGAATGTTTCCAAGAGAATTGACGCTGTTCTGAGAGCAAAAGTAGGTCCTTTTTATGCCCTATATGGTCAAAAGCTTAGTCTGCCCACTTTGCTGTTATTATACCCTCCAATCTTCTAGGAAGGAGCATGGATGTGGGGATTTTCAGTAGTAGAGCAGTAATGAGGTCAGACTCTGACATAGGGTGAAGAGGCCTGGGGCACAGTTGTAGTTCCAATGTGTTCCAAGGTGTTTAGTGGGAAATTTATGCTACAGCATACAAAGACATCCAATACAATTGTCTGCTTCGAATTTTGTGGCAACAGTTTGGGGAAGGGCCATATACATAAAATATACACACACTGTCACGTCCATAAGCATTCGGATTTTTGTAATTTTGCCACTGTCCACCACCACAATCGATTTGAAATGAAGCGAGCAATATTGAAATGTGTGATTGAAAGTAGACTTTCAGCTTTAATTAAAAAGGTTTAACAGAAGTATTACATTAGATATTACATTAGATATTTTTTAAAGACTCCATCGAGAGTTCCATTGAACAGCTACCCAATGCAAATTCAATGCATTCAATGCAAAAATTTCAACAGCTACCCAATGCAAACTCCAAACCATCTACCTCCTTAATTTGTAATGAAATAATGAGGAAACAGGCCACAACTGGCCATGAAACTGCTTATCATTCATTTGTACAATTTATTTTTGAGCCTGTGAAAATTTAGGGACTCTGTAAAAGAAAATGGCTGTATTCCTAAATGGTTAATGCAATATTTTTTTATTAAACCCTTGAAATAAAGCTGAAAGTCTACACTTCAATCACATTTTGATTGCCGCAAAAATCGTGTCAGTGTCCAAATACTTATGGACCTGACTGTATGTCTCAGATGTCTGTTAAGTCTTTTGTATTAGTGAGTCATCAAAAAAAAGGCCAAGTTTTCTGGTTTACATATAAATTAATGTTACAGAAAAATGTTTTCACAACCACACCTTAGAGAACTGATGCAGTTTTAGATGCAGAGTGTGATCACACCAAATATTGACTTGCTATATTGAATTGAATTCTGGAAGTAACTGCAGTGTACTTTAGTGTATGTAGTAAAAAAATTAAGCATAGTGCACTACGTTTCCAGAGAAACAGGACATGTGCACAACCTATTTACCCCCTGCCCATATAAACAGCTCTTTTGATTATTTTTAGTAGTGTCAAAATCTTATAATAATGCCTACTGCATATAAACTGAATGCAACATTAAAGAAACAGCTTTCTTGAAGTCTTTACATATTAAACAGTATTAAACAGATCACATGTGTTGAGCAGCTACATAAAAACCAGCAAGCAGAGCAGAATAGATCCAGACTAATTACAGCGTCCTGTTCCTGCTTTGTTGAATTGCAAGCATGGACTGTGAACTGTCCGGGTTCATGTCCAGTGCATGCCAATTATACAAAGTTTATAAAGCCTCGCCTCCAGTTGTGCTCAGTAGCAGCAGCAGCTCTATTTTTGGTCAAAGAACAGATAGGTGAGGTCAGCAACACAAACATTTCCCACAGAGAGACCAGCCCGAGAGCAGTTAGCATAAAGTGCTGGGTGCACAAGAGAGAGCCAGAGAAGTCCTGCTCCTCAGGTGTACATTTCAGAAGGAAAATAAGAGAATAGAGGGTCAGAGATGCTGCAAAACAGGCCACTCAGTCAGTATCATGGCCTTGCTCATTTTTGCAGCTTCTCAAAGGAGCTCAATATTACTTTATTATTAATCATAAAGATTTGTGAATATTATATAGAAAAATATAGCCAGAAATTAATCAATATCCGCTTTGGTATCTATTTCAGTTAATAAAGCAATGATTTCACTTAATTGTAGTTTCTGAATTCATTTGATTAATTCACAGTATAATAGCTATAGCGTGTAGAATTTTGTTTTGTTTTTAAATGATGTTCCTTGGCTGCTGTCCCCCTAGCAATCATGTTAAAATAAATCTTACATTAAATAAGGATTTTTTTGAGAGTTTTGAGTTCTTACATTATACACCCACACAGATCATGGTAGATCCAGAGCCCATCTTAGGAACACTATCCATGAGGCAGGAATACACCTGGGATGAGATGCCAGCCCATAGCAGGCGCCATGCACACACACATTCATACACTCATTCACACCCAAGGGCAATTTATCTCCGCCAATCCACCTACTGGTATTTTTTGGGAGGTGGGACAAAATCCACAGAACATGCACAGAAACTGCAAGCAGACAGTAAACTAAACTCAGGATCAAACCTGGGGACCTGGAGGTGTGGTGCGGCAACACTATCTCCTGCACGACCATTCTGAAAACATTATCATACTAATATTGTAATATTGAGAAAATGTCAATAAAGGCAGCTGACATTCACAAATACTTACTGTACACATCTACTTGCTAGTATTATTACTAATTAGGCTAATTATATCTGATCAGCTCACTTAAATCAATTTGGATAAAACTGTCTGCCAAAAAAGAGCACATGTAGAATTAAATGTACATATAAATCTCTGTGATATGTGTCACTACAGGACCTGTGTTTGACACCTCTGACATAATGGCATCTTTTCCGATGCCTCTCTGCTTATGCTGAAAAGACCTCATACAATCCCTCCAAAGATCTCACCAAAGATAACATGTCAGGGCCAGGACAGCTGCAGATCGGCCACCACAGCCACGCACAGCACTCTGCTGGCCATACTGGACCATGTTTTTTTATTTATTTATTTGATAAGCAGGTTCTCAAGTGGATTTGCACGGGAGCAGAAAGGTAATGATCCAGCACTATAGGTAATTGGGTGGGAGGGTTGAGGTTAGCTCTATAACCAGCCACTAACCTCTAAGGACATCTTCATCCATGGCAGCATAAAGGAGATATTACCTTACCCATAGCTGAGAGGAGCCCACTGAACTATTGCCTAAATTAGAGACTGCTTTCACTGGCCCTCACTGGATACAGAGGATAAGAGGTCCTGTGGTCTCTGTCCCCCTGCATCTGAACCAGTTTCCTTGTTGCCATGGCCCTTTACGGGTCTTGATAATGACCTGGTGAGATGGTCATGAATACATGTTGGGTATGGTTCTCCTGTTGCCCTCCTTCCTGTTCACTCTGCAAGAAGTGTCCAGGTATCTGCAGGTTTATCTCCATTTGATCTTCTCTCCATGTTCTTAATCCCCAAAGCAATCTGCAAGTTTCTAATGACCTTGCAAGGCCATGTTCACAATCACTGATAAGCTTGGGCAAGCAAGCTACGGGAGAAACCAAAGCCCCATGAGCAAGTATTGCTGGATTGGGATGCTAACATCATGAGCTAAGAGAACTGTTGGATTAGATCCAATTCAGCTTTACCCAGATAGAACAAAATATATCATCATATCTGTACTCTTCAACAAGTCACTGTCTGGGAACAGCTCTTTCAGAGGCCTGACTTGCAGACAGTGTTCTACTTCAACCCAAAGGTGTTAGGATGGGGTGGAAGCCAGGGGTCTCAGACCAAACAATTTCTTTATGACCCTGGCTTTATGAAGTGGGCATGGCATTGACAGGCAGAAAAACAGAAAATGACCTATCCTTGTTGCAAGAAAATCAGAAACACTTGATTCTGCAATATGTCATTGTATCATGAATTAGAAGCCATGTCCACATAGATTTGTGCATGTAGTGTAGCACATTTTCCACTGATGCATTTGCAGGAAGTTTTGGAACCCCATGGAATTACCTGGATTTCTTGGATGTATCCATTAATTTCAAATAAAATGTGGTCTGACCTTCATTCAAAGCCAAGTCTTAATAAGAGACAAACATGTTCTGCTTAAACTAATAACACACAAACAGCTTTTTATGTCACTACTGAAGATACTGATTAATAATTCACAACCCCGGCTGGGATAATTATCTCAACCCTTTAATTTAATAGCTGGTAAATCCTATTAAATTAAATTAAAATCCATCAAACATTCCCAGTAGCTGTGGATACGACTTCTACAACAATGAGGAAATTTTTTTAGAGCATTTCTCCCTACAACAAATGTTATTTCAATTTGAATATTTCTAGGATTTCCTGCATGAACAGCCATGTTCAGGTCATCCCATAGTATCTTAAAAGTTTAATTTTCATTTTCATGGTTACTGAAGTTATGGTTATAGTTAGATTAAGGTAGGCATAGCATTAATAATTATATCAGTGGAAGACAAAAGTGTGTGTCTGTGTGTGTGTGTGTCCTGTTGACTTTTCTAGGCATGATTTGTGAAAAGACTCATTATAGCATACATCAACATCATTATTCTCAGCTGTGCTGCAAGTGCAGGTCCTGCCAGGAGCACTTTGTTATCTAACTGCTTCACTCGGGGGTGCAACCTCTGATATTTAATAAGGTTTCTATAAATAATTTGAACAAATTCCATTTATTACAAATGATGCATTACCGGACAAATGTGCATAGACACGAATCAGAGCACACAAAGATTCACACTTGAGAAATTTAAAAAAAATCCCCAGCTTGTTTATATGAAAATTCCACTGATATAAATGCTCTTATAATTGTTTAGATAGCATGAAGCCCTAAAAGGTTGGCAAACTGTCATATTAATGAGCATCATTAAAGATCATATCTAGTTGCTTCTGATGGCTTGTGTCAACCTACAACCACTGCCAGGAAAACAAGAAACTTCATAAGCCTCATATTATTTTAAGGCATAAAATTTTGACCCTCGATATGATCAAAGCAGATATAACTTTTCATCTTTCAATAAATTAAAATAACTTTAAAGGGCTGTACTATAGGGCATATAGCCACATCATGGAGAATATTTACTGTGTGCTAGTCAAAGAGTAACGACATTAATAGAGTTTGTGACTTTATTCCAGATAGAGCAGCAGTACAATACATGCAGCGTGTAGGGTGACATGTGAATATATAATTATATGAGCAAAAACAGTTAATTTTTATGTATATGTCACAAATCGTCTACCCATATAACTAAATCAGTCCTTAACAATAATATCTCAACAGTAAGAAGCACAGTTATTCTAACGTAAACTAGCCAATGAACGCTACTAAATATAGCATGAAATTTAGCAGTAGTTCAGAATAATTGTTTCATACTACCACAAAATAAATCACATTTGCTGGAGAACATAGGAAATTATAAACATGATGTACATATACCTTAAAACAAAATCTACAAACAAACTTCAAGTCAAAAATGCAGCCTGGCTCATCACTGGGACAAAATGTTCCTAAAATATAGTGTTGATTTTTTTTAAAACATCAGAAATAATCCGTCATGTATGGAAGCCCTAAGCGGCCATGCATTATTTTTCCTCTCTTGTTTTCTCGTGATCATGACTTAACAAAGAGCTGTCTTCTCACGGCGTAACTTCATGAGAAAATCTCGCGCCTTGAGAATGGGACTAGTGTTTCATGCATGTTTGTGTCTTTGCCATCTCCATCGTAAATTTTATATCTGCCCACTGTAGACATGGACTCTATCAAGAGACAGGGGTGTCCCCTTCTCAAGTGTCGAACACTAATGTGGACATTATCAATCATTGAGAGACATAGAGCTATTTTAGCTTGAGTCAGTCCCTGAGTAAAGTAAAAAGGAATCTGTTTATCCATGATGCTGTGGGAGTGCGCTAAGCTTTTGCTCAGCAGAGAAAACAAGATTTGTTTTCTCGAGATCACGAGACAACAGCTATTTTGTTAGGTCGCGATCACAAGAAAATTAAGATCATGTTGAGACGATGAGAAAAAGTTGACATCATGAGAAAACAAGAAAGAAAAAAAAAATAATGCAGGGCTGCTTAGGGCTTCTGTAGTCATGACACTGGATGCATGCTTTTTAAATCATTTAAATAAATGTGACATTAATATTGATCACTGTATTGAAAAATATTTCTTGCTCTAGTTTGATTTAAAACTAGATACAAAATGAACTGTTTTAATCAGCAACAAAGTGTGCCACCCCAATATTATCCTCATTGTGATTAAAAACACAGAATATAGAAATGGAATTGGGTGGTTGAAGAAATTATTATTTCGTGCTCAGCCATGACAAGGATAATTAACACAAAAACCATGCCAAACAAGCAGCGTTCTTTCTGAAGGCAAATCTATTTCTTGTCAGAATTGTATAAGCCTCAGCATAAATATTAAATATGAAATAAGTAAATAATTTAAACGAAACAGTGCTTAAAGAAGCTCAAAAATCCTTAACAGTTCATTCAAACTGAAGCAAACAAAATCTGATTAACTTGATTTACATTCATAAAATTCAGAGTTAATCTCCATAGAGTAAGACAGAAATCTGATATCCAAGCAATAAATGGATTATGGTCTCAAGGACTCAAGTGTCCATCCTGTTTTTTGAACTCGCAAGCCTCCAGGTAATAATACAAAATATGAGGCTTTAATGGAAAAATCCACCATGAATGACCTGCATATTGATCCTTATAAATAAGTTGTGATCTTCAATGGGGTCCAAAATTTATTTTGCAATGAAATTCTTTTTTTAAGTTTGAACTTCCATCATTGGAACATTGGTCTACTTTCACTTTACTTAAAGTTTCCTACATTACCCATAATTCTGTTCGACCATGTGCTGACAGTGGTGGCAGTGGGATTTAGTCCTTGGGTAATCTCTGCCTAAAATGAGTGATGAAGCAGATCTTTAGTCTGTCCAGCTTTCTCATCTCCTCATCTGTAAACTCTGCTCAAACAGATACATTTTCATGCTAAAACCGCCTTCAACATCATTGTGCTTCTTTATCACTATCTAGCAAAGCCAAGTCTCTGCTGTAAAACTGCACAGTTGAGTTGTACAGCTTTGAGTTCCATGTTGGATTTCTCATTAATATGACATTGAACGTTGCTGGAAAATGGTGCTTGGGGAAAGACCCTCTTGCTGTTTTGTTTTTACACAAAGTCAGCTTTTACACAGTGAAAGCTAATTTTTTTTCTCTTTCTATTAAACGCCATTGGAATAGCGCTAACAAATGTCCCCCTGTGAACTAAGAACTGCGAACTTCTCTCAGGAATAATGAAACAACAGCACAAACTGGCAAATTAGCACCAGAATCACTAACCACTTCACAAAAATTAACTGTGCTTCAGGATGGACTGTTCCTTTAAGCTACCTACATTCTCCAAGAAAGCAAGAGGCACATTAGTGTTAACCACTTGATTAATCCTAAATTAAGTAATTATATCATTGTGTCAACACTAATAAAAAGTGATTTAGCACCAACTTAAAACTGTGTTATAAGGAAATAGATGTGTGAATTATATTCTGCTGTGACATATTTTACAAATTGCCTAATTTATATGGCATATGTGAGTGGCAGTGAGCCATTCTATTTACAACATACTGATCACAGGTATCATGTTTACACTGCAACACAAGTTTAACTTGTTTTTTTGGCTCAATAAGTCTCTTTGCTCTTGTGCAAGTGTGTGTCATACTTTATCTATTGAAAACACAGTATCTGTGACATTGCACCTCTGTTCCTACAGAATCTGAAAATGACTATTTTCTCTTCTGGAGTAAAAGCTGTGACATAAAAATAACACTGGAAAAATAAAAATAAAAAAAGTGCTATAGAGTTTGCCCTGTGTGTGCGGAGTTTGCATGTTCCCCCCATGCTTCTGGGGTTTCCTCCAGGTACTCTGGTTTCCTCCCCCAGTCCAAAGACATGCTTTGTAGGCTGATTGGCATTTCCAAATTGTCCATAGTTTGTGAACGGGTGTGTGAATGTGTTTGTGATTGTGCCTCGCCATGTGCCCCAAGTTCCCTGGAATAGTCTCCAGGCTCCCTGCGACCCTGTATACAATAAGAACTACAGAAAATTTGAATACAAATGTAGCTTGGGCTAAGCAGCAGGAATTTTCTAATGTTATGGATGGGACACCTCAGATTCTAGAGAGCGTTTGATTGGACAGAAAATGTGATGAGATTCTGAAGTGAAGTGAGTGCAGAATGACGTCATCAAAATTGTTGAACCTTATTGGTGATAGAGAGAAACTTTTTACAATTTTCAATGTATATATCTTCTAAACAAATTTTGTTATTGTTTTGGAACGCACTAGCTTATAGATAACCTTAAGGCTAACATATTCATACTAAAAGCCACAAAACTTCCATTTTGATTTCAAAATTTTGATTTAGCTAACTTTAGTATTAGCAATAAAAATGTTACATTTTATATTAATAAGCTTTAAAAGGAACCCCGACTGTGAAGACTCGTAGCCCTTAACACGCAATAATTGCCCTCTCCTACTAAAATACGTAGTTAGAAACACATGAAATATGTTAATTACTTTTAAAATCCTTAGTATTTAATACATATTTTAACCTACGGAGGCCGCCATTATGTGACTCTGAGTCGATGATGTAAAATGGTTGCACTTGGGCACTCAAAATAATTAGCTACTAGCCCTCACAGCAGGAAAAGAACCTTCACTGTGCTGCTTTTGGCTGTAATTTTCTAGTTCTTTTGTGCTGTGAAACAGGGGATATCTGTAAATATAATCAGGCCCGTGAGCATCTTGTTAGTGTGTTTATTCTGTATATCCTCATAACGTAAAGCTCCTGTAAAATGAGCCTAAAACGCCTAGCCAAGGCAGACCCAAAGTAAAATTAAAGCTGTTCTTCAGGAGTACATGCATGGTTTTGGTCTCTTCTGAAAGCTGGACTAAATATTTTTACATAATTGGATGTTATGGATCAGTGGGTTACTATGAGGATTCATATGAGGTGAGTTGCCTCTGTTTCCTAAGTGTTTGTTTGTATATCGGAGGTCTGACAGAGACATTGATTGTAGCTGCTGTTGTGAATGTATCTCAAAACGATTTATATCCATGAGATACACGAGAATCACGAGAATCTTAGCTTTCCAAAGATATAAGTACCTTCGTACACATAGAAGTTGTGTAGATAGCATAGATTTGCTCATAACATGGCAACAGCGCGCTGGCGGGCCGTCGGAATTTTAACAGGATAAAATAGACAACGGCGAGACGGCTGATAATCACTAAAATCATTGATATTACAATACATTTCATCATAAAACGATAGTTTAATCCATATGCTTACTTGAACAATAAACGCTCTCTGTTGGCATAGATGTGCAGTTGCTACACAGTCACCATCGATTTTACCGCACTCTCACCTCCTCACCTCTCTGATCATCTTCATTTTGATGTACATTTTGAGTAATGCCTTCTGTATTAGCCTCCTCGCTAATAATAATAATTACAGCATGTTCTTAAATCTTGATAACTAATTTGACTCTAGTCTCCAGGTGTAAATATCAGAACTTGTTTTTCAGCTTCACTTCTGAATTGTGCCCACTGATATCTGCAAGATATGTTGCTTCATACTGTATCTGGTGTTGATTATTTGATTAACCATATAGGTTGTTTCATGTAAATAAAGAAAAACTCTGTGGAACATGTGCGCGCACACACACACACACCCACACAGAAGTAACAAAGCAAATGATCATAAATCATTTGCAAATAAAAATAAAGGAGTGCTGTCTGACATGTCTGTCTAAACCTCCCACAGGTGTTCAACTGTGCTATGATCTCATCATATTTTCATGAATTTTGGTACAGTGTTTTCGATAGGAAGCAGAGTCACGTATGCTTGCTATTTTGATTGCTTTCCAACAACTGAATTGAAATATCCTCTTTGTTTTATATGTTATAGATAAATGTTATGATAAATTATGATAAATGTCAGTTTTCTTTCGGCTACCACTTCACTTCCCTTTATGCCTGTACACCTTTCTGTCCAGGTGCAGAGGATGAGGAGGGTTGCATGGCACCTTTTAAAAATATTACATCAGGATACTAATATCCATCAACAGAGCTGCTGGAAATCAGATTAACTGTTGGAAATGTTGGTGAATTGCACTATACCCTATTGAAAACATAAATCTGCTTCTGCCTTGGTCAGATCTCTCTCTCTCTCTCTCTATCTCTCTCCATTAATTGCTGTACTGCTTCATCTGCATATTCTTGTTGGAGCTGATTTGGCTCTGGGGCATTTTATAAATAATAAACGTCCTTCAAATCCTGGTGTTATTTCATACAGTAAGTAGGCTCAGTAAAATGTGTAAATAACTTCCTGTCCTTCATAGTTTATTATTAATTGGGTAATTAACAGTTCTAACTGAGTTGGAATGAGTGTGTTAGAGCAGGGAAAACATTCAAATGTGTAGGACAGGGGGTACAACAAGCCCAAGGCAGAAAAAAAACCTGTGGTCTATAGAAATAACAAATGGTCAGAGGCTGAGCTTTACTTTTCAAAGCACTGAATATACTTTGGACTCCTGATTACTGTTGTCATGGCTGGTAATAATTATTTTATCTGGGTTTTTTCCTCTATAATGCTGCATCTTTTATCAAGAGTCTGAATTTGCTTTTTTTATTATAACCTAAAAGAGACAATATTAGAAAGGAAAAAAAAAATCTTAATTCCCACAACAGCTGTCACAATTGAATAATTCATTTCCTGCTAAGAGAGCTATTAGTCTTAAAGGGTCATGAAACCTCCCTCTTTCAGCTCAAGTCTACCTCGCAATGTTTTTGAAAAATGCAGCTTAATTGGGCGTGGATGGCTTGTGAAGAAGGGAGGGGGAATGGGCGTGGCAGGGAAAGGCAGGGGAGGAAGAGGGGGGCGAGCCTTCAGAACACTCACAATAAAGATGGATAGTGACAAAAAGTTTGCATATGAGGCAGAGAGCGTCTCTCCTTCTGAATCCCCAGGGCTAAATCTAGACACAATAGATAGCAGTGCAGGTCCTCTGCCCTGTCTATTTGAACCATTAACCCCTGGCATGACTACATAAAACATAAAACAAAAACTGGAGGCAGCGCGGATGGGAGACGTGTTGGAATGGTAGCTAGCTAACAGGCTCGAGCTTTTCACGAATAAAAAGGCGAAGGCTCTTCTCTTCAGTGCGGACTCTCGTATAGTTTTACACACGATGGCCCACGGGTTTTTAATATTATATATATGATATATACTGTATTTGCAGCTTTTATATTTTATTATATTGTTTCCTCGAGCTGGAGGCAGTGCAGATGAGAGAAATGTTGGAATAGTAGATAGCTAATAGGCTCGAGCATTTCACAAATAAAAAGGCAAAGGCTCTTCTCTTCAACGCGGACTCTCGTTGCATAGTTTTGCACGCGACGGCCTGTGGAGCTTTAATCGGTTTAATTAGCTCAAAATGTAAGTAAAACTGTCATGCTTAAAATTAGACTCATTTGAAGGGATGGAAAAGTCCTCGGGACCGAGTACCGCATCATTGTGTAGATGCAAACTGCATTCATGAGCAAGTCCGAAGTCCACCTTTCTCCAATTCTCTCTCCCGAGAAAACACACTCAAACTCTTACACCATCGAAACAAACACTTGGGACCCATTTGAACCTCTCTCATCTACTACATCTGTAGGAAAGCACCACGTGCGGTCATGAATAATTAAGAGACAGCATCTTCTCATAGGATAAGAACATGCAGGCTCATGAATAATTATGAGACATCGACACGTCATTGAAGTACTATAGTACATTGCCACGTCACTGCCTGTGACTGAAATTTTAAACCAGGAAGACGAAAATAGCGGAAAAAAGCTCAAAATTAACCAGATTTCTCCTACAATTAAAATTAATGGATTCTAAGATTGTCTTTTATGATGTGCGATGCAATCACCTCTGTTAAAATCTCAGAAAATGTAGTTTCGAATATCATGACGCTTTAACATAATGACTAATAAAATATCCATTCTAGTTTGTCTTTGTGTGTATGAAATATATTGTCTGTCTACATCTTGTTTTTGAGTAATGGTGAGTTCAGTCGGCTGAAGAATAGGTCAACAGCTCGGTGTGACCATGTCTCATCCGACTGAGGGACACTCATAAAACTGACAGCATCACAGAGGGACAAAGTGTGAGAGGATCCATCATTTTCAACTGACATTCTGTCTAGGCTATGCATGGACTACATGAGATGGAGACACATTTGAAGGCTGTTAATGCATAGGAAAATAGGTCTAACGTTTCATCAGCACATATATAAGCATGACAAGTCACACTTAAGAGGTCTAAATCATTTAAAGAAAAACATTCACAATGTTTTTCTCCATTTGTTGTGGAAGACAAAAAAAAGAAAGAAAAAAAAAACCCATAATGCTTTCGTTTAGTTTTACAAAGTTGATTTTGCTTGATTTACTTGAGTTTCCACTTAATTCATGACAGCTTTTGGGTCTCAAAAGGCAAACGTTCACGACAAGCAAAATAAATGACAAATAAAACCCAACACAAACACCCCACCTCAATAAAGCAATTACCTAGAGAATTTATCTGCAGTTTCTTACTTTGCTGTTTAGCAATGTATTTCAGAACTGCTAAAAGGTAGAGAGACATCCAAAGGTTGCAAACATGCTTCAAAATATTCATATGAAGGAGAATCTTCAACATTTCTTCAACAGTAATTTTTTTCTTAGTGAAAAAGGCTGTTTTATCCTCTCTTTTTTTTGCCCAGATTGCTTTATAGTCTTATTAATAAATATCTGACTTTCCATCTTTCAAAACTTAAAGGAACTGAGTGAAAATCAGTGCTTAGGCTAATCTTTGTAGCTGACTGTTTTTTTGCATCAAGCATTTCACATAGGTAACTCTACAAAGCTATACATTCAGAAAGAACTGCATGAAAATGTCAACATTTCAATGTGAAACCAACAGACTTGCAGCAAGATTGCCTGTCGGTTGTACGGCAAAAACAAAACAAAACAAAAAAAGGAATAAAGAAACCACTTAAAAATTCAAGTCTTTGCTCATTAAAATTAAATTTTGGGTAAATCCAAAGCCAAAAAAGGAAAAAAGAAAAGAAAAGAAAAGAAAAGAAAAGGAAAAGAAGGAGGATTTTGTTTGGACTTTCTCAATTATGTAGCAGGTTTTTAAATCAAAGGGCCATGCAGCAATGGCAGCTGACAAATTACACTCAAGCGCTAACACAAGTTTGGGCATGATACTAATATGGATTTTCATAAACACATTATCAGAGATATGCATGACAGCTCTCGAAAATTAGTCAAGACCTTCGCTTTCAGTGCTGGAAGGGAGAGACAGCTGGGACGAGAAGCCTTGCTTTTATGATGAGGGTCTCTGCTGCATTAATATAGATCTAGATCAATATTGGCACAGAGTGAGACGAGAGTGCATTAGATGCGCTGTTGCATATGCCTCCTGCTCTGTCTTTGATCTGTCCCCTGCAGAACAACACAAATAAGGCCACACAGAGAGGGGTTTTGGGGGCGGGGAGTGTTGAGAGGGGGACTGAGTCACTTTCGGAACACACACTCCAATAGCATGTCACACCAATTTCTGGAAAAATGCATGTTCAACACAGTTATGGAAATTCACAGATTGAGCTTTGTACATCAGTAATAATGAATGTTTTTAATGCCTACGGTGACATTAGAAATGTGTAGTGACTTCTTATCATGATATTTAACCGGACTGATGAAACTGAACATCTATCAATTAAATGATTAGGTCTGAGCAATCAGTAGCATGATAAGAATGATTATTAAACACACACACACAAATTCCATATTGCTCTACTGGATTCATGCCTGTAGTAGGAAAGGAGTAATCCTTTTTTGTTTACTTTATCTGGACATTGGGCCTGATTTATCAAGCTGAGTATTTAGTAATACATCCTTTGTGGAAGCATTTACACAAGAAATCTGGCATTCATGAAAATCCCATAATTTCAGAAAAATCTTCATGTCCTACTCATACATATTTGTGTACATTTACGCCTAAGAAGATTAACTACTGTAAATCTCAACTTGATCAACATAAAATCATATAGTTTGCATGGATTACTGCACTTTTATATATTGAATATAGTGCCAAGTTTACAGTGTTAAGCCGACGCCCTTATCCAGAGAGACTTACAGAAGTGCTTTGTAGTCTCAAAAACACATACTCATGCTAGTTCACTAGTTCAAGGACTAAGAATAGGCCTACAATTGAGAATATTTTTATGAAACCCAGTCATTTTATACTTAGAGTATAAAAATAAAGAAAGGGGCCAACACAAACCCATAAATTAAGACAAATAACTAGCCCTTCAATTATGACAAAAGAAATGCTGCTGTATAAACAGAAGATGATGTGCTGGTCTGTCTGCGCATAGCCATAAGCCATAAACAAATGCCTCAGTGGAGGGATGACGGAGCTTTCTTTAGTGAGGGAAAGGATGTTTAAAGACAGGTATAATTTTTTTTTTTCAGAGGATGAAAGCTGGCTTATAAACTGGTTCCATTTGCCACACCATCTTCTTGTAATGTTGTGAACACTTCCAGCACGTCGGCCGAGATATGTAAAACAATTTTAAAATAGCTGGTTTCCCTGTGTGACATGCTAAGTGTGCATGATCACGTGGGTACAGTGTAGATCTTTTTTCTCCTCCGTTTTCATGTAACATCATTTTCTTGTCACCTCACTTAATTCACGTCTAATTAATCCATTCATCCATTTTCTATACCACTTATCCTACAGGGTCGCAGGGAACCTGGAGCCTATCCCAGGGCGCATGGGGCACAAGGCGGGGTACACCCTGGATGGGGTGCCAATCCATCGTAGGGCACACTCACATACACATTCACTTACCCATTCATACACTACGGACACTTTGGACATGCCAATCAGCCTACCATGCATGTCTTTGGACTGGGGGAGGAAACCAGAGTACCCGGAGGAAACCCCCACCACATGGGGAGAACATGCAAACTCCGCACACACAGGGCCACAGCAGGAATCGAACCCCCAACCCTGGAGGTGTGAGGCTAACCACTAAGCCACTGTGCGCCCACATATAATTAATATTTTCTGTAATTTGGACTTTTTCAGGTGCTCTTACACCGCTATATATTTTATATATATATACACAGTATGTATACATATAGAAGGGACTCCTTCCTTTTCTGGCTTTCACCATTTAATAGTCATTTAGAGTTCCGAGACCTCTGTGCCCTTGACCTATTGTGGAGTTTTGTGGGTGTCACTAAACGCAAATGACCTGTGCCAGAAATGTGCTTTGAACACATATACACACACACAAGTATAATGAAACCATCTGGGTTATGCATGTAACCCTGTTTCCTGAGACTGGAACGAGACGTTGTGCGAGTTTCATGGTGTGGGAAGCGCCCTCGCGCACAGCCAGTATCTGAAGTCTGTGTAAAATCACACTGATTCATAGGCCTGCCGTGGTCAGGTGAGGGGGCATTTCACACGTCATGAGACTATAAAACGGCGCCTGTAAACCACGTCATCAGCTTCTATTGTTTGAAACAAAGATTCACAGGCAATACCCTATATGAAAAAGCTACACAATGTCTTGTTCCCTTCTCAGGTAACAGGCTTACCTGTGTAACCCAGATGTTCCCTTTCAAAGGGAACTCAACATTGCGTGACCTTCATGCTGTGGGAACGAATATACCCACTGCATCATACTGAGGGTATGGCCTGTTCAAAAAGGTCAGAGCCTGAGGTTCAGTTCAAGACCCTCAAGCCTGGGGTGGAACCCATGTCCAAGCTGTAATACTGAATGAATGTGTGTGGCATAGACCACCCCACCGCATCATACACATCCTGTAAGTGTACCCCTTAGATAAAACCCTCGAGGAGGCGACCACCATAGTGGAATGAGCCCTTATGCCCAGAGGCATACTGACACCACACACCCCATAAGCGATAGACATTGCTTCCACTATCCAATTAGAGATGTGCTGCTTTGACACAGCATCACCTCTACTGTCCAGCAGCATCACCCCTACACCACCAGCAACTGCTCTGACTTACGCCACTGGCCAGAGCAGTGGACATAAGTACAGAGAGCCCTTACTGGACACAGTAGGTGCAATTTTTCTTGTTCGTGTAAGGAATGGAGGAGGGCAGAAAGCCTGCCACACTACTGGCTGGGCAGCAGACATAGGCACGTTCAGAATATAATCCAGTCTAGGATATAGGAAGGCCTTGGCTAATCCAGGGGCAAAGTCAAGACAGGAAAGGGCAACAGAGAAAGCTTTTAGATCTCCTATTTGCTTGAGAGATGTCAGGGCCAGCAGAAGAGCTACCTTTAGAGACAGAAGCTTGACCGAGGCTGACTCTAAGGGCTCAAATGGGCCTGACAGACCTTCCAGGACCACAGAAAGGTCCCAGGAAGTTATGTGTCATCTGAAGATGTGCCTCAGCCACCTGACATCACACATAAACCTCGATGTTAGAGGATGTTGCCCCACAGAGACTCCATCAATAGGGGCATGGCTGGCTGAAATGGGCATACAAAATGTGGCCACTCCAGCGCATACAATTTTCTTGTGGATGGTGCGCTAGTGTTCAACATGGTCTCTACAACCTCGGTTGAGAGACCAGAATCTATGAACTGGTGCCCCTCAATGGCCAGATTCAAAGTTTCCATAGTTCTGGCTGAGGGTGATAAATCAATCGTCTGGCTTGAGACAGTAGTACCCAGGGAGTGCTGTCTAGCAGAGATATCGCCAAGAACCATATTTGAGCTGGCCAATAAGGTGCTACTAGTAACAACAGACTAGGTTACAGGTACAGACTAGGCTAGAAAGAAATCAGCCTCGCTTCTTCATACCATTCTGTGTATTTTTTTAAACGGGATTTTTCTGGTGCTGTTGTGCTTGGTTTCACCAAATATTATTATTATTATTATTAGTAGTAGTATTATTGTTGTTGTTGTTATGAATAATAATAATAATAATAATAATAATAATAATAATAATAATAATAATAATCTGAGATGTAAACCATATACTGATGTATTTTTACCTATGAATGATACCCTGCTACAGAATCTGAATAGAGGATACAGGATTTGTAATCCTCACTGACTTCATATCACATCTTATTAGAAGTCACAATTGCTGTGCTTGCAAACAAGTTATTAATTAGACAGCAACCTAAGAATATAAAATGTTTAATGTAATTTTGATTACAGCAGATATAAGCAGCGGCTTCAGGCCTGATAGTTTACTAGACTCTGAGCAGTCAGTGTCTGGAATTTCAACTATGTTGAATTTCAACTGGAAACTATGTTGAAATTCAGCAAACAGCATATTATAGAAAAAAGGATTATTGAAACGTGAGTGTATTATTATTATTATTATTATTAAAGTAGAATGACTTACATTACATTTAAAAGCTAATAAATTAAACATCACTTTGAATGTTTAGTGCCAACTACATCTTTTCATGTAATGTTGAGCACATTGTGCCAAGAGCCAAAGCACAAATGACTTTACAGACAAAAGAAAAGATTCCCAAGAAAATCACCTCTAAAATGAAAAGGGATTCCCCTAGCAATTTAACCAGACCAATGATAAACATCATGTTTCTAACAGAGTGCAGAGACTGAAAATAAATCTAAAAATAAGGAATATATGATATGACATTCAAAGGCTTCTATGTAATGGAATATTGAATAATCAGCAATGAAAGAAAAAGTAACTTTTGTATTTAAACCAACTAATGAAGCTGTAGATTTATTAGCTAAGTAATAATGAGTCACAGGCAGACAGCTCAAGCTCATCAGCTCAGACAGTCTGCATGATGGGGATTGATGGGCCTCCTGGTGAAGCTGGAGTAAATGTTAAGATTTTATCAATGTTCTCTCTGCAGAGCTGTCTTTAGTCTTTGTAAAATTTTCTGGCTGGAGAAGAGCTGCCACTCTGGGAGGAAGATAAGTAGGTTGGAAAGGATAAGATAGGTTAAGGTTAGGTTAGGGTGGGTAGGTAGGTAGATGCTATGTCTGTGTTCAATCACACACACACAAACACACACACACACGCTGAACTTTCAAACATTTAATGCAAGTCTCTCTCTAGCATGCTTCGTAATAACTCCAATGACTCCATGATCTTTGTAAATTGTTATCATTTTGTCTTCTGAGAAAAGTTTAAATATATTATGTAGCAGTAAGTTTAAATATCTCATGGGCAGTACTAAATGTAAAAAATAAGAGCTTTAAACAAAATAATAATTTACAAGATCATCCTGTACAAAACTTTACACCCCCCTCTTAATGTATCGTGTTGCCTACTTGAGCATTAGTGAATGTTTGCACCTTTTGTAATACAGTAGTTGTGTATGAGTCCCTCAGTTGTCCTCAGTGTGAAAAGATGGATCTCAATATCATATAGCCGCTGGAATGGAGTCAAATATACAGAAGATGCTGGAAAACCAAAGAATGTGCAGGACCTGGAGGATTTTTCTGAAGAACTGTGGGCAAATTAACTGCTCAGGACAAACAAGGGACTCATGAACAACTTTCACAAAACATAAACCCAGTCGTTGATCATCCAGGTAACAACACACAGTTTTAAGAACCGAGCGTATGTAAACTTTTTAGCTGGTTCATTTGTGTAAATTCAGTCATTATTGTGTCTTGTGGACTACATGTAAACATCTGTTATGTGAAATAGCTTATTCAGGGCAGTACTAAATAAAAACAAAATGCAATTTTTATGATCCCTATTATTATTATTATTATTTAAATTATTAACATTTATCAGATTCTGCAAGGGATATGTAAATTATGAGCACAACTGTAGTTTATGGTGGGTAGGTAAAGTATGTATTTAGGGTAAGTTATGTTAGATTAGGTTAGGGTGGGTGGGTAGGCAGGTAGTTAGGGTAGGTAATATTAGGTTAGGGTGGGTGGGTAGGCAGGTAGTTAGGGCAGGTAATATTGGGTTAGGGTGGGTGGGTAGGGAGGTAGTTAGGGTAGGTAATATTAGGTTAGGGTGGGTGGGTAGGCAGGTAGTTAGGGTAGGTGATATTGGGTTAGGGTGGGTGGGTAGGCAGGTAGTTAGGGTAGGTGATATTAGGTTAGGGTGGGTGGGTAGGCAGGTAGTTAGGGTAGGTGATATTAGGTTAGGGTGGGTGGGTAGGCAGGTAGTTAGGTTAGGTAATATTAAGTTAGTGTGGGTGGGTAGGCAGGTAGTTAGGGTAGGTAGTATTAGGTTAGGGTGGGTGGGTAGGTGAGTAGAATAACTGAGTTTTGGAAAGGAGAGAGAGCACTGCAAGTCTTTACATTGTCAGTGCTCTATAATGCATAATTCCAGGCAAAATATAACTTCACATTTTCACATTCACAAGGATGCCATTACGGGACACTGTGGTGGCAGGACACACATATAAAATTATTTGGATAGGTAGGCTGCTAGAATTTCTTTAAGACCAACAGGTCTGATTTTGGGCTGGTAGGTTCGTTCTTTAGGATGGGGGTAGGCCTATCTTCCATAAGGGATGCTGCACCTGAAATTTTTTTTTATGTATTTCTTTTTTAGCACCAGCTATAACAATATAACATAACCACAATGGTGTAATTATTTAAGGGTTTTTTTATTTTGAATCAATGGTATATCATCACATGCCTAAAGGCATACACATACACGGTCATGGTTTAGTACCACGACCGTCTCTGCAGCAGACAGGACAAAGCCGTTAATGGGAATTCTGCAGCTCATATGATGAGGTCATGTGTGACTGGATCACCCTGGAACTGTGTGCCTGGAATATAGGAATGGGTTTTATCCTCTATTTCGAGATGACCATATGCAGAACCACAACAGACTTGAAAAAGGTGTTGGGGGTCCATGTGCAGGAATTAACTTATAAAAAAAAGGTAGATAAATACAAATCTCGATCCAAATAGAGAGGTCAATAATTAATCACAGCATGGTTAGCCTCGCAAGCCAGACCAACCATAGACCTCTGCCCACAAGCTGAATCCATATAAGAATATCTAGTTTACTCATTACCAAGTGTGCACACTCTTCAATAGCTCAAGATTCTGAAAACATTTTACTTTAACCCGTTGACTATTTCTTGCTCCAAAAAGCTCATTCTGTCATGGTATTCAAAACTTTCAAAAAGAAATATGGAAGTGTGGAGAGCCAATCAGATTGCAACCTTGAACATTCTGAAGGTCATGGCCAGAAAGGTGTACAAAAGATAGACACTCCATACCTCATGGGCAGAGCCACAGCTTGAGAATACAGCACTGCAAACAGAAAGAAACAGGATATCCAAATAGAATAAAAAAATGATTTGGCAAGACTTCACAAAGTGTATAGATAAACAGAAGTCCATAAAGAGTGACTGTAAATGATGTGCAGGTGTGAGTGATTGAGTCCAGAGTCAATATTCAGGTGAGGGTTACCCTCTGATGGGTTGGAGGGGTATCTTCCTGTTTTTGGATCATCAGAGATAAATCCAAATGCAAAAAAGCCTCATTAGTATTTCCAATCATTATATCAGATTTTAAATGAAATCAAAACATTCAGAAGTACCTCAGCTCCCTGTCAAGCTGCATTTGCTTATCTATAATACTGTGATACCATTATGTATAAACATGAATAAATGAAGTGTTTCTGTTTCAGACTAATTGCACATCATTTGTAATTCTATATGCAATACAATCCCATTAATGATTCAAAACTAAGCTAATGATTGTATAACGTAAAAAAAAAAGTAGTCATGGTTAATTAGGTCATCTCTCCAGTTATATTTATGAAAGAAAAAAAGACAGTAATTAGTTACACCATCACTGCACAAAAGAAAACACAGTGAAGAGAAGAATTCAGCTCCTAGGCCGTATTATTGCACTTTTATCATCCACATAATTATACAAAACAAGCATGTGCTATTAGTGTATTCTTATAACTCTTAATTTTTTTTTTTTTTGTACACAAAATGTGTACAATAACTGATTATATACAGATTATATATAAAGGCATGTCAGTAAAATTTAAGAGTCGAAATGTGATCTAATTCCTTCTGCATAAGCAATGGCTGTTATAAAACTTCATCCATCCATCCATCCATCCATCTTCTACCGCTTACTCCTTCTTCAGGGTCGCGGGGGAACCTGGAGCCTATCCCAGGGAGCATCGGGCACAAGGCAGGGTACACCCTGGACAGGGTGCCAGTCCATCGCAGGGCACACTCACATACACACTCACACACCCATTCATACACTACGGACACTTTAGACACGCCAATCAGCCTACCATGCATGTCTTTGGACTGGGGGAGGAAACTGGAGTACCCGGAGGAAACCCCTGCAGCACGGGGAGAACATGCAAACTCCGCACACATGGCCCCGGCGGGAATCGTACCCCAGAGGTGTGAGGCGAACGTGCTAACCACTAAGTCACGGTGCGCCCTGTTATAAAACTTTAACACTCCAAATCTAACATGCCACTGCACATGCTATTTACAGCTATGTACTGTTTAAAGACACCTCAGTTACACATCTGCAGAAGAAAATTAATATTGGAATATACACTCACTGGATACTATTAGGAACACCATACTAATACTGGGTAGGGCCTCACTTTGCTCTCAGATTCAGTTCTTTGTGGCATGGATTCTACAAAATGTTGGAAACATTCATTTGAGATTCTGGTCCATGTCAACATGATTAGATCACATAAATTCTGCAGATCTGTCAACTGCACATTCATGCTGTAAATCTTATGTTCTACCACATCCCAAAGGTGGTCTATTGGATTCAGATCTAATAACTGGGGGGGCACTGAAGTACGCTGAACTCACTGTCATGTCTGTGGAACCAGTTTAAGATGCCTTGTCTTGGTTATTATAATTCTGTAAGTAGGTATAATAAGACTTGTCAACTTTGTGGCTATAAAGGGATGCATGTTGTCAGTAACAGTACTCAGATAGGCTGTGACATTCAAAGGATACTTGATTGTTATTGGGGGGGCCAGTGCATGCAAAGAAAGGTTTCCCACACTATTACCCCACATCCACCACCAGCCTGAACTGTTGACACAAGGCAGGTTGGATCCATGGATTCATGACATTGATGCCAAATTCGGACCTTACCATCTGTATGTCTGTCGCAGCACAAATCTGCCTCAAGGTTCAACATCTTGTGCATTCTGTGATGTTTTTTTGCTCACCACAGTTGTAAAGTGGTTATTTGAGTTTCTGTAGTTTTCCTGTCAACTTGAACCAGACTAGCCATTCTCCTCTAACCTCTCTCATTAACAATCCGTTTCCAGTCCCAGTACTGCCGATCACTGGATGTTTTTTCCACAAGTTGGTGTAAACGCTAAAGACTTTTGTGCATTGAAAATCCCAGGAGATCATGCAGTTTTGGACATACTCCAAACAGCCCATCTGCCACAAATACCCATGGCAATTTCAAAGTCAATGAAATCACATTTTCCCATTCTGATGTTTGGTGTGAAATGAATTGAAGCTCTTACTGTATCTACATGATTCTATGCGCTGTGTTGCTGTCACATGATTGCATGAATGTGCAGGTATAAGGGTAAAGTGTCCTTTATACGCAGTCAGTAACACGGCTGCAATATAGATATGCTTTGAGAAAAAGGATATAAAACATATCTGTCTTACTGCTGCTTCGCACTTAGATTTATTCGAATCAAAGGAACTCTCAAAAATGCAAATGTCTGTTTTATAATTCATTCTAATGCACATGATGGAGTAATAAATTAAGGCTTTAGATGAGATGGTGCAGACTGCACCCTTCACAGAAATACTATAAGCTATTATACCACAGTGCTAGACTCTAAAACACATAACACAGTAATTTGTTCACTATTGTTTGTGTACAAATCAGTTGTCTAATTCACTCGTAGAAACCATGAAATAACTTGACAGAAAGTAAAGGCCCACAACATTTAAGCAAGTAAATTGATGATGCAGAGAAGTGGGCAGGGCTTCCAGTGGATCAGTTAATATTGGAGAGTTCAAATCACCTACAACTGTCAATGATTCCAGACTCATATGTTGATTGGTTCATCTGCTGTTTTACTGGGGGGATATGAAGACTATTTCAGCATATTTTGAGTGATAACTCACACTAGCATACTCCAGTCAAATGTGGAGTGCTTGCTCAAAGCGTGTAAAGGTTGGCAGGTCTGTTTCCGGGTCTTTTCTATTAGCACAGTAACACAGTATATTAAGGGCATAAAATAGGCATGTCATATGAATATATAAAATGTAGAGTACATAGTATGTACAGTGCCCTGTACTAATATTGGCACACTTGGTAAATATGAGCAAAGCAGTCTGTGAATATTTGTCTTTATTGTTTAACCTTTTGATCTTTTGTTCAAAAGATTTACAAAAATACTCTGCTACAGGTTTATCAAAAAAATTTTGTATATATATATATATATATATATATATATATATATATATATATATATATATATATATATATATGTATGTATGTATGTATGTATATATATGTATGTATGTATATATATGTGTGTGTGTCACAATTATTGGCACCCGTACGAATACATATTAGAAAAATATATTAGAAGTATATTCCCATTGATATTTTACAATTTTTAGTACACCTGGGTGACTTGGAACAGGAAATTGTTCAACCATGACTTCCTGTTTCACAGGGGTATAAATATGAGATAACACACAGGCCAAATTCCCTCAGTCATTCTTAACAATGGGTAAGACCAAGGAATAATTTTATTTGGCTGATTGCTATCAGTTCGTAGATGTAAATGGCGACCTCTCCAAGCATACCAAGGTTAAATTTGGAGTTCCACAATGTTCTGTTTTAGGTCCACTGCTTTTTACTTTATATATGCTACCTCTAGGTCAAATTATTCGTAAACATGGAATTAGCTTCCACTGTTATGCTGATGATGCACAGCTGTATGTTTCAGCAAAGCCAGACAACATACAGCAGCTTAACAAAGTTGAGGAATGTGTAAAGGACATTAGACGTTGGATGCTTATTAACTTCCTTTTACTTAATTCTGACAAGACAGAAGTACTTGTACTAGGACCACGTGTAGCTAGAAGTAAGCTTTCTGATTACATAGTTACTCTGGATTGTCTTTACATTTCATCATGTGCAGCAGTAAAAAACCTCGGTGTGATTATTGACTCCAGTCTTTCATTTGATGTAGATAATATTACTAGGATAGCCTTCCTTCATCTCAGAAATATTGCTAAGATAAGAAATATGTCACTACATGATGCAGAAATTTTAGTTCATGCTTTCGTTACCTCTAGACCAGATTATTGTAATGCCTTACTGTCTGGATGTTCCAGTAGTAGCATAAACAATCTCCAGTTAATCCAGAATGCAGCTGCAAGAGTCCTTACTAGAACCAGAAGATACGACCACATCACCCCATTCTTATCAACACTGCATTGGCTCCCAGTGAAATTTCACATTGATTATAAAATACTATTATTGAACTACAAAGCACTAAACGGTCCCGCAACACAGTATCTAAGCGAACTTTTGGTCTTCTATGATCCGTCATGCCTACTTAGATCAAAAGGTGCAGGCTATTTGTCGGTACCTTGAATAGTGAAGGCTACAGCAGGGGAAAGAGCTTTCGCTTATAGAGCCCCATAGTTATGGAACAGTCTTCCAATTAGTGTTCGGGACTCAGACACAGTCTCAGTGTTTAAGCCTAGGCTGAAAATGTATTTGTTTACTCAAACTTACCATGAATAGACTTTCTTTTACGCAAAGTACACAGTCTTACCTAACAATCTCTCCCTCTCTTTACCTCCCTCTCTCCTTCTGTTGAGCCACACATGATTTTATGGAGTTGCCAGTGATCCTGACCCTTTCTGCTCTCCAGACCTGCCTGATCTGTTCAGATATCCTACCTCTGGATGGGGCTCTCATCAACTGGAGGCTACAGCCTGGAGATTGCTGAGGATGGTACTGCGTGAAGTACCATGAAATAGCTTTGGACCTCAATTCCTCATGTACATTCTCAGTGTGGTTGCTGGGACTACGGTTGCTGCTATGGCCTTGAGACTGCAATTACCACATGCAGTTTTGTACTCAAGTCTCCTTTAGTGAACAGTGGACTAGTTCAACAAACAGACTTCATGTTAAAACCATAATGAACTTCCCTTTACTTTCACACTATCCGTTGTTACCCAGATGAGGATGGGTTCCCTTCTGAGTCTGGTTCCTCTCAAGGATTCTTCCTCATTTCATCTTAGGGAGTTTTTCCTTGTCACCATCACCACCGGCTGGCTCAATAGGGATAAATTCACACACTTAAAATCTGTATCCTGTGTTTATATATTTCTGTAAAGCTGCTTTGAGACAATGTCCATTGTTAAAAGCGCTATACAAATAAAATTGAATTGAATTGAAGCACGCAGTTCATGTAAGGAAACCCACCAACATCTCAGAGTTGAAGCTGCTCAATACTGAGAAATAAGTTAAAATTCCTCCAAACCGAAGTGCAGGACTAATCAACAGTTATCGCAAACGTATAGTTGCAGTTATTACTGCACAAGGAGTTCACACCAGATACTGAAAGCACTTTTGCCACTCACAGAGATGTAATATTGGATCATTTTCCTCAATAGCTAAATGACCGAGTATAATATTTATGTCTCATTTGTTTAAATGGGTTCTCTTTATCTACTTTTAGGACTTGTGTGAACTTATGATGTGTTAGGCCATATTTATGCAGAAATACAGCCTTCTAAAGGGTTCACAAACTTTCAAGCATCACTGTATATAAAATAATGAATATTTTATTGTAACTTATATCCACTGTATGCTGTAAGACAAATAAAGTTCTTGGTTCATATTTACTTTTTTGTGCCATTTTTATGTCTTTATAATGTGTCCTTTACTATGACCATGAAAAATAAAGCTGTCGCATTATTGTTCTACAGGATGTCCCAAAGTCTCCATACATTGGGGAAATTAACGCTTTTTAGCAAGATGTCGTCCAAAAGTTTTTATACTTAGTTTATATTATATATCTATTTTTTTTTCAAATAGGCTTTAAGAATGCATTTGACAAAAGAAGAACATATTGAAATCATTCCCATGGCTGGACATAGAAGGTTGCGATGGACTTTAACAGGAAACATGGAAATCGCATCACAAATGACACTATTGCCAAATTTATTAACAAACTCAAAAAGACTGGATGTGTTGTGGACCAACCCGAAAAGTGGACGTCCATGAACATCCACTGACGAAGGCATAACTGACGTGGTGCTGGCAAGCATAGCCCCCTATGTATGGAGACTTTTGGGATACCATGTATATAGATTAACATCCAATTTGGTCAGGATGAAAGCACATCAATATTTACACACAATTATTTGACTACTGGATACTGTATTTTACAAGATATTAAACATTGAAAGAAGTAGCACTATACTTAAAGCCTAAACAGGGTAATTTAAATGTAATAAGGTCTATTATGGAGGCACTTAACAGTATAATTCTATACTGCTCGTGTTATCCGGCCTTTTCCATAAGGACCAAGAAAAGCATCTGTTTTTAATTACTATAATGTACACTTAACAACGCTCAAAACTCAGCACACTGAACAATGCTTTCAAACCCACCACCAAACATTGAAAACACCCCCCACATATTTCAGCAAGACACAAAAACTTCACCTTCACAGAAACACACTCCTCTGTTCTCCTTATTCGGTATTGGTTAAGGGTGATCACAGCACTCCAGAGGATTATATAAACATTTTGCACTTTTGTGTGTTCATAGCTTTTTCTCGGTAGGTGAGCAGCTCAAGTCACCAGAAAGTCATAGACTTTCCCCTGTTTGCTGACGTGAGGATATTTGCATTTGTATCTGACATCTTACACTGTAACACAACCAGGCCACTTGGGAACTGAGCTGAAGTCTGATCTGAGGAGAAGCCAAGTTACTTTGTGTGGGTAAAGCTTGTTGAGAGCGAAACAGGGCAAACATTTGAAGTACGGCTTCAAAAAGGCCGCTTGTACATTACGTGGGAGTGTTTCTCCATGCCTTTCTGCATGGAATCAGTGCAATCACTTATGCATTTGCAGGCTATTGGAAATTCCTGAAGACTGCATTTCAGAGCTCAATGCTTAAGGTCAGTCTTAAAAGTCTTTCAGTAGATTAGTGCATACAGTAAACATGAACATTTCCACAAAACTGGCTGATGTTTTAATCCAAAAGTGATTTAGAGACAGAGTATTACATAATCCAGGCATACTGCTAAGCGCAAAGGACTAGCACAAAACCTAAAACTATACAGCAGAGTTTTACCTCAGTCCAATGTTTTGCCTTTTTATCTCTCTCCACTAATGTTGTTTAAAAAAAGAGAACAAGACAACATCTACAGTCAACACAGTGCAACAGCCTTTTATCCGAGTCAACAGACTCGGACATATAATTTCCAAGTGAATGTGCTTTAAATTAGACCTTTGCATCGGCCATTAATAAGGAGCACTGGGTTAACTAATAGTGAATCACTGCAGAGACTTAATTAACGGTTGACCTTTTTCAAATGGATCCACATCTTGTTTAATGAAAGCTGGAACAGACCAATCTCAGCTAAGAACTTGATCCTGTCACAAACAGGGAGGCATGAGGAAGAAGTTCTAAAAATCAATCTCAATATTTGAGGCAGGAGAGCACATAATTAAACAACAAATGGTGATCCATCACTGAGTCATTTACAGATTGATGTTCACTGTGTTTTCATGTTTGACATCTCAGGAAACATTTCATTTCAGAAAACCTCGCAACAGACAAGCACAGTATGAATCAAAACCTAATGACAGTCCCCTCTGAAAGTATTGGAGCAGCAAGGCCAATTCTTTCCCAGTCTAAAACCTTCCTCTTTTTCCCCTCGATGAAGTCCTTTGTTGTGTTGGCAGTGTGTTTTAGGTCATTGTCTTGCTGCATGATGAGTTTCCTCCAAATTACATTGCATGCATTTCTCTATAAATTGGCAGACAGAATGTTTCTGTAGATTTCTGAATTCATTCTGCTGCTACCATCATGAGTTACATCATCAATAAAGATTAGTAAGCCCAGTTCAGTGATGACCGAATTGCACATTTAGCGATTTTTTGTGGGGAATAGATCATCGATATGTGATTCACTGATATTGCAATGTGAACCAATGTTATGACCACAATGCACAGGTCAGTTTTGGAACAAGTTGGTCTGCACTGCCCTGTTGGAGAATCACATATGTAAATGGATCCACTGTGCAATAACTGTGCAAGAGTTCATCCCTATATAAATATGTACTTGTTAATTCTTGTGTTCAATATATCATAATAAAAGTGAAGGTAATTATCATCCAGGCTTTTAGAGCAATTTAACAGGGAAAGGAGGCCTACTTTTGATTAAGCAGTCAACTTGTGGAACATCTTCCTAATCAATCTTTCGAAGTTGTTTCTCACCATAACATGGTGTAGATTGCAGACACTGTGGTGGCGGAAATAGGTTGAAGACAAATCAGCAATGGTTGAGCCGGGGGTCGGGTTTACTTTTAATTTTGTTTTCCTTTGTTAGTATAAAAAGAAAAAAACCTGTGAATGTTTACTGCTGTGTGTTGCTCAATTTGTTTTTGTTTTTTTCTTCTCAATGGAATATTTGGGAAAGGGAGGGGAGGAGAGAAGAAAAAAGGTGATGTTCAGCAGACATGTTTGGTAGATGTGTTCATCAGAAATGTCCAGCAGAAATGTTCAGCAGAAATGTTCAGCAGAAATGTTTAGTTCAGCAGAAATGTTCAATAAAAATGAAGCTGGAAAAAAAAAAAGCAATGGTTTTAAAACAGTTGAGTTTCTGATTACATTGACACACTGAGGTTGATTATCAACATAAACATGTGTATGTTATTTAATAACACAATCAATAATAATTACATATACATATATACACAGTAGTTATCTAATATATCAACAAACAAGAATATGATGTTTATACAGTATGCAGGTAGCACATATGAAGCAGAGGGCAGGGTGTGCTACTATATATACATACAATGTTTGTTTGTTGATATTATATCAAAACACAGATTATTACTAATGATTTCTGTTCCTGATATTTAGTAATTTATTAATGCAATATACTATACTGCAAAATACTATAATATAAAATAGAAAATGTGCTTTCCGAAAAAGAAAAGATAATGAAGTACAATGACTGAATACTGTCAATAATACACAGTAAATTAAAACAATAGTAGAACAATTAAAAATGTAAAGATTGTAAAAATATAAATAATGACATTAGAATATGTAAAGGCAATGCCCACACTTCATAAGCTTCTATAACACTTCTCTCCTCAAATTACAGATAGAAATGACAAGGAGAAAGAGTAGAAAGATGTTAGGATTAGGGTTAGTTCAGGGACTGGCTAGGAGAAGTATCAGGACATAAGTGCTTAAGGCATATTGCAAGTTTTACAGGAAGTCTTTTGATTTCGGTAACATGGGTCTCTCAGCACTCATGAGTCATGAACGAGGATAAGGCCGTGTCAAAGTTGCAGCACAATTGAAAAATGAAACAAAATTAACACACTTCTTTGGGGGGGCACCTTCAAAAGATACAGGACAGGAAAGTAGCTGTCAAACTAACAAAGACCTACAGCCAACCACTGTAGACGAGGCGAGTGGTAGTCAGGGAAGCACAGCTTTGCAAGTATCCAGTACAAGTGAAGACACAACATGTTCAGGAACACAAGGCAGCTCAACACTGTCAACTGAAATTTTTTTAAGCCATTTTTTTTTATTCACTGGGTAATCAAGATGGTCAGGTCACACTACTCATTCAATTCTAGCACTGATGTGTCGGCCACTCTTAGTCAGATGGTCCCAGACAGCAAGATAGCTAAATGATTTTCAAGTGGTGCAACAAAATCTGTGTACCTTGCATGATTTGGCTTTTGTCCATATTTCAAAAAGCAGCTGATCAAAGATATCCAGAAAGCACAATGCTATCTAGTGTCATTTGATGAATGCTTGAATAAAGTGACACAGATGGTGCAGATGGGTGTTATTGTTCAGTACTGGAGTGAACATGAAGAGAAGGTAGCTGTGCATTTTTTTTTATTCAAAGTTTATGGGACATACTCAGGCAGAGATGCTTTTGAAGAAAATCAAGAAAACCCTGTAACCACTTGATCCCAAGAAGCTCCTACAGATCTCAATGGATGGCCCTATGGTCAACTGGAAGTTCCTGAAGATGTTCCAAGAAGTCAAGTGCTACGCAGTTCCAGATTCAGCAAAGTTCATAAATTTGGGAAAACCCGCTTTTTGGCAGTTTTCCATGACTCACCAGCCAGACATGACGATTTCACTGAGATGACTAACATATCAACATTTCCTCTGAAGTTCTGTGTTCATCTATGGGTAAAATACTTGGCAGTTGCTGAGCGAGCAATAGAAATGTGGCCTACAGTGCAAACGTACATTAACAGCCACAAGAAACTTTTGAAAAGTAAAGCTCCATCATCTGCATCCTACTGCACAGTAAACAAGGCAATTGCAGATCCCCTTTTAAATGGCCAAGCTAAAATTTTTTGCATTTTTTGCTAGACAACTAAAACAATTTTTGGAAACATTCCAGATAGATGCTCCAATAGTTCTTTTTTTAGTATAGGAGATCCAGTCAACCCTGAGATGCTTGCTGTCATCCTATATCAAATGGGAAAATCTGGAGAAAGACAAGGTAAACCACACACCACTTAAACAACTCAACATGGGATTTGGTCCAAAGCAAGCTTTGGAAAAGGCATCTGAAAAGCTCAAGGAAATACACATAAAATTTCATCTGTTCAAGAAGGAATGTGTCTCCTTCCTTGCAAGACAATGATGGAGAGAAGTCCCCTAATGTACCCCACTATGCGGCACATGAGCTCCCTTGACCCTGTAACCATGATCACAGATGCAGAACGTTTGAAATGTTTCAGAAACTCTGCTTAATGCTGGAAGGTACACTGCACCCCAGTGTGATGAGCTCCTTGCACAGCATAAAGCATTTTCAATGTGTGTGTGTGTGTGTGTGTGTGATTGTCATAATGTATAAGACCTCAAGAGCTAATTTTAAAGCTCATATTACTGATTTTATAGCCAAGTCATAGCCTACAACTGTACAAGACTTCTGTAAAGAGGAACGTATTACTTTAGAGCAAGATCCATTCCCACTGTATGTAATTGAAAATGTCCTGGAAAAGTCCTGGAAAATGATATCTGAGAAAGACTGGTAACCCTGTAATGCCTTGCTTTTATCCCATAGACAGCCCTCTGGTCTTCATGTAGGTTTATCCTTCCTTACCTTAAATGCAGTCTTCACAGATGGAACCCAGGGCTCAAACCAGGAGTAGACATTCAATGCTATTAATTGTTTAAACAATCAATCTAACAGGGCACACCTGGGCAACAAGAAACACCTGGTCAGTCACATTATCCACCATTTTTGATCACTTCAAAGAAATGGATGGGTTCAAACAAAAACTGCCATGTTCTCAGTTGTTTAAAACCTCTACAAAGAAATATCACAAAAAGAAAGCTGAAATTCTGACCTATTGTCTCATATTAACCTTTTGATTGCAAACCTTGCCGTTCCAATACTTTCAAAGGGGACTGTATACAATTTTATACCACAGCAGTGTTCAAGTCACAAATCTGGTTGGGGCAGCGGTGTTGAGAGTAGCACCAGGAGTAATGCAAATTAAAGGTTTATATTAATGCACTCATTCTAGTGTTATTGCTGCTATAGTAAAAACTCATTTACAGACCCTCATATGGCAAATGATCTATATAATCTAAGGCTAATAATAAAAGTATTGAAAAATGGTGTTATACAAAAGAAAGAAAATGTCTAATAATGGATATTCTTAAGCTTTCTTACTTAAATATATGTCTTATTAAATTCAAGAGTGTTAAGAATAGAGACATGATCAGGAACTAACTTGTCTTGCGGAAGTTCCTTAACATTAAATGTAACTATAAATGATTCATAGTTAAGTATGTGTCATTCATTAATGTATTTTTTAAAATTGTAATCATTATAAGAAGAATAAAATACTTTGGGACATGAATTTTGGAAAAGAATCAACTTTGTTCATGTGTGCTTGGTAGCTGACCTCACGCTTAGACTTTTCATCAATGACAGAGATCTGAATTGCCATGACATTCAGTGACTGTTACTCCGATCATATATTTATATTGCCAGATCTGCCAAAACCTGATTTTAAGTAGGAACTCTACAATTTAGTACAGGTAGTATGCTAGTACAAGTTATGTGTTACGAAACACAACTTTGACAGGAAGTAAGCGCAGGAGTAAAGTCTTTATTTACACTTAAGTCTATCCCAAGGAGGTGGGGAGGTCTAGACATAAATTTAAAGTTGAAACAAGAAACATCAACCCAAACATTTAAACTCTACTCGTTTAATTCTGGCAGGAAACACTCGTTGAACTATGGCCTAAACACTCGTTTAACTAAGGCAGGAAACACTCGTTTAACTAAGGCAGGAAACACTTGTTTAACTATGGCAGGAAACACTCATTTAACTATGGCAGGAAACACTCATTTAACTCTAGCATGAAACACTCGTTTAACTAAGGCAGGAAACACTCGTTTACTATGGCCTAAACACTCATTTAACTCTAGCATGAAACACTTGTTTAACTATGGCCTAAACACTCGTTTAACTAAGGCAGGAAACACTCGTTTAACTATGGCTTAAACACTTGTTTAACTAAGGCAGGAAACACTCGTTTAACTAAGGCAGGAAACACTCGTTTAACTATGGCAGGAAACACTCGTTTAACTATGGCAGGAAACACTCGTTTAACTAAGGCAGGAAACACTCATTTAACTAAGGCAGGAAACCCTGAGAAGGGAACGAGACGTTGCATTTAGCATAACAGTATGGGAACGCCTTGCGCGCGTGATCGGTATCTGAAGCTTGTGTAAAATCATGCCTCTACTTATAGGCCTGCCACGATCAGGTGACGTGGCAATTAAGCGCGTCGCATGATATATATATGGCACCTGTGAACCACACCGCCAGCCTCTATTATCTGAAGCGAAGACGCAATTCACAGGCCTGCCCTGGTATGACAGTGCTATGAAACAGCAGCCAAGTAACCCTGATTGTAGAAGGAGCCCAGCCCACTGAGAAACGTTCTCGTAAGAACTCCAGGACTGTAGCTATTGCGTAGTGCACTGGGTCTAGCTGACATTCCTCAGACCACAAGACAAAAAGCTGCCACTTGAGTGCATACAATTTCCTTGTGGATGGTGCTCTAGCATTTAACATGGTTTCAACATGGCCCCTCAGGGGCCAGACCCACAGTTTCCATAGTTCTGGCTGAGGGTGATAAATCAGCCCTCCGGCTTGAGACAGTAGATCCACTCTAGGGGCTCAAATTGGGCATCCGACAGACCTTCCAGGACCACAGAAGGTCCCAGGAAGGTATGTGTGGCCTGCAGATGGGCCTCAGCCATCTGACACCATGCATGAACCTCGACATTAGAGGATGTTGCCCCATAGAGGCTCCATCAACAGGGGCGTGGCTGGCCGAAATGGCGGCCGCGTAACCCTGATTGTAGAATAAGCCCACCCCGCTGAGAAATGTTCTTGTAGGAGCTCTAGGACTGTAGCAGTTTACTGGGTCTACAGTGGATCCCTGCGGATGGGAAATTCCCAGTCTACTAGTAGCACCAAAAAGGTGCTACTAGTAGACTGTCTTGGCGAACTCTCGCTAGAGCTTGTGGGAGCAGAGCAATGGGGGGAGCAGCATACAGATGTGACCTCGGCCACATGTGTGGACTCCACCCCAAGTCTCCCAAGATCCAGCTTTATCTTGCTCAGTGTTGATAGGATTGACACTATGCATGTTGGGGACAGAAACGCCCTCATCATAGTGGAATCCTATAACCCCTAGAAAAGTTGTCCACTGCACTGGGGAAAGCATACTTTTCTTAGATTCAACCTGAGCCCCAAGCTCTTCATGTGGGCGAGAACAACATCTCGATGTTGAACCGCCAGTTCCCTGGATCATGCTAGATTTAACCAGTCGTCCAGGTAGTTTGGTACACAGATGCCCTGGAGTCCCAATGGAGCCAGAGTGACATCCATGCACTTTGTGAAGGTGCGAGGGGATAAAGCTAGCGATATTCCTATGTGGAAATATGCACCTTTTAGATCTATCGCCACAAACCAGTTCTCGAACAGAATCTGTGGCACGATAAGTTTGAGCGTCAGCCTCTGAACCTGTATGTCCGAAGAGTACGGTTCAGATGACGCAGATCTAAAATTGGCCGCATACTCCCACTTTAAACACTCATTTAACTATGGCAGGAAACACTCATTTAACTATGGCAGGAAACACTCATTTAACTATGGCATAAACACTCCTTTAACTATGGCAGGAAATACTCGTTTAACTAAGGCAGGAAAGACACATTTAACTATGGCATAAACACTCGTTTAACTCCAGCATGAAACTAGGAACAGGTAACTAGTCAGAGCATGGTAACATTAACGCCTGGCACCATTATACATTCTTGTCTTTCCTCTATTAGTCTCTAATACCGCCCGCCGTGTGTAGCAACGCGAGGGGTTTAAATAACCAGTCATTACCTTAACTGCTGACAGCTGGTTACACTTCAAAGCACACCTTCACACCTCCAGGGCGGGGACAGAACAGAAACCAAAATAAATGCACATGTCCATTGTAAACAAAGTCTTAGCGTCCACGCACACTTCAAGCACATGCAAGCGTACTCCAGCTGACTGTGCACGTCGCCGCTGCAGCGCCATCTGCCGGCGAGATCGTGACATTATGACACAAAAATATGCCAAAAGAGCAGGCTTTTTCTCCCCAAATGAAAATGGGAGGTGAGGCAATTAATATACAAATCTGGAATTATTTGCCCAAGTGTTTTGAACTCTCCAATATTAACTGATACCATCTGGAAGCCCCATCTCCTTGTCCCCATCTCATATGCTATCCAGTAGCCCTTGCTTTCTGTCACGGTAAATGGAGAATGGTTTGAGTTCATTAATATGAAATAAAATCTCTGAAAGTATGTTTAACTTGATGTAACATTAGAGAAGTATATATGTATCAATTAACATGATTTAATTTGGATGCCACCCCAATATTTTGTCCAAAAAATGGTCAAAAAATGTTTTTAGCTTTTTGGCCATAAAGCGTACTTTTTCGAAAACAGCTGATTTGTAAAAGGATTATATCACAAAAAAATGGCTATGTTAAGTTTTTTAGTGTTTACGGCACATTGCTGAGGAATCACCTAAAAGTCAAGTATTCAGCTTATTTTTCTGATTGCAGCTGCCAACAAGCAGTTCCTGACTCCTCAACTGGTAAAAGTACAGTATTACGCCCTCCCACATTTTCCTTCAACTTACAGTAAATTGTAGAACGCTTGTTTCCTTTCATTTCTTTGCTACCAGTTCTGGATGATTAAATGGTGCAATCGTCACATTATTTTTTATTATTAAATCATGAACACTTCAGATAATAGAAAAAAACAACAACAATTATGTTACTCTCAGTGCTTGCCTCCTCATTTCCCTTGCTGTATGCCATGTTAATAATGTGGATTGTTGGGATAGCCATTTTATGCAATTAATTACTTACATTATACTGATTCTAAAAAAAACTATTTTGGCTCATATTGCAAGAGTAAGGCAGAGTACTCTGACTAGACTGATTAAAAGCTAGGTAATAGTCAATTAATTAGTAATTATAAGCAACCCCCAAGAAAAAAGGTTTTTGAAGCAGTTCAAAAGAACCTAACATTAACAAGAGCATTTGCTTTGATGTTTAAATGATACAATAGCACTTACTTGCATATGTGTTGCTGGACTAGGTAATTTATAAGGGACGTAAAAGAGACGTAGTAATAGTACAGTAGTAGTGGAGGGGTAGGGAAAATCTATGCATAAGCCAGCTCAATGTGAATTAATAAATTACTGCTTTAGAAACTAGCACAGGCATTTTTAGTTAGGTGTGAAAACTTTTCAGTTAGTCAGGTGTGAAAATGTTTCAGTTCATCAGGTGTGAAAGTAACTGGCTATAGTAATATTAGCTTAAAGGAGAGAATGAGAGAAAGAGAGAGAAAGAGAGAGAGAGAGAGTGAAAGAGCGAGCGCATTTCCCAGGCTATTTATCCACACAACCATCCCACAGTGAACTGGCACAGCTCCATGCTGACAGTAGGGCTTTGGAGATAGTGATGGTATCACCACAGTGGGGGTGAAAATTCTCTAGTGGGCCCTTGTTTTGAATTTTACAATCTTACAATAGTAAACATGAAAAAGTAGCCTATAAGATGCACACTCCTTACAGTACACTCCTGTAATATTCCCTGTTCCGTGCAGCTGAGTGCAAGCCAAAACAGTGTAAATGGGTGATAGAAAGACTTTCCTACATGTGTGGGAAAAATTGCAGACAGGAATATGACACATGATGATGGTCATTTTTTTTAAGCAGGTCCTAAAACAGAAAAAAACTTTTTACATTGTTTAATTAAATGCTCCCTATGAAACTACAAACAGCACTACCTGTTAAATATGATAACATTCCAGGCAAGGCCACAGATTTTAGGCCGCAGAGCTCTAAAACTTTCAGCTGACGTTGTATTTTGATGATAAAGACAGTTTTTGGTCGAGTTCCATTTGGTAAAGACAGGATGTGGGTTTTTGGCCGTGTTCAGGATTGACATTAAGAGCAGTCTCTGTGATCCGATCTTAAATTGACAGTTGAGGATAAATCTTCAAACCAAGTATATTCCTGTGTCTTCAATTTGTCTTTAATAACATCTATTTTAATGTCCAACATCAAAACGGCAAAATGTGTTAAACGCTATTTAAAAATAAGAACATACATTAATGTATTCAATGTCCTTCTGCTTTTTCTTGTAGGGGTCATGGCGGCAACAGCCTGAGGTCAGCCTAGACTTCTTTATCCCCGCTCATACATTAAAGCTCTGCCACCTATACTTGAAACATTATTCTTCCACAGCTTGTGACCATAGTTAAGGATAGCGACACATACCAGTGAACAGAGTGATTTTTCTAAAACATGAGCTCCTGTTACATCAAAAACTGGCACAGCGATTATTGGCTCTAACCCAATCTGTCAATCTCTCATGCTTTTTTTTCCACTACTAATAAATAAGATCCCAATGTACTTAAACTCCTCCAAGAATGCATAAGGTCTCTCACCTCGTCTAGGAGAGAACCATGCCTTCGGACCTGTATTGAGGAAAATGTGAAATGTTTGCGTATGTGTCAGGGATCCAATTTGGACGCTGCAAAGAAAACATCATCATCTGCAAATAACAGCAGTGTACCCCCTACTCCCCTGTACTGAACACCTTCATGTCCTGTCCATGAAAATCACATTTGTTTATGTATTTGGGAAATTGTTTTTATTAAGGAGACAATATACTT
Organism: Ictalurus furcatus; assembly: GCF_023375685.1. Taxonomy (NCBI): domain Eukaryota; kingdom Metazoa; phylum Chordata; class Actinopteri; order Siluriformes; family Ictaluridae; genus Ictalurus; species Ictalurus furcatus. The sequence continues at coordinate 9,876,272 of NC_071271.1, read as the reverse complement.
ATTCCATCTTGGAAAGTGAAGGTTATGTATTTGGACAGGGAAGTTGCTGCGTAAAACCCACACATACCCCATATGAAAACGTTGCTATGCTGACAAACCAGTCAGGTTTTTTTTTTCAGAATAACAAGATAGGACAGTATAAAACAAAGAGTAAACAGCAAAAAGTAAATAGATTAAAGCCATGTTGAATTTGAATAAGTGATGACCACAAATATGCTGAGGCCGTCTTCAACTTGCCCTCAACCAGTATGTTCTGTCCACATTCACAACCCCAAGCTGAGCCACAAGTACTAGCTCTAACTCAGACTCAGATAATTGGAGGTTATCAATGGAGGAAAGAGAATGCAGAAGATGAGAGAGTCTCTGCACAGCTAGTTTCTTTAAGACCATCAAACTCTCGTAGTAGTGCATGAGCCTTACAATTCTTTAAGCTGGATCAATAGCTGAAACAGGTAAAGAAAAGAGAAAAAGCTTTTCTTTGGTTATCTTTTGTTGCTTTTGATGTATATTATTTTTGTGGGGAGATTACCTGATAGGTGTGTTGTATGCCTTTATTATTTTAATAAAGAAATAATACTGTAATAGGAAATGTATTTTGAAAGCTGTCTTCTATTTGCCACCATCTCAAGCTTTAAGCACTTTAAACAGCTTTGTTATTTCTAGTTGTGAATACTTCAGCCTCTATTAGCTGTTCTCATAAAGCTGCAATTATGGCATAGAAGCAGACCTCTCTGTTTCTTTTTGAAGAAGAAAAAAAAAGCCATAGCCACTATTTTAGGAGATGATGATGACATTTATGGCTGTTCCAGAGTCCATGAAAGCTGTAAGACGGAATTGTTGTGAAGTCCAGGATAAACAGACTGTCACAATGGATTTTTGGTTCTCTATGAGTGGAGTGGGAGCAGTGCCCACTTGCTGTACTGTGCTTGGGTGGTGACAGACAGACATTGTTCTACCCAGGTGGCAGATGCAGATGACTGGATTCAACACCGTGAACAAACTTGGGGACAGGTCATGCCTGGTTACAGCAGACAGCAGGAGTTGAACTCTGATCAAGTACTCAGACAGCACTCTCAGCTAACACTGGGCCAGACAGTGTAGTTATCTACCCAAAACGTCCAGCTGAGAAGTCTTGACCCATGATTTCTGAGCTGTGTTTCCTGCCTCTCGAACATTTTGTGCTTTGATTTTACACCGATTCTCTGGTTTAACCTTTTGAGAATGTTTTTTATGTTGAAATTCTTCCCAGAGTTTCTCTGCCCCACAGATTTCTAACCAGATCCTCTAACAAAAACGTGGATCTCTGTCTCCTGTACACAATTATTCTACAGATTGTGTTAATGTCATGTAGGCCAAATATGAAAACCTAATGTAGTTAATGTAGCCCACAGCCCAGTAACATTTGTTCACATAGGCTGAATTAACCTGCAGCGTTTAATTATGCAATCTCTGCAGACTAAACTGGAAGGTGTAAGAACTCTATAGAATATATCCTTTAAGTTTCCAAAGGACAAAGCACCCACACTTTCTGGCAGACCTCTAGTTGGGTATAGATATGCATTAGTTAGGTCTAACAACATTCCACAAAAAGCAATATTTCTGACTTCCACTGCCTGTTGCCTCCCTAATCTGATTGCAGTGTCATCACACTAGGCGGTTTGCTGGTTAGATTGAATTATTCAATTTCATAATGCATGGGATAGAAAACAGAAGACATAACAAGATATGATAAAGGCAAGTCATATGGCTTGAACAAGAAATAGGAAAAGCACCTGCAATTTCTGGAGGCCATGCATGCTTATGATTTACATCCACATGCCATTTACTTGACCATACTTCTATTTCATTTCTCTTTATTTTATTTGTTATTTTCATTCTTTGTAACGCACCCTGGATTGCCTTGTGTAGAAAGCTGTGCTACATAAAATAAATAACAACTTGCTTTTGCAATTATATTTAAAAGTAGTGCATTTTTCAAACTCAAAGAACCTTTTAACATGATCTTCCACAGTAGTCAATTTGCATATAATATTCTCAGTTTTTTTTTTTTTTTTTGTAAATCCAAGCCTGTACAGCTATTTATCAAAAGTTTTCAGAGATCTTACACATATTCTAATCACCGGTTTAATAGTTCACATTTGAAGAGTGACAAAAACTTCTCCTCAGGGTATGAATCAACAACTTCTGCATTGACAGCGTGTGATAATTAAGTGCCACTGCAACCTTTACTGGTTTGACGCTGTTGATGATCACCTGCTGAGCAAAAACAGCAAACCTCATTTTAAAATTTTCACACACAAGGTAGAGTGTTAAATTTGTTTTTGAAAACTAAAAATGAAAAATGTTCTTCAGTGACCTTTTATCTATGAACTCCTACAACTCTACTCAAAATATGCAGAAATCTAATAAAATTTTCTTCAATTAATAAAAATGAGGTGAAAGGATTGATTGTACTAACTCTTAACTTTTATCTTAGTGCACTCATTTTACAGGACATAGGCGATAATAAAAGCAACAGATTGTTATATATATATATATATATATATATATATATATATATATATATATATATATATATATATATAGATAGATAGATAGATAGATAGATAGATAGATAGATGATAGATAGATAGATAGATAGATAGATATATACACTTTAACAGAGTATGTTAAAATAGTACTAGCTAGCCATGAATACAACCTGGATCATACCCAAGTCCATCACAGGGCACCATGCATACATTCATTCATACCTAGAAGCAATTTAGCATAGCCAATCCAACTACTGGGAAGTTTCTAGAGGACAGGAAGAGACCAGAGATCCCATAAGAAACTCACATGGACATAAAACATAAAACTGCACATACAGTGACCCATGCTCAGTGTTGAACTTTGGACCCTGGAGCTGTCAGACTGCAACTCTATCAGCTGTGCACTTTAAGAAGACCACACTAGGGAATTTTCTATTATGTTATTAAAGGACTAAGACTAAAACTAAATCCATAACTGCGGTCAAATTTAAGGTATTTCAAAGTACTCTCAAAAGGTTGGTGAGCATAATTTACCCTAAGTGCATCACATTAATAGAGTTAAATGATAGTACCCAATCTATTTTATAGTGCCTAAACATGTGATCTCTAGTGGATCACTGCAAAATAGATGTTCACTTGAAGTCTTGCTTTCATTCTGTAATTCTAATCTGAGATTTTGTTGGTCAGTTGGCTTTCTTTCCTTGTTTCTTTTTTCATCCTTGTGTAGTTGCCAGCATTTGACCTTTATCTACCCGGTTTAAATAATGACTCAGGACTTGCACTTGTTTACCCCATTGTCCTATAACCTCACCACAACAAATACTATATCTAAATTGATTTGTCAAATTTTGAATAAAAAAAATGTGATTAGTTCCAACTGCCTCTGGCCCCTGGACACTACAAATGCCTTTGTGCCATATGGATGTAGGCAGTCCTTTCGAGCAACAGCATGATATTAATTGGATGTTGAACGATATATTGCCTCAACAGTACACTACAATTAGAGCATTTGGCTGACACTGTTATCCAAAGTGACTTAAGTGATAAATGATAGATAGTCTCTATCAAAACTGTATCTTTATGATTGTACAAACAGGCCAGGGTCTAAGAATACAATCAAGCCAAAACCCTGTTAAAGTTAGTAGAAGTTGGTACATCAATAAGAATAGTACAAATTGAGGGTTTAAAAAAAAAAAAATTTTGTGCCCATTATTTTTCCTTCAGTCTGAGAGGAATTAATACTCCAAAGCCAAGAGGACTTCCATTTTATAGTACGTACAATGGATGTCCTGGGGTAAAGGATAGAGTATCATCTCAAATGCTCATTGTATTTTTATGGTCTCAGGTCTCACAGGGAATGATCATGATTGGGGTGAACATCCTGAATTTAGAGCCCTTCTGCATGCCCAGCATGTATATTTAGTTATTTACTAGATGTTCTTATCCAGAGTGACTAACAAAATGTGCAGCTGAAGGCACAGCAATATATACATATAGTGAATCTGCAAGATTTCATCACTTGAAAGATAAGACACAAATGTTAGTTTGTAAAAGTGTAAAAGTGAGTGGTCAAGGTGGAAACAAATTCAAACTTACACAACACAAAAGGCAATCAGTAAAAAAAAAACAAAACAAAACACAACTTCAAACCTGAGTGCACCAATAATACTACAACAAATTAAAAAAAACAAGAAGTAATACCAAAGGCAATTAATGCAACGTCAGTGCTGAGAAAGTAGGGTGCTATCCTAAAAACTGCATGAAAAGCAAGGTCTCTTACCCTTTAAAGAAGGAATATATCAGGAGTGTCCAATCTTATCCACAAAATGGTCTGCACTTATATAGTGCTTTTTTAACCTTAGTGGTTCCACAGCGTTTTACACTGGTTCTCATTCACACACACTCACACACCAGTGGTAGCAGAGCTGCACTGCAAGGCACTAGCTTGCCATCAGGAGCAACTTGGGGTTCAGTGTCTTGCCCAAGGACACTTCGGCATGTGGAGTCACGTGGGCCGGGAATCAAACCGCCAACCCTACGATTAGTGGACAACCTGCTCTACCACCTGAGCCACAGCCATGCCACAAGATGTGCAAGGTGCAAAGGCTGGTGTGGGTGTAGGTTTTCATTCCAATCAAGCAGTAGCCAAACCTGATTTCACCTGTTAAATCAGTTGATCTTGGCTTTCAGTAGACTCAGGTGTGGCTTCTGCTTGGTTGGAATGAAAACCTGCACCCACACTGGCCCTTTCCGGATAAGATTGGACACCACTGGAATACAGGTACTGGGTTGTATGGAGTGAAGGAGGACGCGTGTTCCACCCCTGGAAAACCAGGACACTGAAGAAAGAGATCTTACTCTGTGAGCATGTGTAGACCACAGAGAGGGACATGCTAAGCACCTTGAAGTTGTATAGAACTGCTGATTCAAAACTACCTATGTAGTTTTGAATCAGCAAGTGTAGATATTGTGGTGCCTGGAGCAGCAAGGCAGAGGGTTGAATTTTATTCTATCTGCAACAAGAAGTCCAGGGAGTGATTGCAGCATGGAGGGTCACATGACAGAACTTCAGGAGCTTGTAATCCAGGCAAACAGATGCTCTGAATGCTCTGTAGAGGAGATATGGCTTATGATAGGAGAATGTCAAGAAGAGGGTTGCAAAATGCTAGTTTATATATGACTGGGCCTTGTATTAGCAGTTGAGCAGTGGTCAGAAAAGTTCTGATGTTATGAAGAAAGAATCTGCAGAAACTAAAGGTTGATGTGATGTGATCATACTTAAGGACATCATCTCATACCAAAAGCATACCAAGATTTCTAGCTGTGTGCTGTATGGGCTGTGAAGGTGTTGAAGATGATTGACCAGTAGAGGTTGAGTTCATTGCCGCTACGTATATGAGGTCATTTTTGTCAAGGTTGAGTTTAAGATGATGGGTCTTCGTCCAGGAAGATATGTCAGAAAGTCAGTCTGATATCTTCTGAACAACTTGGGAGGTGGATGGAGGAAACATGAAGCTGTGTGTCACTGGCATAGCTGTGATTATAGAAGGTATAAGACAAGATGTGTAAAGAATGTTCTCCTTCAGTTAGACAATTGTCTGGGCTCTTCCTTCCTGCTGCATAGGTGTTAGGTTGTGTCTCTCAGGTTAAACAGTAAGTTAGTAGCCTGCTGCCTCAGCCCATGGCCCTAGCTTTAACCCTGCTCCATTTCCACCATCTGGAGTACTTGCTTCATTACCACTCACCAGTGCCCCATTTCTGCCAATGCCAAGCACCTGCTCATGTTCCCATGGACTCTAATGCTGGACATCATGGTCATACAGAAAATGGCAGATTTGTGTTGGTTACAGATTCTGCCCTTGTCCCAGATCTACTCCCTGCTCCTCTCAAATTAAAGTCTCAGTAGGGCTGAGGAATTACTGTCACATTGTTCTGCATTGCTGAGTTGATGCTCTATACTGACTAAAAGAGCTATTAGTTTATATCTATTGTTTTATGTCAAGCAGATAATGCAAATTGTGTCTTTCGTGTTCGTACTGACCAATAATGCTGCCTGCACAACATGCTTAGGTCCTAACAGGAAGAGCTTTATATGGCTGCAAAGTACAATATGTTGAGAAAGTCACTATAGGAATAGAATACACAAAAACCATGGTGTACAATTTGAAGAGTGATAAAGAAGTGCCATGTTTCCCCTTTTTTTGTGTTTCTTGGGGGACAGCTCACACAGACACACACACACACACACACACACACACACACACACACACACACGTGTCAAGCTAATGTCAGCACAACATGTGCAATTTAATTTTTTATTCACTGTTAATGGGTGTTCTTAAAACCATGCTTTTCATAGCTTTCTTGTTGCAACATCATTGAGGCGTAAATCATGCATGTCTTACTGACATTTGTGTGCTATCTCGATTGAGTGCTTATTATTTTTAATCATTTGAAAAATTACGAGTTACTTGAAGTTCATGTAGACTGCTACAAGACTTACAGATTTAATTACATGCTGCCAAAACATAACATAGTTTTTCTGACAAAGGCAAGTTAGCTGTATAATGGGTGTTTAGGTGATTTGCCACATATTCCTCAGGCTTTAAGTCAATCCAGCCACAGAGCTTAAATGAGGGATATTATTAAACTGAGATATAGAATGTAACAAACCTTTAGAGATAATAGGTGAGCCATTTAACTCTAGGATTTGCATTGCCAAAGTATCTTAACCAACAATGAATAATGTTGTAACTCAAACAACACACTAGTATCTTAATTCCTAGCATAGATATCAGCTTTTATGTTAAAACTTCCGTTATTTTCTCAGGCTATATACATATGATAGAGTACTTAATTAGCAAATTATGTCAGTGGATAAAGAGAAAGATAGAAGAAAACTTGCTAGATAGGGTAGCTAGTTCTGGTTTTAGTGCATTGTGTCTGTCCGTTAAGGAGAATGCACCTTGCTGTATGTATTTGTTCTTCCTTGATTTGTTACTGTCTACTTCCTGGATTCTACAGCTCTTCCCCGTCCATACCCATGATCACAAAGTACAGTGTCCAGTTTGTTCTAATCTGTTCTACAGTTATTTCTCTTTCATTTATTCATGCATTCATTCATTCATTCATTCATTCATTCATCATCAGTAACTGCTTTACTATCCTGGACAGGATTGTGATGAATATGCAGCCTATCCCAGGAATACTGTGCAAGCAGTGGGAATAAACATTAGATGAGATGCTAGTCCATTGCCGCGTTATTGGTCTTGTTAATTATTTATTTGTTATGTGTGTTTTGCATGTAACCCTAGTCTAATTTCCTTGGTTTATTTCCTTATTTCTTCTTTTTCTCAGTTGAATGTTATTCCAGTTCGTCATTTTTCCCTGCCCAGTTTTAACTTTGAGTTAGAAATTGCCCTTGGTCTGCTTGTGATCTGGCACCAGAAACACTCAGTACGTTTACATGGACAACAATAATGCAAAATTAACCAGATTAAGACAATACTAAGAAATTTTCTATTACCTTAATCCGATTAAAATGATACTCGAAGTAAACACAAATCGAATTAAGACATTGGAGCATTCCTGTTTTAGTCAAATTATCAACATGTATTACAGACATGTACACACCTTAATCACACTGTTAACATTGTGTGGGAGTTTTCACCGCATTTTACGACAGGATATGTACACACACGGCAGTGCTCAACCGTTTTACGGCAAACAAGAGAGCACGGCGGTGTCCTAAACCCTGTACTTACCTGCTATATAGTAGGAGAAATACGTGTATCTCAGCTACTATATAGTAGGTAAGTACACAGTTTCGAACGCAGTCCATGGCTTCAAGCAGTCGTCTATTTGCACATATAGCATGACAAATAATTAACCGCACTTGAAGCGTTCATAAAAAAATGAAAAATAAAAACACCCAAAACTGTATACGGTACCATAACGAAGACGGGCTGTATATCGATACATGAAATTCTGGAGGGAACGTCGGACGGCGTGGCGCAGTGACGTAATGACGTGTGATGTTAATCGCTCTATGTTCTATAACAAATAAAACATGAACATGAATGAGTATTCTAAAAGCGACTCATGTAAACACCTTAATCACAATATTGGCTTACTCAGAATAAGGTCAATAATTAGATCACTGCTGTCCATGTAAACTGAGTCACTGTATTTTGGAAAAACCCATATGAAACTCCAACTCCTACATTTATTTTGCTAACACTTGTTTCCTTCAGAAGCTCTAAGTGGCCATGCATTATTATTATTTTTCTTTCTTGTTTTCTCGTGATAGCGACATAACAAAAATTGTTTTCTCGTCGTCATGACTTAATTTTCCTGCGTACTTGACATAAGAACGTCTGGGATACGCATGTAACCCTGTTCCCCGAGAAGGGAACGAGACATCATGTGAGCTTCATGCTGTGGGAATGAGAATACCTACTCTGTCATACTGAGAGCATGGCCTGTTCAAAAGAGCTTAGCCCGGGGGTCACTGCAAGACCTGTGGTGGAATGTATATTCAGGCTGTAATATCGAATGAATGTGTGTGGTATAGACCACCCCGCCACAGCACACACATCCTGTAAGGGTACCCCTTTGGACAAAGCCTTCATGGAGGCGACCACCCTAGTGGAATGAGCGAGACCACACGCCTCATAGGTGATCGAGATTGCTTCCACTATCCCATTAGAGATGTGCTGCTTCGACACAGCATCACCTCTACTGTAGCCACCAAAGCAGACCAGCAGCAGCTGACATAGGCCACTGGCCGGAGCGGTGGACATAAGTGCAGAGAGTCCTTACTGGCAATTTCTCTTGTTCCGGTGTGAGGAACGGAGGAGGGCAGAAAGCCTGCAACACTACCAACTGGGCAGCAGATGTAGGCACTTTAGGAATATAATCCGGCCTAGAATATAGGAAGGCCTTGACTAATTCAGGGGCAAAGTCAAGGCAGGAAGATCTCCTACTCGCTTGAGAGATGTCAGGGCCAGCAGAAGAGCTACCTTTAGAGTGAGACGCCTCTCTGAAGCTGACCCTCAGGGCCCAAATGGGGCACCTGACAGACTTTCCAGGAACACAGAGCGGTCCCTGGAAGTTTTGTGTGGTCTGCAGATGGGCCTCAGCTGCCTGACACCATGCATAAACTTCGATGTTAAAGGATGTTGCCCCACAAAGGCGCCATCAATAGGAGTGTGGCTGGCCAAAATGGCAGCCATGTAGACCCAGACTGTAGAAGGAGCCAACCCTGCTGAGAAATATCCTTGTAAGAACTACAGGACTGTAGCTATTGCGCAGTTTACTGGGTCTAGCTGACGTTTCTCACACCACAAGACAAAAGTCACCACTTCAGTGCATACAATTTTGTCATGGATGGTGCTCTAGTGTTCAACATGGTCTCTACAACCTCCGTTGTGAGATCAGAATCTATAAGCTGGTGCCCCTCAGGGGCCATATTCACAGTTTCCATAGTTCCGGCCGAGGGTGATAAATCAGCCCTCCAGCTTGAGACAATAGATCCCTGCGCACAGGAATCTCCCAAGAACTGTCATCTAGCAGGGATATTATCTTGGAGAACCATATTCAAGCTGGCCAGTACGGTGCTACTAGCAGCAGACATAGACGGTCTTGGCGAACTCTCGCAGGAACTTGAGGGAGCAGAGCAATCGGGGGAAAAACATACAGATTTGACCTCGGCCACGTGTGCACCATGGTGTCCAGCTCCAATGGTGCACAAGGAGTGAGGGCAAACCACAGTGGGCAGTGTGTTGTCTCCTCAGAGGCAAACACATCCACTTCCGCTCGGCTGAATCTCCGCCATATGGACTCCACCACTTGTGGATGGAGCCTCCAATCCCTGGGCCTCAGCCCCTGCCTTGACAGGATGTGTGCCCCCACATTCCGGTTGCTTGGAAGGTACATTGCACTCACTGACAAGAACTTTCCCTCCGCCAGAGAAGAATTACTTGCGTCTGCCTGAACAGGGGGCACGAATGTATGTGGTTGACATATTAGACCATCGCTGTGTTGGCTGTCACAACTAACACATGGTGACCTGTTAACTGAGGAGGAAAGAATTTCAGTGCTAGAAATACAGCCCACATTTCTAAGCGATTTATATGGCACTCCAGATGAGATGAAGACCATGAGCTGGACAGCCATCTAAGACCGCGCCCCAGCCCATGAGGTAGGCATCTGTCATTACCATCTTCTGATAAGGAGATGCCCTAGAGTGTGACCCAAGGCTAGAAAACGGGGACACCTCCAAATTCTCTGAGCATGTAGGCATCGCTGCGTGACACTGATTACTCTCAGAGGTTTTGTCCTCAAATGAAATCCCCGACTTCTCAGCCACCACTGAAACAGTCTTATGTGTAATAGGCCCAATAGTATGACGTTGGCTGCTGCTGCCACAAGCCCCAACAGTCTCTTGTAGAGACTGGAGGGGATGCCCAGACCCAGCTTTATCTTGCTCAATATTGATGATTGACCCTATGCGTGTTGGGGATAGAAACACAGTCATCATAGTAGAACCATATAACACCTAGAAAAGTTGTCCTCTGCATTGGAGAAAGCATACTTTTCTTGAGGTTCAACCTGAGCCACAAGTTCCTCACATGGGCGAGAACAACATCTCGATGTTGAAGCGCCAGTTCCCTGGATCATGCTAGAATTAACCAGTCATCCAGGTAGTTTAGTACACAGATGCCCTGGAGTCGCAAGGCAGCCAGAGCGGCATTCCTGCACTTTCTGAATGTGCAAGGGGATAACCCTAGCGGAAGGAGTCGCCGTGACGCGAGCTCCAAAATTCGGAGGAGAGCCAGAACTGGAAGACACAGCAAGATACAGCCTCGAGCTCCACTTCCATATCCATGCAAGATCCCCAGGACCTGAGCCAGCTGGCGGCCTCAGCTCTGAAACCCAGCTCCCTTCGGCCGAGAACAGAGCAAGCCGAAAGCAGAGCTGCCTGATTGTAAGGTGTTCACAATGCGCACAGTCAGACCCCTTGAGGGCATGCCATATCCTACAATTCACAAAGAAAGTGTGTTGTGAAAGTGATTAAATGGGAGCAAGGCATGACACACTTCCTGAATTCTCTCTGACTCATACTTTTCTCTTTTTTTAAGGGACAGAAAAGTAAAGAGATTTTTCTTTCTTTTTTTGAAAAGATAGAGAGGAAATGAAGAGTCTTTTTGCAAGCATTACACAAACGACCAACATGCAGTCTCGCTGAAGATAATAAGGCTGAATTCGCGGTTCACAGGTGCCAATTTTATATCATGCAACGCGCTTAATTGCCAAGTCACTGATCATGGCAGGCCTATAAACAGGCATGATGTTACACAAGCTTCAGATGCTGGTCACTCGCGAGGTCGCTTCCCTCAGCATGAAGCTCACGCAACGTTGATTTTCCTTTGAAAGGGAACATGTTTTTATTGTCCTGCAGGCAGCAAAAGCTTAGTACAATCCCACAGCATCATGGATGAACAAATTATTTTTTACTTTGCTTAGGGACTCACTCAAGTTGAAATAGCTCTATGTCTGTCAGTGATTGAGAACTTCCACATTAGTGTCCGACACTTAATGTGGAGAAAAAGTCCATCTCTATAGTAGGGCAATTATTAGATTAATGATGGCAATGGTGAAGACACAAATGTGCATGAAACACCTGTCCCATTCACAAGGCATGAGATTTTCTCGTGATAAAATTACGTCAGCTTTTTGTTATGGTGAGATCACGAGAAAAGTAAGTCAAAATCAGAAGAAAGTAATAATGCATGGCCACTTTCTGTAGGGCATCTGTAGTTTCCTCTGTCTCAAGACACAGAGACAGACAAAAACAGCTCTCAAGAAATCAGAGCAGGTCAGTAACACAGCATCACACACTGTCACACAACTGTCATAATATTTACAGTGAAAAACAAAGGGAGAAACATAAAAGAATGACGTACAGGAATAAAATCTTCTACCAAATGACATAATATATTTACTCAGTTACATTCTGTGCAAATTTGGGAAAAAACACAAATCACCATGGTTAAACTTCAGGAAATTCACAATGGGGCTGTCTGGCCTTCATGACCAGCCTCAATTACTGCTTCCAGCAAATTTAGCTTCATGTTAGAACATATTCATCCTGAACTGACAGAATACAATGTGTGCCAGGTGCATAATTCTGCATCTGTTCAATCTTCAATTCAGTGTGTCTGTTGACCTCAGTAATCACAGCATTTGTTGAATGAGAAAAGTATTTTGGTGAAGAGGTTGTTAAAATGTGAAGATTTCTGAGAGATGAAGGTGCTTTTTCACTTGTGTTTTGTCACGCAATACACCCATGAGAAAATAACTATGCTGAGCAGGCCCACATGACCTCGATTTTGGATCAAGATTTCAAGAGGAAAAGGCCTATGTGACTTTAAAAGAGGGTTCATTACTATGGCTTCAATCACAAAGACTGTGTTTTACATGCCTGAAGGGTGGAGTGAAGGGGTCCATTGGCTCTGTTATCCTGATGGGTTTCTTCCAACATGCAGTGCACTCATCCACAGGGCACGAGGGCTCACTCAAAGGTTTGACAAGTATGAAAATAATGTAACTCGTATGCTATGACCTTAACACTCACCAGGTCTCAACTCAACTAACACCTATGGGAGATTTTGGAGCAAGCCATTGCCTCTGGATTGCTCATTAGGGACAAATTTATACATTGAAAATTTATATCCTGAATTTATATATTTTTGTAAAGTTTCTTTGTGACAATGTCCATTGTTAAAAGCAGTATACAAATAAAGTTGAAATTGGAATTGATTTGAAGATCCATCACATCCATTGCACATCCATCATCACCACCATCATCATCATCAAAACACCAGTTGAGGGAATATCTTTTAAAACAATATTGTTCTCTCAACACAGTTCCAGATCCTCTTGAGACCTTGATTAGGATAAAGCACTTACTAATGATGAATGAATTACATAAAATAAAGACATTTGAAGTGGTATTTAAAAAGTATCAAATTAAACCTGACAATATGTGCAGACTGCATACTACACCAATATCCTAAAGACAGTGTGAGAGAGTCAGCTACACATTTATTAGGCTGCATTTCTGATGGGCTGCATTGCAAGTCTGCTTCAGACAGACAGACAGACACATACTTCTGTGACAATTTGTCCCAATACAACAAATGGAGAACAATAATTAAAGTTCTTTGAATAAGAGACATAGGGATAAGTGAGAATTTCTTATTCACATTTGTTCTCTCATTTCTGATGTCTGTTGAAGCAGACAGTTGATCCTCAGGACATACTTAAAATGCCCTAGGCTCTTGGTCCCTCCCTGCATCTGCTTTACAGTTCTGGCATCAACACTCTGTTTGTCTCTTTCACTAAAGCTGCTGAAATCCTTGTGCAATATCTCAAAGGGTTATCAGGTCAAATCAAAAGTAAATAATAAGGACTTCAAATAATCCAAGGCAGTGGCCTATAATATAGTTGTCAAATCCAGGGCTTCAGTGGATCCAGCCTGGACTCCTGAATCCAGATGACACCCACTACAGTGTGGGCATTAGGGGTCATTTCATGTCAAGTGGTCCAATGTGGATTGCTTGACTGTTTTGAACTTTCCTAATTCTCCATGTGTTGGCATAATGCAAAACTGCCAGCTTTTTAAAAAAATATTTTACTTGGTTTAACTATGATGCCCATCTTTGTGTGGGCAGGAAGCGCAGTGAGCTCCATCATTGTGAAAATAAAGAAGATAGAAACCATCCAGGCTCTTCCTAATGCTGGCCCATCTGACCAAACTTAGTAACCAGGCTAGAAAGGCCTTGGTCATGGAAATGATGGTGAACACAATAGTCACCCTAACAGAGCTTCAGAAGGACTCCACAGAGATGGGAGAACATCCTGGAAGGACAACCATTTTATAAATATATTCCATCATTCAGAGCTTTATAGCAGCATGACTAGACAGAAGCTACTCCTGAGTAAAAGACGTACAGTGAGGGAAAAAAGTATTTGATCCCCTGCTGATTTTGTACGTTTGCCCACTGACAAAGAAATGATCAGTCTATAATTTTAATGGTAGTTGTATTTGAACAGTGAGAGACAGAATAACAACAAAAAAATCCAGAAAAACGCATGTCAAAAATTTTATAAATTAATTTGCATTTTAATGAGGGAAAAAAGTATTTGACCCCCTCTCAATCAGAAAGATTTCTGGCTCCCAGGTGTCTTTTATACAGGTAACGAGCTGAGATTAGGAGCACACTCTTAAAGGGAGTGCTCCTAATATCAGTTTGTTACCTGTATAAAAGACACCTGTCCACAGAAGCAATCAATCAGTCATATTCCAAACTCTCCACCATGGCCAAGACCAAAGAGCTCTCCAAGGATGTCAGGGACAAGACTGTAGACCTACACAAGTCTGGAATGGGCTACAAGACCATTGCAAAGCAGCTTGGTGAGAAGGGGACAACAGTTGGTGCGATTATTCGCAAATGGAAGAAGCACAAAAGAACTGTCAATCTCCCTCGGCCTGGGGTTCCATGCAAGATCTCACCTCGTGGAGTTGCATTGATCATGAGAACAGTGAGGAATCAGCCCAGAACTATACGGGACGATCTTGTCAATGATCTCAAGGCAGCTGGGACCATAGTCACCAAGAAAACAATTGGTAACACACTACGCCGTGAAGGACTGAAATCCTGCAGCGCGCGCAAGGTCCGCTGCTCAAGAAAACACATATACATGCCCGTCTGAAGTTTGCCAATGAACATCTGAATGATTCTGAGGACAACTGGGTGAAAGCGTTGAGGTCAGATGAGACCAAAATGGAGCTCTTTGGCATCAACTCAACTCGCCGTGTTTGGAGGAGGAGGAATGCTGCCTATGACCCCTGGAACACCATCCCCACCGTCAAACATGGAGGTGGAAACATTATGCTTTGGGGTTTTTTTTCTGCTAAGGGGACAGGACAACTTCACCGCATCAAAGGGACGATGGACGGGGCCATGTACCGTCAAATCTTGGGTGAAAACCTCCTTCCCTCAGACAGGGCATTGAAAATGGGTCATGGATGGATATTCCAGCATGACAATGACCCAAAACACATGGCCAAGGCAACAAAGGAGTGGCTCAAGAAGAAGCACATTAAGGTCCTGGAGTGACCTAGGCAGTCTCCAGACCTTAATCCCATAGAAAATCTGTGGAGAGAGCTGAAGGTTCGAGTTGCCAAACGTCAGCCTCGAAACCTTAATGATTTGGAGAAGATCTGCAAAGAGGAGTGGGACAAAATCCCTCCTGAGATGTGTGCAAACCTGGTGGCCAACTACAAGAAACGTCTGACCTCTGTGATTGCCAACAAGGGTTTTTAAACCAAGTACTAAGTCATGTTTTGCAGAGGGGTCAAATACTTATTTCCCTCATTAAAATGCAAATCAATTTATAACATTTTTGATGTGCGTTTTTCTGGATTTTTTTGTTGTTATTCTGTCTCTCACTGTTCAAATAAATCTACCATTAAAGTTATAGACTGATCATTTCTTTGTCAGTGGGTAAACATACAAAATCAGCAGGGGATCAAATACTTTTTTCCCTCACTGTATGACAGGACTAAGAGCATGAAGAAAAAGATTCTCTGATCTGATTAGACTAAATTTTAACCCTTTGGGCTGAACTCTGAGCATTATGGACTGAGCATTATGCCTGGTACTGCTCATCAGCAGCATAATACATTCCTCAAAGCATGCAGCCAAGATACTGCTGGACAAGTCTCTGAATGTCTCCGAGTGGCCCAGCCAAAGCCCAGACTTGAACTGTATTGAATATCTATGAAGAGACCTTAAAGGGTCATAAAACCTCCCTCTTTCAGCTCAAGTCTAGCTCTCAATGTTTTTAAAAATGCAGCATGAATGGGCGTGGATGGCTGTGCGAAGAAGGGAGGGGGAATGGACGTGGCAGGGAAAGGCAGGAGAGGACGGGGGTGCACGCCTTCAGAACACTCACAATAAAGATGGATAGTGACAAAGTTTGCAGATGAGCCAGAGAACTGAACTTCTCCTGAATCCCCAGGGCTAAATGGACACACAATAGGTAGCAGTGCAGGTCCTCTGTCTATTTGAATCATTAGCCCCTGGCGTGACTATGGAGGAAAACATAACAAAACCGGAGGCAGCGCGGATGAGAGAAATGTTGGAATAGTAGATAGCCAACAGGCTCGAGCTTTTCACAAATAAAAAGGCAAAGGGTCTTCTCTTCAACGCGGACTCTGGTTGCATAGTTTTGCATGCGATGGCCTGCGGAGCTTTAAGCGGTTTAATTAGCTCAAAATGTAAGTAAAACTGCCATGCTTAAAATTAGACACGTACCTCATTTGAAGGGATGGAAAAGTCCTCGGGACCGAGTACCTCATCATTGTGTAGATGCAAACTGCATTCATGAGCAAGTCCGAAGTCCACCTTTCTCCTATTTTCATAGTTCTCCCGAGAAAACACTCAAACTCTTACACCACTGAAACAAACACCTCTGACCCATTTGAACCTCTCTCATCAACTACATCTGTAGGAAAGCACCACATGCTGTCATGAATAATTAAGAGACAGCATCTTCTCACAGGATAAAAACATGCAGGCTCATGAATAATTATGAGACATCAACACGTCATCGAAGTACTATAGTACATTGCCACATCACTGCCTGTGACAGATTTTAAACCAGGAAGACGAAAAATAGCAAAAAAAAAGCTCAAAATTAACCAGATTTCTCCTACATTTAAAATTAACGGATGCTATGAAGAATGTCTTTTACGATGTGCGATACAAACACCTCTGTTAAAATCTCAGAAAATGTAGTTTAGTGTTTCATGACGCTTTAAGATGGCAGTTCACAGATACTCTCCATGCAATCTGGCTTTACATGCACCTTTGGTAGCAGTTACAACTTTGAGTGTTCTTTGGTAAGTCTCTACAAACTTTGCACATCTGGATTTAGGCAATTTCTCCGATTCCCCCTGCCAGATCCTATCAAGCACAAAGTACTGAATAAAGGGTCTGAATACTCATTAAAATTATAGAGTAAAAAAATAATAAATTTGCAAACAAATCTAAAAACTGTCTTTTGCTTTGTCATTACAGGTTATTGTGAGTGTTTATTTCATGTCTGTTTATCACCTGCATTCATTCACCTGTTAGTGATCCATACTTGACTATGATTATGAATGTTGATTCAAATTTGTTTAATAAACTGCATGTGATTGCATCCAGTTGACTCCATCTCATTGTGACAATATTGTGTGTTTTAATCAAAGTCAAGAAAAGCACCCAGAGACCAAACTGTATTTGTCTTTTCTTATAGGCTGCAACAGAAATGCCTCAGAAAGGGGGAACACTATCCTGGAAGTTGGATAACCCACAGACAGTGCAACATTTACAGCATGTGAAGCTGATAAATGTTTTTTTAATGCTTTTTTTCACTCCAGTGGTGCATATCACAGACAACCAGCATGGGAGCAGATAAAGGCAGAAGCCTGAGAAATTTAATTATCTGCTCTTTAATTCAACTTGACCCTATTTTAACTTTGATCAGTCAAAAGGCCTGCAGACAAGACACCATCACTCACTAGGACCAGAAAATTATTTTTTCACACTGCACTTTATTTGTGCAGCAGGGCGGCTCAGAGGGTGGGGTTTGTACTTCACACATTTCTGCTTTCTGATATGGGTATATCAGATATTTTGCATTTTTTCAAAGATAATGTCATTTTAAATGTAAGCTGTTTTACAGATTGTACTGATATGGTTCTTGAATTAGTATTCATTGGCAAAAACAAAGAAACAACAAAAATCATGACAACATATAATATAGGGATTTGTCAATGTAATATACATTACAACAGAAATATGTTATAACGTAAAAGCACATAGACCTCTAATTCTGGGTAGAATTAATGCAATACTTAATTAATTAATGCAATAGGGGTGGCTGTGGCTCAGGTGGTAGAGCGGTTTGTCCACGAATCATAGGGTTGGTGGTCCGATTCCCGGCCTACATGTGTCCCCAAGTTGCCCCGATGGCAAGCTAGTGTTGTACCTTGCATGGCAGCTCTGCAACCATTGGTGTGTGAGTGTGTGTGTGTGTGTGTGAATGGGTATATGAGAAAGAGTGTAAAGCACTTTGTAGAACTGTTAAGGTTAAAGAAAAGCACTGTATAAGTGCAGACCATTTACCAATAGGGAAGCTGTTTGGGGCAATACTAGTGCTCCTTCTCTTGTACCACATAGCACTGTGCGCAAAGCTGTTTACAGGTATACCAAATAACACTGATACAGTATACAGAATCAAGTCATTTAAACACTATTTATAAAACACACAAACATAGTGATTGATTTCAGTTCTATAAACTTCATGCTTAGGTAAAAGTAGCCATCAGTCCAAACCTGAATACAAGGTTTAATGCAGAGTGAACTTAAGCATGATCAAAAGAAAACATGTGGGTAAGCAATGCTCTCTTCTTTCCATGCACACCGGAAACACCACAGAAGAAATACCATATAAAAGACTTTGAATTATGGCAGCAACAAGAGAGGAGTTAAAAACTCTGTACTACATGGTACAATAAAGCATGTACAAAGTGTCCTTGGTAAGTAAAATATACTAAATGGTTGACATTATAGCCTGATAAGGAGCTTGAAATATATAGATGTATATATTTACTCTAGTACTCAAATATGTGTAGCAATTTCATAGTTCAATGATGCCGGTTAAGTTTAAATCTGTTTAATTTTGGCTTGTTAAGATTAATGATGAGGCAATGTCTATGTAATTTAGTAGAGTTTAAATTAAGAGGTGAGTAAGGTCCATTTAAAAAGATCCATGTTGTACTTTTATTTAAAATATATTCAATACAATATTAATTCAATATAATACCCTATTTTTTAATTACAACTGATTTTGTTATTGAAACATAGAATAATAATTAGCCCTAGAGGATAGAGTCAGTATAGTAACATTATGCCAAATGTTCCATTCATCCATCCACCATTTTCTGTACTGCTTATCCTACACAGGGTCACTGGGAGCCGGGAGCCTATGACAGGGAACTCGGGGCACAAGGTGGGGGACACTCTGGACAGGGTGCCAACCCATCGCAGGGCACAGTTACACACACATTCACACACTACAGACAATTTGGAAATGCCAATCAGCCTACAGCGCATGTCTTCGGTATGGGGGAGGAAATCAGAGTACCTGGAGAAAACCTCTGAAGCAGGCGGAGAGCATGCAAGCTCGCCGCATACAGGACGGAGGCGGTAATCGAACTCACAACCTGGAGGTGCGAGGCAAACCACTAAGCCAACATGCCTGCCAAATGTTGTTTCTCATAACATTATTTTTCATTATATTATTAAAAAAGACAAATACAACTTTTTATAGCCTGTCTCTTAGGAAAGCCACAGTTAATCAACATTTTGCCTATTCATTCACAAGAATAACTGACTCTTAAAACATTTGCAGCCCTAGTATACTGCCTTTATGTCATAGTATTCATATCCAGTGAGATAAGTGTAGAACTAAACCAGTGAAGCCAGCTCAGTCCAAAAGCTGCACAGAGATCAAGGAGAACAAGAATAGACAAGCGGTTGTATGGAAATTTGTCAAGTACTGTTTCGGTGCTATGAAAAGATCAGAAACCTAACAAACAAAAAATTTGTCAAGATTTTTAGCGATGATATATATTTTTTTTTTAAATGATTCCTTACTTGTACAAATAATCTGGAAGATGTGGATTATGTACAACCTGATTTTTTGAAAACTGACTTCTGGTCCAGAATGCTTGTTTGCATTTGGATGTGCCTCCTGTCAGTCATTTAATAGAAACTACTTGGGCCACCTAAGATCCAGGGGGTGGTGCTTCATGAACATGAGCAGGAATCATTCAAATGTCAAACCCAACTAACTATTAGCTTTAATCTTGAAAAAAAAAGTGGACTAATCTTATCTAATGCACCTTTAATTACTAACTACTTTCCCAATGATTCCACCCCAAAATAGAAGGCTGTAAGGCTGTAGATTGCCATATAGTTGGAAAGTAGGGTTGGGTCCAGAACTTTAGCAAATGATTGTTGAAAACTGTTTTAAGGCAGTGGAGATAAATGCCTTGCTCAAGTGATGGATTGAATGAGAGATTAGTTCAAACCAGATCACTCATTAAAATAATATTAAATAATGACCATAATGTTCAGTATAGAGTTTTTAAATTTAAAGCATTGCCACTACATTTGCTGACAGCCTCCAGGCTTCCACCATCTGACTTTTTTATATGGCCTCCATTAATCTGGAAGGATTAGCATAATGAAATAGAATGGAAGGGTGCATAAGTCCCTGTGTTTCTATAAGTAAGCAGAGGACCTTGGTCACTCCGGTAGATGAAAATGGCCAGACAACAAGCATGGTTTCGTACTGAGCTTTTATAGCCTACCCATATAGAGCTTCATCACAACTAAATTCTAAGGCATGTTAATGGATATAAGGGTAGATGCTTCATGCTAATATACACTATATGACCAAAGGTTTGAGACACCTGACCATCACACCCATATGGGGTTCTTCCCCAAACTGTTACTACAACCATGGAAGCACACAATTGTATACTATGTCTTTGCATGCTTGAACATTACAGTTTCCCTTCATGGGACTAAGAAGCCCATGGGCAGGTGTCTGCAAACGTTTGGCCATATAGTGTATATTTCCAGTAGCCATTTGAAGGCCATTCATAAACAGACAATAAGCTCAGGTTGTGGATTTTCCTATGATCTCTCGGTGTCTGCCTGACTTTGGTCAGGCTTCTCTGGTTTCCTCCCACCTCACAAAAATATGCCAGTTTGGAATCACCCCAAACTCTAGCCCAAGTTCTCAGAGTTCCACAATCACACCTCACACAACCTTACA
This sequence comes from Ictalurus furcatus, assembly GCF_023375685.1. Taxonomy (NCBI): domain Eukaryota; kingdom Metazoa; phylum Chordata; class Actinopteri; order Siluriformes; family Ictaluridae; genus Ictalurus; species Ictalurus furcatus. The sequence continues at coordinate 9,855,276 of NC_071271.1, read as the reverse complement.
TTCAAGGCTTGGCATGATGCTTGCAAACAAATACTGAAACAAATAATCACATGGTTCTGGTCTAGCAAGAGAGAATTGGGTCATTTTCGCTAGTGTTTTTTTGGGCTGTTAATCCTGTGCATTCAGGATTTTTGGTGAATTGTGAAAGCTGTTATTGAGCCAGTGAGCAGTCCAGAGAACTGATCACTGGTCCTGTTGAAAGCGGTGGTCTAGGGCTCATTTTAAGGGTTATTAAGGAAGGTGGAACTGGCTCCTTGTTTGTAGTATGCTTGCACCATGCATTCACCATTTTGATAGCAAAGGAAATAAGTGTTTAAAAAAATAAAAACAGCAAACATGAACATACAAAATAGTAACCACCTTTTTGCAAACCTGGGTGCACAAACGTGACATAAGGAACTGGGCAATTGATGCACAATTAGGAAAAAGTTCTTCTATGTGAAAGCAAATCTGCAATTCAAACCCAAACAAGCACAGATCCTGGGATCTGGGATCCTGGTCCTGTGTGTAGACTCGAGTATTTAAGGCAAGTGTTAAAACATCCTCAAACTAACCTTAACTTCTATTTGTACACACACACACACACACACACACACAACTAAACTCATTCACATTTCCTCCCAAACATTGATTTTATTAATAATATTTTTTTAAACAGCACTTTTAGAACTAGGAACAAAAAAAAGACAGGAAAAAATGGTTTGATTGAAGCAGTAAAAGTGCTGATTACACCACAGTACGAGCAAGTTGATGACCTTTGCATTAATCTGAGCTACAGAGAGCCAGGAGATTCCAGATGTAAGATCACACTGGTGCACAATGAAGAAACTGCAGTACAGCCCTCTCTCTTTCCTCCACATCACTCTGCTCCACTATTCTCCATTTACAAAGTAATCTGCTCCCTAGCAGACAAGCATCAGCTGGGCTTATCTAGAGCTCTCAGGTGCTGCAGATGGAGCTGCACTTAGGCTGAGACAGAGGATGTAGAAAGAGAAAAATACAGAGCTGTATAGAGAGACACAGAAAGTCAGACAGAGATAAAGATAGAGATTTATAAAGACACACCACTACTACCCTCCTTATTATTATTAACATAATTGTATTATTGTTACTATTACTTTTATTGGTACTATTAATCAAACCCTTTTTCCCTTCTATGGTTTAGTAGTATTGGCATATATACAGTCAGACCAACAAAGCTATTTAAAAATGAACTGAACTGAATGAAACTGAATGGAATTTTAACTGGAATTCAGAGCGAGAGAAAGAGAGAGAGAGAGAGAGATAGAGAGAGAGAGCACAGTCTTTTGCACAGTGATGTTTGTTGGTAAATGAGACCTTGTAGCCGTACTCATGTTCAACACACATGAATCAATAAACAGCATTTCGATATTTGCCGATACATCAATGACTGCCACAATGCGATTTTGATTTGGATAACATTACCATTAATTCACAGGTGCAACCAACATATATTTTGAAAAATTTATTGAGCTTTTTTCCACTACGAAATGCTAAATTTTCAGTGCAAAAAGGACCTGTGATGAACTTAAACTTTGACGGACGTCACATATGGGATGTGGCTGGAATTAGAGTGTCCCAATTAAAGGTATACAATCAGAAGAAATCAAGATACTTCTGCCTCCATTTTGCAGCTCAGTACACACATAAAACAGCACAGCTAGTCCACATACTGGCATGTTTGTGGGAGGAAACCGGAGAACCCTCACGGACACGGGAAGAACACCCGAAACTCCACTCAGACAGTAAACAGAGTTATCAGGATTGAACAGGGGACCCTGGAGCAGTGAGGTGGCACCACTTGACTTTCTACATACGTAGCTAATGAATTGGCTACTTAAGTTAAATGAGGTTTAAAATATAAGGATTTGAACATATGGGGAAAAAACATAAAGAGCAAGATAACAAAGCAAGATAACTTGACATTATCTTTTCTGTCCGCTTTGAAAACATTCACAGATGCAAACAATTGCTTGCCGAACCCAAGCTGACCTCCAGGCATAAATAATAGATCCTACAAGAGCTACTGTGGAGCTGCGTGTGTTCATCAATCAATGTTAAGCCATAATTGGAAATGGTCTGTGCAGCTGAATGAATAAGCCTCTATTTAAATTGCAAATAGGATTTATCTGTATATACAGTGGAATCTAATCTCTGCACCAAATTGTGCAAAGCTTTTATTTTCCAAACCGTCAATCAGAACAGAAGGAATTACCAATGAACAAATATTAGTTTTAAAAGTATTATTACATACATTATATTATATCTGACCCATTACATGACACAAGTGTGTGTGTGTGTATATATATATATATATATATATATAGGTCATTTTTGCTTATCATGAGTGAAGTAGAAATCCACTGAAATCACACAATTCCACTTCCGATATGCTATTATGCCAATATGACATGATGTATGATTGTGCAACCAGATAAAAGGACAAATATTCTGCCTCTTCACTGCCCCACTTCCTCATGTCACAGTGTTGTTTATAGTGTTTATGTGTTGTACAATTATAGCTGGCCAAATTTGCTGTCCCCATCACGCATGTTTCATTGACACGGTTGTAAATTGGCATTAGGTTTTTTTGATAAAAATGAAATGCGCTGTTGTGCTGGCAACAAGTGTGAAATAAATTTAGTATGGATTGAACAAATGTGTCCAGCATGAATTTGGGGTAGGAATATGTTGGTTACTTTGTATACAAAATATTCTTACATTGAGCAGTTCAAGTTACGTGGATGTATGCTGTACATTGGATGTTTTTTAACAGCTCACAGATAGAATATGAAAAACAGAAGAAATAAAGGCACGATGTGGTCACAGATTGATGAAAACATGTTAGCTAGCAAGTAATATGGTATTAAGTTAAATGCATATCATATCCAGTAATCAAATTCAGATTAATCCTTATAGACCTACAATAGCATGCACCTGACGTTCCCTTTCTGTCTGCTGACCATCTTCAGGAAATCATGTAGCAGAGCATCCCTTTCATTCTACAACAAATGTTAACTATCATTAGCCAACTAGCTAGCTCCAGCTATATTTTGATTAGGTCAGCAAGGAACAAACAGCATTGAGGAATAAGAGTATAACACACAGTCATTGGAGCAACATAAAAAACAAGCCAAAGGGCAAGAGAGTTTGTTCATTCAACAAGATATTAGAAATCTCTAAGTTACCCATATGATTGTTGGAACATATTTTTTTCTTCTAAACTGAATAATACATTACTTGATGTGGTGATCTAAAAAAAAGAGTTCACAGAAGCATATTTCAATTTTCCCCTCAAGCAGTAAACTTGATAACTGGAATACTTAAGTAATAAAAAAGGCACGCAATATTTTGCATTGGTGAGAGGCAACAGTGAGGATATACAATTCAATTCAATTCAATTTTATTTGTATAGCGCTTTTTACAATAGACATTGTCTCAAAGCAGCTTTACAGAAATATCAACATGGTATACAGATATTAAAGGTGTGAATTTATCCCAACGAGCAAGCCACTGAGTGGCGACGGTGGCAAGGAAAAACTCCCCAAGATGTTTTAAGAGGAAGAAACCTTGAGAGGAACCCGACTCAGAAGGGAACCCATCCTCATCTGGGTAAACCCATCCTCATCTGGGTTATACAGCTGAGGTCAAAAGTTCACATGCACTTAAAAGGTTCATATACTGTACTGTATGTCATAGCAGTCTTGGGATTTCAGTGATATATCTCAACTGTTCTTTAACTGTGATAGAATCATGGGAACACATGGTTCTTTTTCACCAAAATACATATCATGGATCTTCTGAAAATATGACAAAATAAACTCGGTCAAAAATATACCTGATGTATAAATTCTATAGCGTCCTCTAACTTTATCACACGCCCTCTGATGATCTTTTTAGTGATTATGATTGACTACAGGTGATGCATTCTCTGTGCCCAAATAAATAGCATCAATTTGAGTGCAGCCATTAGACTGAGCCACATATGTTACAATGGGACAGTCTAGGGAGCTCTGTATGGATCTCAGAAAGACAATCACACATTTACATGAGCTATGTCACTTGGAACAATTTCAAAGCAACTGCATGTACCAAGACCATCTGTACAAACTATTGTTCCCATGTACAAAGTACATTGAACAGTGGTCTCTTTGCCAAGGTCAGGAAGAAAACCCGAACTGAGAATAAATTGGTCTGGATTGTCAGATTTAATAAAAAAAACACCAAAAAACAGGTCTGGCATGAATTAAAAGCTGCTCGAAACAAATGTCAAGCGGCAAGTATGTTGCTGATCACATGCACAAAGAAATAGCTTTCCGGAGATTTATGGTTTTATGGTCAGATGAAATAAAGATAGAGATATTTGGCCACAATGACCAGAAGTATGTTTGGAGGAAAAAAGTGAGGTATTCAGTGGCAACAAAATTGTACCTACTATCAAGCATGGTGGTGGTAGTATCATGCTTTGGGGCTGTTTTGCTGGAAATGGAACTGGTGCACTGCGGAAAGTGAATGCATTAATAAATAGGAAAGATTACTTTAAGATTCTTTTTCTCAAACCAACCTCAAACCATCAACCAGAAAGTTGAATCTTGAACGCAATTGGGGGTTCCAACAGGACAATGACCCAAAGCACACTTCAAAACTAACTGGGGTATAGACAGATAGATAATTTATTTGGCTAAATCAGGCCTTCACAAAGTCCTGACCTCAACCCTACTGAGAATATAATACTGTGAACTGTCCTGAAAAGACAAGTCTGTATACAAATACCTACAAATTTGGGTGAACTCTATCAACTCTGCCAAGAAGGGTGGTCAAATATCCAACCTTAGTTTTGCCAGAAGTTTACTGAAGGCTATCAGAAGTGGCTAATTTAGGTGAAGAGCATTAAGGGACATGCAATTAAATATTAGGTGTACTGTAAGTATATTTTTGACACAGAATTTTCCACAATAATGTATATTCCATAATATACTTAGAAAATAGCTTAGATTTCTGAATGCTTACAAGTGTATGTAATCTTTTGATCTAAGCTGTACAGATTTTTGACGAAACTTCACAAGAATGGAAGTGCGTGAACTGGTCTAAATACACTGAGATGATGGAGGGTTAAGCAGGAAACAGGTGCAGTAAGGAGTCCGTTGATTGAGAGAATAGATAGAATTTCTGCGATATATCTGAGTATAGGGTTGTGATAGCTCTTGGATTGGTGGCAAATATGATACTCAGATTTTTAAGAGATTTTCAGTTACTCACTGATTTTTTTTTTCTTCACTTTCACCAAACTGTGCATAATCATTAAAAAAGTAATGTAATTCCAACAACAAAAAAATGATATAAAAGTCATTTGTGGTACATTTATTTTTTTACATTTCATTTCATCTCTTAGGAAGACCCTGTTCCAATACCTTGCACCATATAAAAAAATATATTAGCCCAGAATAAGTGAAACCGTATGCCAGCAATGGCTTAGATCAGCTACTTAAGGTAGACATTTTTTTATTGTCTTCTCTCTCTCTCTCTCTCTCTGTTCCATCCATAAATCTGAACTAACGTTATCACAGCAATTAATCTAACCTCTCTCCCAAGCCTTGGCAGGGTTAATATGGCAGCTTTCTAAACACCAATAAGGGACAGACTGGAGCAAGGCACCACTGTTTACCATCTGCTGTTACCTTCCCAGCCTAGAAAAATGCTATTAAACACATTGCGTGAAGCTCCTGGCATGTTCTGTTACAATTAAAATATTTGATAGCTGCTAGTAGCCATCCATGAAGTATGGAACTGATCCAAACACAGGTCTCAAATTTGACCTTCAATCAACCTTTAATCTATCATCAATCAACCCAATACATTTGTCAAAAGTCTGAGACCACACTGAAAATCTAAATTTGGAAATAAACAGGAGGTTTTAGAATTCTGAAATATTTAAAACAAAAAAGGTATTGATCAATATCTTGAATATTTAATATTAGGTCCCTATTTAAATGTATGCAAATTTGTGACATTGACCATGTTAACTGCTTTGTACAAAAGGTCAGATTTTCCTCATGCCTAATCTCTTCTACTGAAGCATGTGTTCAGAAGATGCTCCAATTGATTTAGTCTAAAATGGATCATAAGGTTTTGCACAAACTTGTGGAGTCCATGCCAGCTCAAGTGCACACTGTCATTAAAGCAAAAGAGGAGAAATACCAAATACTAAAAAACCTCTGAAATTCATGTAAATACTTTTCACTCAAGTTGTTGTCGGTAATATAATTTGTAATGAGAATTTGTATTTTCACTAGTGGTATCATACATTTGGACCCCAACGTATATACTGTATATATACACAAAATTTGTAAAGAAATAAAAAAAAATGCATCATACCTTTTATCTCCGAAGCCAGGAAACTTTACCGATCTCGAGTGACTAGTGGTAGCTTCTATGCAGCATCTCATGTCTTGAAAAAAGCCTGTAGACAAATGGCAAGAATGTGATGCCCCTTGTTGATCACGGCCCACTCTAGCCCATAGCTCATATCACTGGCACTCAGCATTTATTACAGTCATAGTTAAAGTAAATCAAGTATGTCTTTTGCATACAAATCAAGTCACAATTTAATTACCAATGGTTCATTTGAGTGCTTTAATTGGTCACTGATGGATTTTGTACTCAACCACCTGCATAACATGCTCTCCAAATCAACATCAACAACCTCCTCACACACAGCCAGAGTATAAATAGCATAGCATTAACCAGACAGAACATGAATCAGTATGAAATGCATGATGTTTTGTTGCCATATTCCAAGTACGCACCAGAAAGGACTCATGATATGGAAAAGTGACAGGCAGTGCTTGCTAGGATGTCAGCCTTGTCTAACTAGAAGTAATGCACCTGTGCCTAATTAGCAGAGTCTTTTTAAGCTGAAAAGCTGTAGGGGATTTTTAAAAAAAATTTTATGGGGAATTTCAAACCACTTCCCCATATTGATATGTATTCTTTCTTGAGTATACTCTATTTGCTTCTGTTGTGTATATTGTTTCAGTTATTTTACATTTGATATTTTTTATGTTTATTTTTTCAGTTGCTTTGTGAACTCGCTTCAGTCTTATAACCTTACAATCTATTGCATGTTATATTCCACCCCAGTAATTTGATTGGACGAGCAGCGTTTCAAGAGTGATTATTTTTAGTATAACCACACTGGGACGTTTTACTGTTTGTTTTGCTCTGCTCTTCTGTGTTCACCATGCAAAATTCCAATTCCAGCTAGAGTAGAGTTAGCAACATCACCATTGGACATTTTTCATGAATATAACTTCTGACCAGAGGTGGGTAGTAATGCGCTACATTTTCATTGTTACATTTACTTGAGTAACTTTTTGAAAAGATTTTTTACTTTTTAAGAGTAGGTTTAACTGGTCATACTTATACTCTTACTCAAGTTGATTTTTAAACACAGAAATGTACTTTTAGTTTGCTATATTTGGTGACATTACTCCATTACTGTTAAATGTTAATGTATGATGAGATGGCGAGTCTTGTGTTACGCTGCAGTGGTCTGAATGCGGACGCAACAACTGCTCACTTTTCTAGTGGGCTCAGTCCTGGAAGATAATGGCTAAAGAGGGGGAAGAAGTAGAAGCAGGACACACACACACACACACACACACACACACACACACACACACACACACACACACACACACACATACTAACACACACAAATGCTCACTCTCTCTCTACCCACACTTTCTCATCCGTTCTGTTCCATAGTCTGTTCTTTTGTTCTCTGTTGCCTTGTTTAAATGTAAATTAAACAAGTTTGTGTTATTAACATGTTGTGCTGTTGGGAAAATGTTTGTTTTTTGGGATGTGAGATTTTGTGTTGAAAATGACAGGGTCTCTGCTATTGTACTCATCACAGTACAGGGATATGGTGCTTCATCTTGAACCCAGGTTTTATATCATATAAACAGAACAGAAAGACAAGGAGAGGTGTGACTTACAATTCTCAATGTAATCCGAGATTCAGGATTTTCCCTTCAATTTAATCAGAGCCGAAGTAACTAATAACTTACTACTTCAGTTGTTTTCTTATTGGATACTTTATTACTCTAAGTAATTATTAACATTATTACTTTTACTGTTACTTCAGTAATTATTTCTTATAAGTAGTTTTACTTTTACTTGAGTAAAAGTACAAGTAAAGTACAACCCACCTCTGCTTCTGACTTAAATATGAAAGCTTGCCAGATGAAGGTGAAAAGGAAGAAGGGACACCAATTACACCATGTACCTTTAAGGGGAGTGCTACAAATCATTGTGAGCTAGCTAGCCAGCTAACCGACAGGCTATCAGTGTTTGTGGCTTCTTACAACTTTATTTCCATTCAAGGAACGATATAATAAATACATAAACACATTACTTGGCCATATTGTGTCAGTTGCTTAATATTAATTTATTATTTATAAAACTGCTGTACAAAAGCAATATCACACTCACAATAATGCTGTTATATTGAATATCGGCACAGCTGTGATTACCTGATGTTCAGTATAATCACACTCTTGCTTGTGTGATATTGCTTAATTAGGGAGTGGGGCAAGCGTTAATCACTACGAATATCTGGTTCTGTTGTTTGGCCTACTTAATTATCCAGCAGAATTAGGAATCTTTTTAAAACACTGTACTTTTAGAGGGAAATGGTCTTTGTCTCACACAATGCATCTGCAAATTCCTTGGAAAACTCTTCATTAATCAATTATTTGTAATGCTAGAAAGATGTGAATATAACTCATACATGCTTTTTAAGATTCTGCGATTCACCCAAAGATACAGCCAAAGACACCGTCAAGGTTAAGGCCATCCTTGATCGCCCTCTCCTAAGGTGCTTAAACAGGTTCACAAATTTCTTTGCTATGCAGCTGCAACCACAAATGCAAGACTCCCCCACATACATCAAGTGGACCCCAATTCAAGTTCTCACTACTCATAAACATTCTAATAGATTCAGATTCTAAGGAATTTAACTAATGATTAACAACAGGGATACAAACTTTTAATTGATTTGACCATATTCCATAATGGTGGGCCACCCCGCAAAGTGTCCAGGACCTGCAAATTAATCAAACATTGCTTTTGTGACTAAGATTGGTGGGCAGAAACAAGGAACAAAGACAACATTTATGCAGAAAAAGCTATTTCAAAAATGATCATCCAGGCAGCCAGCAAAAAAAACTGGAGTGAGGTGGTTCCAAGACATGGCATCAGATTACAAACCCCATTTTGTCTTCAGCTTCTGGAAAGCCTTTTGGCCATGATCAGTTTGTCATCAGAATGCAATCCAGTGAACAGTACATGTGCTACATTTATATGTACGTATAAAGCATTTGAAAGATGAAAATGAAAAAGTACAGGTCAAGGGGTTTTTACTTATAATTTAAGAACTTAGTGAAGAACTAGGTCTTGAGTCTGTGTTTAAAGACAGCCAGTAACTCAGATGTTTGGACAGCCAGGGGAGGTTCATTTTCAGTTTAGAGGCTTGATGCATGCCTTCCTTGTATCTTGAGGGATGGAGGGTCGAGCTGTGCTAGAAGCTTGAAGGAAATGCAGTGAAGAACAGTTTGATAAGTACCTTCAGGGAGATGGGGACCAGTCTATGTAGTTAAGCATGTTTCAAATCTGACTCAGACAGCTACAGGAAGCCAGTGGAGGGAACTCTGTAACCTGCCAGACATGCAGAGATACAAGTTGAAACATTAGGGAGAAAAGGAAATAATGAGTTGAGTGTCATAAGCATAGCAGTGTTACGAAAAGCCATGTGAGGATATTATCTCACTGAGAAAGGGAGTACAGAGGGAGATAGAGAGGGCCAAGCACTGACATTTGTGGGACATGAGTGGAGTATATGAATAGAGAAAATGTGGATATGGGTAAGTTCTCGCTAGGAAAGAGAGGCAACTTTTCAAAGTCCTTTAAAAGTCATATAGTGCATTAACCCAGTCACTAGCAGCTGGCACTGCCTCATTCCCTCCAAGTGAGTCCCATCTTCTGTGTATTGTCCCTCAAGTCATTTTTCACATCCACTTTTGTTTTCTCTGGCCATCCTCCCACTTCATTTTTATACAATTGAAGGTTGCCCGGTGTTCACAGAGGCTAGTATATTCTGGTGAATTGAGAGGTACAAACCAGAATAGTGTCCATGCTTGCTAACCTGCCATATTCTGCATTATTCACCGAAACTGATCATGGCAGCCTGGCATCAGAAGGGGTATTGTCTTGACCTGTGTGGCAGAGGGACTTTCAATCAAGAGGAAAAAGAGGTATTGCTAGTGATTTAGATAACCACATCAGTCTTCTATACCTAGAACCATTAACCGACAGACAACATCTGTACCTAATCAGCTCAGCCTTTTTGTCATGTGTTATCATTGTTCATGATTTTGCCTGTGTGCTTTGTGCATTGTCTTCAATTGTGTGCCCTCGTATATTTTCCTCCATATTTCCTTTTTTCAGTAAAGTCTAAGTGATTTACTCTATCAATACCATCATTCCCCATCAATGTAAAAAAATAAATAAAAAGAAATCAAGCTTTATATTCACTGTGATTCCTGAGAGCATCTAATTGATTTGTCTCCCATTCCCTATCAGGATACATTTGATCCCATTGATAAAATATTTAATGCACATGCCTTCAAATCAAGCCAATTTTGCTTCTGAAATAATATCTAAGCTAAATGTGCATGTAGGTGTGAAAACATCTTTGTATAGCAAATCTCTATAACAGAAAAATATACAGATTTATTGTAGGCCCTCCTCAAAAATGAATGGTCAAGTAAAGTTATTGGACAGGAAGTGGTAGAGTCTTACAAGAAGGCATGCACCCTCTGAGCCTGTTGCTGTTCCTCCCAACATGACAGAACAAGCAGGACTACAAGCAAACAGGACACAAGAAGGTATGCTATAGTAAAACAATGCTACTCAGCGACATATGGAACATTTCTAACGTGGGTTGTGCTGCTCCACCATGATTAATCTGAAAGCAGAGGGAGGCATGTAACACACATTAAATGAGAAGTGAGGGTTGATTCCTAAGCTTAATTCTTTATACTAAATATGATGTATAAATATTACACAATACGGCCAAATGTTTGGACACCTTACCATCACACCCATACATGGGCCTTCCCCAAATCTTTGCCACAAAGTTGGAAGCACACAATTGTATAGGATGTCTTTTTAGGCTGTAGCGTTACATAATCCTTTCACTGCAACTAAGGGGCCCAAACCTGTTCCAACATGACAATGCCCTGTGAACTGGAATGCTCATTGCAGCCTAGGCCTCCTCATCAATGCCTGACCTCACTAATCCTCCAAAATCTAATAGAAAGCCTTTGCAGAAAAGTGGATATTATTAAAGGGAGGACTAAATCTGGATTGGGATAGTCAAAAAGCACATAGAGACATATAGTATACAGTATCTCAAAGTAACATTCTAGTGATAACGGGTATACATTTGCAGTTAGATTCCATCCTGACACCACGGAAAGGCACTACAGCTGCATCTGTTTTGTTGGCCAAATTTGACATATTTTTAAAAGGTCTTTCAAACATTTTAAAATTTTGTGCAGCATGGGCTTTTCTTGGTTTTGATGGTGATGTCACAGACATATATGCAATAACAAAATTAACTTACAGTGAGGGAAATAAGTATTGAACAAGTCAACATTTTTTTCAGTAAATATATTTCCAATGAGGCTATTCACATGAAATTTTCACCAGACTCTGGTATTAACTCAAGAAATCCAAACATATAAAGAAATCCATACATTAAAGTCCATAAATGAAGTTATGAGTAATAAAGAGGAATGACACAGGAAAAAAGTATTGCACACGCTAACTGAAATTTATTTAATACTTAGTGGAGAAAACTTTGTTTGTAATGACAGATTCAAGACGCTTCCTGTATGAAGAAATTAATCATCCGCAGTATTCAGGTGTGATTTTGGCACATTCTTCTAAACATATTGTCTTTAAATCTTGTTCAATTGGATTCAAGTCAGGTGACTGACTGGGCAATTCTAATGCCTTGATTTTTTTTCTCTCTGAAACCAACTAGAAGTTTCCTTTGCTGTATGCTTTGGATCGTTGTCCTGCTGGAAGCTCCACCCACGTCTCATCATCATCCTGGTGGATGGCAACAGATTCTTCTCAAGAATCTTCTGTTAAAGTCCTGCAGTCATCGTTCCTTCAACTATATGAAGTCTGGCATTACCATGCGATGAAAAACAGCTCCACACCATGATGCTTCCACCTCCAAACTTCACTGTTGGTATAGTGTTTTTAGGGTGATGTGCAGTGCCATTTCTTCTCCAAACATGGTGTGTAGTATGACAGCCAAAAAGTTTAATTTTGCTCTCGTCTGACCAGACTACAATCTCCCAGTATTTCATAGACTTGTCCAAATGAGTTGTAGCAAACTTTAAACGAGCTTCGACATGCCTCTTCTTTAGTAATGGAGGCTTGCGGGGTGAGCGTGAGCAGTGGAGTGCATTGCCTCTTGTTTTCTCCGTGACGATGGCACCTGCTGCCTCCAAGTGTTTCTGGAGCTCTTTCTGAGTGGTCCTTGGCTCATGGGCTACTCTTGTGACTATTCTTCTGACTCCCTGGTCAGAAATCTTGCGAGGAGCTCCCTTACGTGGCCGGTCGATGATGAAGTGATGTTGCTTCCACTTGTGGATAATGGCCCCAATGGTGCTTACTGGAGGATTCAGAAGTTTTGAAATATATCTGTATCCGATTCCATCAATATGTTTCGCTACCATAAGGTGGTGAAGGTCTTGGGAGAGCTCTTTGTTTTACCCATCATGAGATGTTTCTTGGTAATGAAAAGTCGATAATAGTAATTTGCACAGATAGGGGGTATATTTACTTTCTAACTACTTATGGATTTCAGCTGGTTCCTTGCCTTACCTTGCCTTGGAGAACTGTGTTTGCTTAGTGTGCTCAATACTTTTTTCCTGTGTCATTCCGCTTTATTACACATAACTTTATTTATGGATTAATGTTGTGAACTCTTCATATTTCCAGATTTCTTGAGTTAATACTGATGTCTGGTGAAAATTTCATGTGAATAACCTCATTGGAAATATATTTACTGAAAAAAAATGTTGATGCATTCAATACTTATTTCCCCCACTGTATTGCACATATGTTCGCTAAGGCACATAGCAATCCAACAAGATCAGAGGTATCAAAAATATCATTGGCATTTTGTTCAAAATCTGATTTTTTTCATTATTTTTAGCTTTCTGCATGTGACAGGTTTTCCGAATCCACCACACATTTATTACAATAGTATGAGGTTTGAGATGCAGCACAAACAGGAAAATTATAATAATTATCTTATATCTTCTGTTGTCATTATCACAATGAAAACTTTATTGTGTACACCTGTGTAACTGTCAAAGTTACAGTCTGTATTCGTTCTGCAAGATCAAAAATCAGCATAAATTCATTAGTGGCAAACTAGTCAGCTAACACTAGTGTGATAGCTAAAAAACTTAGGACTTATTGGTAGGGTAAATAGGGATTAGAGTCCATCAGCATGCTGCTCGCACAGGTCTGACAAGTGAGTACCAGCTGTCTGTGTGTTGATTTTCACAAGCTATGTGACTGTTATGATGCTTGTGGGTCTTTGTTAATTCATATTGGAGAATTTGTGGGCGAGCTGGCATATGATGAGTGCGTTCATAATTTCTCACCAATTTAGGCCCAACACCTCTTACTGTAAATTATTGTCAATTGGTATTACAGGATTCCCATGGTGACACAAAGCAGTGCAGGAACATCATGTTTTATCATATTGTTTTTTCCTTCTCTGACTATTTCCATTATAGCTTTAATTATGCAACCTGGAGGTATGGTGGCTTAGTGGTTAGCACGTTTGCCTCGCACGTCTGGGGTGAGGGATCGGTTCCTGCCTGTGTATTTGTGGAGTTTCCATGTTCTCCCTGTGCTTTTGGAGTTTCCTCTCCCAGTGCAAAGATATGCATTGTAGGCTGATTGGCATCTCTAAATATTCCATAGTGTGTGAATGGGTGTGTGTGCAATTGTGCCCTGCAATGGGTTGGCACCCCGTCCAGGGTGTCCCTCATCTTGAGCAACTTTTCTGAAATGCATTTTTACCAACATATTTCTATCTAATGTTAACACTAGTTACCCCACTAATACTAAAGCAATGTTCATTTCTGCATTACAGTTAGCTACTGACTCTTTTGCAATAAATTTGCGTGCATAAATTGGTGTCCCTACAGGTTTTTCAGTCAATCCAATTGGGCAGCAGTTCTACTACAGACACAATAAATACCCCTAACAGAAATTTCAGCACTTGACTACTGGCACCTCACACAGAAGCTCACCAGCTAATTGCTGGTTAATAAGCTACTGTTTGAGGTGCCAGTAGTTAAATACTGAAATTATTATATGGTTATTTATAGTGTTTTGACTTTCACAGGAAGTCAGTAATAAATAGTGGGAAAGAAAAGCTATATCTGAAAATATTCTGATGAAGAGAACAACACTGCTGTGGTGTGCAAGGACATCAGCACTGAAAAAGTCACAAGGGTGCATGCTTTTATTCTAATTGGGTCAGGCAGATGTGAAGTGCTTAGGACAAAAGTGTGATAATACATTTCCACTAATGTTAATTACAACTCCATTAAAATCTCGATTAAAAGCCTTCAACTACAATAAGGAACCCTTGATTAACTCTATTCCTTCCAAAAGCAATTCTGCACACACAGTACATTCTCTCACAGGGAACATTCATTTCTGTTTTAATTCACATTTAAAATTTTTAAAAATATGCATTACCATTGTGATCACATTAAAGTTGCAACAACTAATCGATAAAATCTATAATAATCGATTATGAAAATCGTTGCCAACGAATCTCATTATCGATGAAATGGTCTGTGCGCAGTACAGGGTACATTTACTCACTCCGTCACACATCGGAGAGTAAATATTAAAAGTTGTGTCCCAAAAACTTTACACTTACACTATGCACTATGTACTCTACCGTCTAGTGTATGAATTTTAGAAAGTCATCTCAAATGGAGCACTAGCGTTTTTTTTACTAACCGGAAGTATAAGCTGTTTCCTAGTCAGTGGCACATGATGTCATACACACGTAATGTGATCCCGCTAGCTTTAGCAGATACCCAGAGTTACTGACAATGATTTTCTTCAGTTTACTATTTATGTCAAAGTTACCTTTTATTCCCAACACGACCTCAGACACCATCAGACAGAGGCGAAATTGTCAAGTGACAGGAAAAACTTGTGCGACCACCAAGTCCTCTAAGGCAGGAGAGCATTTTATATTAAACACCGCAGAGAAGATAATAACCTGCAAACTTTACAAAGTGGAATTTGTGTAGCACTGAAGCATGACAGTGATGCACGAGCACAAACTTATGTTTATATCCAAAATGCTATAATGTGTGTAAGGGGTTGGGGAAACTGGTGCTTAAAAGATTTCGTTTAATTTAAGTTTATCCTCATTATATGCTGTATTTGCGCGCTTGCAGTGTAAATTCTGTCATTTATTATAACGGAAGTGATCTATTAGTAATGAGGCAGCATTGCTCTTCACTCACAGTGTAGACGCAGTGATACACAGTGGGAGCACGATTAAGATCTGTAATGTCTAATTAAAACATTATGATCAAAAGTAAACATAAGTAAAACAATATGTCTAAAGTCAGTAAGTAACAGAAACCACAAGGTGCCGTGAAAGGGAGTTTTTATTATTCATTTAGGACTGCAGTTTAATTCAGTGCTTTTTGTGCTTCCATAAAAAATAATGAATAAATACTATAAGATAATATAAACTAATAATTATCATTATTTTTTATGGATGCACAAAAAGCACCGAAATAAACTACAGTCCTAAATTAACAATATATATTCTGGTGTGTGTGTGTGTGTGTGTGTGTGTGTGTGTGTGTGTGTGTGTATTGTGTTCTTTTATATAATTGGACAAACAGTTGTGTAAAGTTTTAATCTGAAGTTTATATTTGTAACACTCAGTTTGTGGATTTTATTTTTAATAAACTAAAAAAAAAAAGGTACTGAAAGTTTGCCCCCATCCGATTAATCGACTAATCAGAAATAATAATAATAATAATAATAATAATAATAATAGGCCAACTAATCAATTATGAAAACCTAGATCACATAAATGATATCATCTCATTTTTCAAATTTTTCAATTTTTGATCCAATTCATCTGATTTGCATTTCTACAATCTGTGGGATACAATGTTCATAAAGTTTGTATTTTAACTGCTGCCAGAGAGCGAGTGCGGTTACAGTAGAGCTACAGGCTGAAATATTGAGCTGACATTCAGGGAAAATGAAAGCATTAGCTGTGCGTTCAATATTTCTGTATTTCTGTTTCATTATTTCTCTATATTGCATCTGTCAAACATGTAAACATGTGAGTCACCAGCAGAAGAAAAGTTCAATTTCAGTGAGGAAAACGATATTTGATTACACAATGCTGCAGATTTGGGGATTTTTTTTTTCTTTTGGTTTGGTTGTTTTTTGATCAGAATTCATGATGCTCAGTTTTTCTTAAGTAAAAAATTGTAAATGTACTCATCTGTAGAGGGAGTTCTACCAGCCATGTCTAACAGTGTGAAGTGTTATCTTAGCCTTGAGGAGGCCCCTGTCCTCATCTGTATCACTCAGCTATATCAAAAGTCATGTTGTAGTTCACCATGGTTAACACAACTGTAAAAAAGCAACAGCAGCTCCCCCAGCCAGTTGCCAGGAGCTGGGCAGATGAGGATGCTGAACGTACTGTACACCATGCTGTACAGTGAGAGCACAGAGGGAGAAAATATATTACACTAGCAAAAAAATGTATAATAAATAATAAATAAATTCTGCATGCTCAGCTTGCATTTAAAAAGACTAGAGAGGAAATGTTCCCTATCAGTCTTGCACAGCGGTCAGATTAGACTTAAAGTAGGCTATTCATATTCGACTGAATATCCTTGAAAAAAAATACAGGATAAACTATAGACATAATGACAGGACCTTCATTCAAATTTTCTTTACTTATTCATATTTAATTGCCTTAAGTAAAGCTATTATAGAGTGCAAAATGAGTCCTAACACCTGGAAATGAGTTTGCATTTTTGCCTGAAATGAGGTCTGTGGTTAACACAAGCTCAAGATATTTTCACGTTTTTTTCTACGACATAAAATATATCAGTAATACCCGACTCGTCATTTTTTTTTAGCTTTTACATGTCTTGAAAAAGGCGGTTGCTAACAAGCGGTTAAATGTAACTACAGAGGTTGTCGGGGACATTAACAGTCATCATGCCAAACAGGAAACTCATCTACTACAGCCTCGTTGTGTTTATACTCGCGCTCTTGTAAACTATTCCAACTTGTAGATTTATCAATTTATAGTATTTTCCATTTGTAATGGGTTTTTTTTCTTCAAATTGTAGTGCTATAAAGCTTTGTGGAGGTGACGTTGAAGTCATGTGACCGTGGTTCGTTTATACCCTAACTTCAGCTTTTTACTTCTGCCGATTGTATTTAGGCTATAATTTTCATAAAATTTGTGCTCATTTGTGAAGATTATCTTGATAAACAAAACATAAACTAAGAATCATAAACTTTAGTTGAGTTTATATTCTTCAATAATCCAGAAGCCAGTGGAAAAAACCTAGTGGCTTTTTGTCGAAGGAACCAGGGTGATGCTAACGTCCGGGATAGCCAACAAAAACATGCCATTTTTGTAGCACACTATGTATTCCTTATTGCAAGAGAGATTTTAGCATTTAACCATTAGGGGTTTAAACAATCAGGAAACAGAAATACGTTTTTGTGTGTGTGTGTGTGTGAGTGAGTGAGTGAGTGAGAGAGAGAGAGAGAGAGAGAGAGAGAGAGAGCAAGGTCAGCTGGTATGTTAGATGAAAAATATGAGCGGTTTTGATTTGTTTAACATCAATTAATCATTCAACCATCCCAAACAACTCCCGAGGCCCACTCTCACCCAGTGCGTCGATGAGCTCTTTTTTTCTGTATTTGTGGTTTAATTTACATTCTCCCTCCACTGCTCTGTGTTTGCACGATAACAAGCAAACATATTTTATTCACATTTGAAATGTGAAGGTAAAAAGAAAAAACAGAGCAGTTATGATGAAACAGACTTTTCTTTACTATTCATAGTAATGTTTTTTTTTCTTCTCTACCTTCATATGTGGTGTCTCTGTCTTGCCGTCTCTGTGTGTGTGCATGCAATACAGGCAGAGGCAGCTGGTGTAAATAGGTACCATGGCACTCCACTCCTCACTGCTTCATTTTAATTCCCCACTACATTCATCAGCTAATTTGTTGTTAATAATTGTCTTAAAACATGGACGTTCTGCTGTCATTGGTGTGTGTGTGTGTGTGTGTGTGTGAATGGGTGAATGAGACACAGTGTAAAGTGCTTTGTAAAACCACTAAGATTAAAAGGTGCTATATAAGTGCAGAGCATTTTCTTTCTCTTGCGCTTGTTTTTACAGCCTGTTAGTTTCCTCATCTGGCCAAAACAAAAAAACAACAAAGTACTGAAAATAGCTGGCTAAGTGGTGAGCTGCATGATGTCTCTTTTTGATATGGATTATCTAACCTGCTGTGTTGGAAAAGACCACAAAACTATCAGTTGATACTTATTCTTTAACTTTAGAGAACACCTGCTTGCTGGATAGCTTACTTTTATCCATAAAATATTCGCATAACTCCAGTTCTGGCAAAGTTCACCTGGGTTGATGTGCAATGCTCAGATAATCACAAATGAGTGCGGCTGTCGTGCTATTTGTACATCGATGCAAATCAATGTAAATATCACAGAAACATCCACCAGTAGTGGACTTGTGTTGTGAGAAAAGATTGTGGAACGCTTTGTTCTAGGAGCTTTGGTTCAACAAATACTAAATTTTCACTTAATATCCATTAACGAATACAAATACGGTCTAGATAGAATCACTCATGTCATTATGTATATTCTGCATCATATATTTATTTAAACACAATAAATTAAGTGATACCTTTGAAATATGATCCTGTACAAAGAACATTAGACTGTGCACTAAAAGTGGCCCTGGCAAACCCTACTGTACTTGTTCCAAGGTGTCATGTAATGGGGTTTGAGACAGATGCAATTGCAGTTAAGAGCTTTATTGAGAAGCAAAACGTGTAGCACAAACAGAGTCAAAAAGAAGCAAAAGATTGGGACGGATGGCAAACAGGATAGACTAGGCGAACCAAGAATCAATAAAAGTGATAACTAAACAGGATCAAAAACCATGAATCAATGAACGAGGATAAACGGCTTGGTACAGTACAGACACTCAATACTTCGCATTGAGCAAAGACACATGAGGGGTTTAAATTTTTAACGTAATCAATGGTGAAACAAAAACAGCAGTGAATAATGATGACACGTGAGGAAGACGGGGCAGAGATAAGACATAAACCATAACTAAACACACATGTCGAAAGTAAACAAAGTCGGAAGCGTGTGCTGTCTAGAAATCTGTGACACAAGGTAAAAGTAATGCTCTGCTAAAACTACAGGTGCACCAAAGACTGAAGGCTCTAGAAAGAATAAATGTGTCAGAATGGTCTATTTATATATATAACTGTGTAAACTCTAGAGACTTGAGTATGAAATTCCCAGGAGATCAATACTCAAACCATCCGCTCTGGTACCAACACCCATGCCACAGTTAAAGTCACAGAGATCACACTTTTTCCCCCATTACGGTGTTTGATGTGAATATTAACTCCAGCTCCTGACATGTACCTTCAAGATTTTATGCGTTGTGCTACTGCCATGTGATTGGCTGATTAGAGAACTGCATAAATGAGCAGATGTACAGGTGTTGCTATTAAAGTGGATGGTGAGTATACACACACACACACACACACACACACCAAGGTAACAAGAAACACCTGTCAGTCCCATGTACCAAAATCTTTGCTAACCTAGAAATTGGGTGGTCTGATACAAAATGTGATATGTTCTATGTTGTTTAACACATCTACATGTAAATACCAGGAAATAAAAGCTGAAATTCAGAATTCTCTCCTCATGTTCATCTTTTGATCTCAAACCCAATGCCTTGCCATTCTAATAGTTTCAGAGGGGACTGCATATAGAAACACCACTTTTAAAAAATGCTCCTAGGTTTTTTCCCAGTAAATTTTGAGCTAAAAAAAAAAAAAAAAGCAAAAATATAGACATCAAAACACTTTTTCATTTTCAAAATGCTGGACGCCACAGGCAAATCAATCTCGATCACCCAGAACATCAAATCAATCCTTCTGTAGTGAAGTTAACTTAAAAGATGCAGCTCTTAAATGTTTTGAAGGAGGAAACTTCATATATAGCAGATGATTTTTGAGTTTGAGGTATGAGCATCTGTATAGGGTGCTTTAACACTCAATAACTGTTTCTCAAAGACCACATGTCCAATCCATTTGAAGTTTGGATGCTATATCTTTCTGCTAATCTGTCACCACACTCCAAACCTATGGCCAATAATAGCCATAATAGGAAAAGCCTACACTAAAACAAACTAAACTGATTAGACTACGGTTCTATAAATGACATTTTAAGGATGAATTTTTATCATTGGAGAAAAAAAAATACATGGCCATCATTGGCAAATTAGCTTTCAACAGTCAACTATGGCATTAGCCAATCATTACAAAATGTGAGCACTGTTTAGGTAAGGCCAGTTGGCTGCTGCAATATCTTTATCAGCTTACCTTTTAAGACATGCAATTGCATTTACATAATGCCTCACTCTGAGATGGACAATTATGCAAATAAAAGTGTTTCCAAGGGCATAGTACACTGACAGGCACATCTGTTTAAAATTGCTACAAGAATGCTTTTTGGGAAAATTGGAACTGATTGATTCATTCATTGCAACTTTCTGGGTAGGTATGGTGAAATAATTAACTCAACCTTAATGCAAGTTTTCCTACTTTTACACGAACTTGCAGAAGACAAAACAAAACAGTTAACAACTGCAATAAATAAAATTGTGTTATTATGATAAATAATGCATTTATGACTGAACTGAATGATCCACTAGACAGGAATCTAGAGAAGATTATAGCAGCTTAGTGATCACATTTTTCACAACATGTATATGCTGTATTACAATCTTATAATAAAATATGCAATTACTATATAACCAGTGATTAAACACAAGCACAAAGACAAGACGAAGCTGATTAGTGGTTCTTGTTTTGTAAAAATGTTTAATATTCATGGAATGCTGTTTCGCTGTATGATTTATACCAAGATGAATATTTATAAGCAGTCAAAAGACTGGGTATTTTAACCTGCCTTAAAGGACTGTGCAGTGGGTTCATACAGAGACCAGAAGCATCCTAACTGTACCAAGAACATATCAAGAAGACCAAAGCATTCCTAATGCTAGCACTATATTATCCATCCATTCATTTTTCATACTGCTCATCCTACAGGGTCACGGGGAACCTGGAGCCTATCCCAGGGAGCATGGGGCACAAGGCACGGTACAGACTGAATGGGGTGCCAGGACTATATTATATTTTATATACTACATTATATATTATATTTTAGCTATAGTGTACTTCAGCAGACTTGATAAAATAACTTTTTTCTAGAGATGCACCAATGTATCGGCCGATAAAGAATATTTTGCAGGCTATGGGCCATCAGCCAATAATTTAAAAACATCCAATGATCAGGGCCGATTATATCTCGTCAATCAAAAGAGGGCGGGAAAACACATCGAATTTGTGCTATGTGTAAAGATGTCTCTTGTGTGGAATGACGACAAAACTGCAGTTTGTAATCTCTGCACAGCTAAAATTTTACACCGGACGCTGCAGCAGTGAGTTTCTGCGTCGAGTCTAAATTTCTATTTTTGCCGTACTGCTCGAACTGAATTAAAGCACCAGTACACCGACGAAAGATTTAAATGAAGATGAGTTGACAAAAAAGTAGTATATATTGCACAGAAAAATATATTTGTAGAATAGTGTATTTCATATCGAGTTAATGTTAATATGTAAAAAGGTTTCTATTATATTTGACCAGTTTGATGTCAGTGATGAAGTAGAAATGCTGTTGTTTGTGGTGAGTGAATGTGAGACTAACAGGAGGTTTTTTTACAATTCAATGTTAATATGAATTAATAACATTCAATAAGTTAAGAAATCTTACTTTAATCTTCAGAATTTAGTTCATGTGTTAATGTTAATGTGAGTAATGTGTTTTCTGTTTATGAGACCAGTTACTGTGAAATAACTTGTTCAAATAGAGAGAATAAAGTTTTTATTTGCATTTCTTTCAGATTTGTGGAATTATTATTAATTTAAAATAAGGTATAAAAGGCAGAACTATCGGTATCTGCTGATATCACTCGGTGTCGGCTGAGAAATGTAGTATCTCTACTTTTTTCACTTTTTTCGAAAGTGCATGTGAGACTCATCGACTGTATGGAATTAAATGTGTGCCAAAAGTATTAAACATACAAAAATATACAGTGAAAAAGAAGAAAAACACTCTGAAACTGGAAACACTGAACTCAGTGGCAAAAATTTGCCATGGTCTTCCAGTAAACAGCATTCTTTGTTAACAGTTTTCTAAGCTTCATTTTTACTAATCATGGTTTATGAATGCACTGCCAGAGTTTATTACTTTTTCAAAGTTTTTGTTTTCGCGCTGTTTACAGTT
Organism: Ictalurus furcatus; assembly: GCF_023375685.1. Taxonomy (NCBI): domain Eukaryota; kingdom Metazoa; phylum Chordata; class Actinopteri; order Siluriformes; family Ictaluridae; genus Ictalurus; species Ictalurus furcatus. Next base: position 9,832,448 of record NC_071271.1, on the reverse strand, counting down.
TACGTTTGCAATTCTTGCACAAACCTCTCGTGTGGGTGGGGCTTAACTGTGATTTACTCTCACTGGCTAGTGAGATTTGGATGGACAGCTCCCTGACGGCTTCAGTAAAGGCTTCAGTGGCCTGAATTTTGGAGAACGTTCTGGAAGCAGTTCTCTGTATAGTTATAGTATTTGTACTTTGTAGTGTAAATACTTATATTAGTTCATAATTAATATTTGAGGTTTGGGTAATCTCATACGACTATTGTTACGAGATGAGCTCTAAGAAGCTGCACAGAGCATCATCGTCGTTGTTATCCTCCTCCTCAGCTGGACACTCAAGCTGTTGATCCAAATCTCACTAACCAATGAGAGTAAATCACTGTTAAGCTCCATCCACACGAGAGAATTGTGCCAGAATGGCGAGCGTAAACTTGCGGAGCGTAAACAAAATGTTTGAATGCGTAAATGAAAACTGGCAGCGGATTCATAAACATTGATTAGCAAAATTGAAGCTTAGAAAACTGTTAACAAAGAATGCTGTTTATTTGAAGACCATTAAATGTTGCCACCGAGTTCATTGTTTTCTTTCTCAGACTTTTTCTTCTTCTTTCTCATTGCATATTTTTGCTCATTTCTTGAAAAGTTACGTTCAATACTTCTGGCACAAACACAAATCCACACTACCGCTTCATGATGTTTTATATTAGTGTAATGATGCACAAAATTCAAAGCTGATACAATATCATGATGTCTGGATATGATGCATTTGCATTCGCCCGACCTTTTAAACATGACCATTGGCTGAATATGTCCCTTAGGTTTCTATTTTCAGTCGATTAAAACATTCAACATTCGCACACGCTGTTTGTGTGATGTATTCAGTCTTAGCAGCATAAAAGACAACAAAACAAACAAACAAAAAACAGTATTAGAATGTAACAAAATGCAACATGGCCACGCTTTCACTGATGTGACTCTGGTTGGTGTGTCTGAAACACAAACCCTTTTCTTTTTAATTATTCTGCTGTTTGCTAGTTATGATCTCAGTGTCGCCTTCCTCTCTGTAGCCCACAACATGTTTTGAATCTGCAGTTCTCCACTACCGAATATAAACTTCCAAATCAGCAGGGCGATTTCATTAACCCTGAATGAATCAGCAAGGGAAATGTGCCTGAATGCATCAGAAACTTTTCTGTGTGTGTGCTGTTTTAGCTGTATGTTTGCAGTATCATAACACTCCTATTGTTTCGTGTTTGTGACCAGTCACCACAGTCAATTTTGCTTTAGTGGATCAAAAGTATAGGAGGTCCATGATTTATTTCTTTATTTTTGTTATAGTAGAGGACAACCCACTATTTTCATAGCTATGTGACTGGAAGAAACTTCAATGATGGGCAAGGAGGAGGCAGAAACTCGCTGAATGTAAATGCAATAGTTAATAACAAACAGATCATAAAACAAACACACTAACGTAAGTCAAACATAAAGTGCACACGCATCCATCTATCCATCCGTCTGTGTATTGCTCACTTGCTCTCTCTCTCTCACCCTGGCCCTTCCAGTCACACCTTTATCACGCTCTTCCACTGATTAGACAACTCAGTGACTATGTTTACATGGACAGCAGTAATCTAATTATTGACCTTATTCTGAGTAAGCCAATATTCTGATTAAGGTGTTTACATGAGTTGCTTTTAGAATACTCCTTTCATGTTCCCGTGTTACATGTTATAGAACATAGAGCAATTAATGGCACACGTCATTACGTCCCCACACCACGCCGTCCGACGTTCCTCCAGAATTTCACGTATCGTCATACAGCTCGTCTTCATTATGATACCGTATACAGTTCTGGGTGTTTTTATTTAAAATTTTTACGAACGCTTCAAGTGCAGTTAATTATTTGTCATGCTGTACGTGCAAATAGACGACTGTTTGACGCCGTGGGCTGCGTCCCAAACCATGTACTTACCTACTATATAGTAGCCAAGATACATGTATTTCGTCTACTACAGGCATATTGCAGGTAAGTACGTGGTTTTTGACGCAGCCGTGCTCTCTTGTTTGCCTGAAAACGGTTAAGCACTGCCGTGTGTGATCGTGTCCTGTCGCAAAATGTGGTGAAAACTCTCACACGATGTTAACAGTGTGATTAAGATGTGTACATGTCTGTAATACACGTCGATAATGCGACTAAAACAGGAATACTCCACAGGTCTTAATTTGATTTGTGTTTACTTCGAGTATGACTTTAATCCGATTAAAGTAATTCAAAATTGCTGTTTACATGGTAGTTTCTTAATCAGAGTATTGTCCTAATCGGGTTAATATTGGATTATTGTTGTCCATGTAAACGGACTGAGAGCCAGGCGTGCGTCCTCACAGACTGGCCTCTCCCTCCCCCTCATCACAGTGATTTATTGAGTTTGTGTACTTATTATCTCATTTAACTGATCACAGTTCAAAGGGTTTCATCCAAACCTTAACATCTCCAAGAGAACTCAATGTCAACTTGGACCTAATGAGTGCTGTTGGTAGAAAGCTCAGGGGGAAGTTCTTATGGCTCCAGTGAAAAGCCAAAATATTACTGCACATGTTTAAATAATGAATGAATGAAAAAAATAACTATTTGAATAGTTAGATTTTGTGGGGGTCCATGGAGTTTATTTTGCACTTAATGAGGTCCCTGGCTGCAAAATAAAAAGAGAACTGCTGCTTTAGTGATCCAAACAGTAGTAGTGGCGTCCCACTCTTTGTGATCTCTCCTTGAGCGTATGCCAATGCACCATACACCAACAGTGCTGATAAAGTCTAATTAATGTTATCGTTATAAAAATGTATATATGTTTTGCTAAATTTGTGCACATAGCCTTTAATGGTAGCACTACACTTCAAGAACAGTATTTCTTTCTTCGTTTTTTTTAATTATTATTATTCTTAGGTATTGCAGTAGGAATTATATAGTGTTATCAGAATTCATTTTTAATTCATAGAATGGCACAGTGAGTTGAGAAAAATTTGATGGTGAGCTGCAGTGAGCTTTACTGAGCTGCACACCACCAGTCAATCTGCTCTGTGCTGGCACGCCTAATGACCAGCTCAGCTTTCCGTCTAGTTATGTAGGAATTTGGTTTACTATCAGGCTATGCCATAACCTTGATCTGAAGAGGCAATTTGAATTCAGTGCATAAACGTGCAGGAAGGAGCGAAGAAAGCCAAAGCCAGCTGCGAGGGACTGATAAAGCTTTTTGAATTCTGCCTTTGTCCAGAATACAGCGGCTCAGGTGGATATGGCAGGCTGAATTACTCACACCACGGGTATACTACCATGCACTTATGCTCATGCATGTTCATTATCATCTGTCACTGTATGGAAAACATGAAGTACTGAATTAATGGGACTAGCAAGGACATGAATGGATTGCCAAATTATTTTAGGATGGTGCAATCTCCAAATGGTCTGCAGATCTAGATATACTGTATACATGCTTTTCCATACCACATCCAGCACAGAAATTTAGTTTCTCATTTTCATATCCAACAACGACATATTTTTATGTGTCACTTCTCAGACCCAGGGACAATGCAATCACATCTATACAGTTGTATTATTCATACGTGAATGCAATTCTGTAAAGGCCACAAAGCTAGCACATATTTAAATTAAAAAAAGAGCCTGTTGGACCTGTGAAGAGTACATTTCTCTCAACGTCGATCAAAATCTGGGACTAAATATGTATTTTGCAAATAAGTATCACAATAACACTCAACATTTTTAACATTTTTATACTGAGTAGTCTTGGGAAAACAGATTCATTAAATACCCCAGGGGGCAACAAAACCAGTGAATAAGAAGAAATGCTGTGTGTGAAAAGTCATAAGCAACATCAGAAGTGATGGATCAATGGACTGCTGATCTTCATAAGGCAAAGAGGATACTTATTTTAGTTTTAGCGGTTGGGGCACGGAGGATGGAAAGAGTGTTGCCTCAGCAAAATAAGTCTGGCAGAGAATAAACGCATAAAAGACGAGGGAAACAGGGGCGAGAAAGAGGAATAAAGAGAGAAATGAAACACAGACAGTGAGACCAAGAGAGAAAATATGTAGTTGGGTAACAAAGAAGACAAAAAGAAAAAAAGGAAGAAAAGACTACCAAGTGGACTAATGCGAGGCAGGACACAGCACAACAGAAGCGACTTATTGAAGCTTCGAGGCTAGTGAATGCTTCCTCTGGTCATGCTGGTGTAACGTGCCTGGAGTGCAGAGCAGCTGCTTTCTGGAGCTGGCAGTTGCAGTGAGCAGCTGAACCATGTACAGCATCCTCATACCTGTAACACCAGCCAAAAACTCGGCCTTGTTCAGGTGAACCAAGCTTTAAAAGACTCTTTTTTTATTGTAGTTTAGTCTTTTACCTTAAGTAAATGTCTGCACTTTTGTAGAGTGTAAAGGTTGTTGCTGCCCCAAGGTAGCTGGATAGCTTTTCTAAGATTAGCATGCTATCTGATTAACACTTCCTTTACACTTTTGATGATATGCCTGTAAAGTAAACATTATGGTAATGTATGTGTATACTGCTCTAGAATTCAACACAAAAGCTACATGTAATTAAATTTGTAAGAAAAAGTGTGAAATAGAGCTATAACATCCATTCATCCATCCTTTTTCTATACCTCTTATCCTACACAGGGTCACAGGGAGCATGGAGCCTATCCCAGGGGACTCAAGGTTCCAGTATACACACACACACACACACGGATTCACACACTACGGACAATTTGGAAATGTCAATCAGCCTACAATGCATGTCTTTGAACTGGAGGAGGAAACTAGAGTACCCGGAGGAAATCCCCGAAGCACAGGGAGAACATGCAGACTCCACACACACAGGGTGGAGGTTTGAATCGAACCCTCAACCGTGCAGGTTTGAGGCAAACGTGCCTACCCTTAAGCCACTGTGCCCCCCCAATAAGAAAAATTGTTTGCAAAAAATCTTCTTATCAGTTAGTTGGCTTGACAACACATATGCTTTCAATCCAAATCACTTATTTGAAATGAAGAAAATACAGATACTGCAAAGACAAATTAGAAAGCATAATGTAAGAACACACAAAGTTTCTTGAAGAATAACAGCACAGAGAGTTTTCCATGTGGCAGCAGCATTATGGACAACACCTATGCAATAGCACTCATCCTGAAGTCATGCTAGCAGGAGATGTTGACTGTATTGAATTAAACATTGATTTTTTTTCTGTATTACATTACATATTTGATGTTTATTATTGAGCAACTAATATATTTTCTTTTCCCAATTAATCAAACTCATAATGGACCGATCAGTCAACTATGCAAATAGTCATTAGTTGCAGTGAAATGTGAAATAAAGGTGTTGCTGTAAACCCTATAATACACACATGGCCTGTTTCAGCCCACCACAGAAAATTAGTCTTTGGGGCCAAAATCCTCATCAAACATTTCATTAAACTTACATTTTGTTGATGCTAACTCAAGGGTGTAAGTACAAGGGTGTAAGTACAAGGGTGGTGTGTCATCTACCTCACTTTACTATCGAACACAACACCCACTCTGTTACAGACGACAATGAAGCACAAATGAACTAAACCCAGACAGATTATTAATCTGTCCCTGCACTTGACCATAGTCATAGTTCAACAATCTACTTGTCTACCATGTTAGTCAAGTTTGAGTGTTGGACTTTTACTTCTTAGTTTTTATTCTGAATTTTCATCCATTTGGTTTGTTTTGTTCATCCATTTCTCTTAACTTTGCTAACAGCTGTGTGTTGGGTGTGCTTCTTTTTTTTTTTTTTTTGCTGGCTACCAGTTGTCAATCTGTATGGTTGCTTATAGTTATGGCATCTTTCTCACCCAGAGAGCAGGGCTAATTATGCTTTCTTGACTCCCACCCATTGCTGGATGTGGCTTTGTCAGGATTCCAATTGACAGTCTCCTGACGATACTGTGTACATGGAGTAAACCACTCCAATCTTCTCTGTGTCTGTGTTATTAGTCATATCTGGACAGTTCCTTTTTGCCAGCGTGGGGTTGTTTTGGCAAAGAAAACAAGTTATTCTCTATAGCCATATCCTGCACTGCACATCATATTATTCCTGATGTGTTGAATATATAATAAATGGCACAGCTTGAGGGCAGAAATGCTTAGATAGTGACTTGATAAATATGTAATATAGGCGAGACAGACCTCCATAAGGGGAGCAGGTTTTGGTCTCTTGCCTTTTTCCGTTCTCTGTAATTTTCTTTTCTGATATAACAGCAGACAGCAGATGTCTGTCAATCAGATAATCCTGCTATATGAAAACCCATGGCAATTTAATCATGTTCATAGCTGGAGAATGGAGAACATCAAAAGTTGTGTGCAACTTTTAGTAGAGAAGGTAAAAAAGAGAATATTTTGAACAGAAATTCAACAATGTGCATAGACGTAAGCTCTATAACCAAGTCATGCTGCTAGTTCCTGTATTCTTCCATTGTCAAGAATGTTTAATACAGTAATTGCAGAAATGGTGACATCCTGATGACATCCAAACCCCCTGCTGACAGTACAGGAAAAGCCAACATCGGTTCAGGTAATTACAGTATTTCTGCTAATGGAACTGGGAAAATACACTTGAGAAAAAAGTAAAAATAAATAAATAAATAAACAGTAAAATACTATATGTATTACAATCTGATCTGATGGTACATATTTATATTTATCACTATTTATACTCCTTGTCAGGGTCACAATGGAGCAAGAGCCTATCGCAAAGGCCTCTCTCTCTCTCTCTCTCTCTCTATATATATATATATATATATATATATAATTATAGGAGCCTATTGTTTGATTTAATTAAAGTCCACAATGCCAATTTAAATAGAAGGTCACAAAGCAAAGAACACACAAGAACACACAAGACTGTTACAACAAAAGCTTGACAACCAGACACTGAAAACTAGAACTATATTTAGTGGTGCTAATCAAGATAAAATGAGGCACAGGTGAGAGCGCTTGAGACATGTGACGTGCTGGGGCTGAAGGGTAATGTACAGTAAATCTGTGCCTCTTTGGTGCTACCATGACAAACTCCTTGAACTGTCAGTGTACACAATTCATGCCCAAGGACAGCATATGATTCCCTCCATAAACATACACTAGACTAGCTAAATAATTAATATATAACACCTACAGATATATATTTTAAACATGACTTCTGAGTAGACCCATGAAAACTTCAATGAAGATGATACGACCACCAAGCATTGCACACGAAAGTTACCATGCTTCATTAGAACTACAGAAAAGAAGATTATAAGGGTATTAATCTGCTCACTGCTTCTAACCTAGTAAGCAGAGAAAATCATTGCTGACCGCCCATACCCTAACCATCAATTATTTAAACATATTTCTTCTGGCAAATTCTTTAGTCAAAATCACATAGCGAAAAAATTCCTTACCAAGCCATTACATGCAAACAGTTAACACATGTAATTAAGGCTGTTACGATGTCATGGTTTCACCATGATTGGATGTATGATTGGATGGTTACCTCACCGCTAACTTCAAATTCAAATTCAAAATATCAATTAAAATGCTTTTCTACCTTTTTATTTTTTTGACTAACTGTGCTGCCTTTTCCCACAGCCACCCACTCGCTGTCCGGTCCGAATCCATCATCAGTAATTGTTTAGTGACTGCGTGTATATGACACTGGAAAGATTATGCTGTATTTTACCGTCTATATAATGACTAGTAGAAATAACCCCAAGCAATACAACATACCCCGTCCAAATTGACATGTTAGTAAAGATTCCATTATATGCTGTGAGAAAAGATGTTTTGCATTTTTCTTCAGTATAAAGACACCCCAGGAGGTGCTCTTTTCTATCTGGTCTCCTGCAGAAACCATAACAAAAGCAAGGATTAACTATGTTTAAAATACAGGATAATATAATGGTAATGGTCTGCACTTACATAGCACTTTATTTTAACCTTATCAGCTCTACAAAGCACTTTAATTCTTTAGTCAAAATCACATATTGTCTCATTCACCCATTCACACACACACACACACACACACACACACACACACACACACACCAGTGGTAGCAGAGCTGCCACGCAAGGCGCTAACTTGCCATCGGGGGCAACTTGGGGTTCAGTGTCTTGCCCAAGGACACTTCAGCATGTGGCGTCATGTGGGACAGAATTCGAAATGCCAACCCTACGATTAGTGGACAACCCACTCTACTATCTAAACCACAGCCATCCTGAAATGTAGACAATGTTTTAAAGGACTTCTCAGAGAAGTAATACTTATGTGTGTTATACGTAAGTTATTGAGTATCATGTGATCTACCAATGATAATCACTGACATTGGCTTCTCTGACAAGTTCTAACTAAAGAGTCACAGTTTGACATACTTGCCAAATAAACCTTGACTGGTGCCAAGTCACGAGACATTGCTACTATTACACTGTAACAAGAGCCAAACTATCCAAACAAAAAATGATGTGTACTATGAGAAATGTTTTTAAACTAATCTTAAAAGAGATGCCCACAGCTGTACTTGTTCCTGTTATTACAGCCATTTGGGTGTGTGGCAAACCTGATCCTCCGATCATTAAGAGCGCTGCTTATCTGTTAGTTCCACTCCATGTCTTTGCATGCGATGCTCTCCTTGAACCGTGATTACATGTGCAACCCCGCTGCATTGAGTTTATGGAAACTCTTTCTGAAATCAGACTTATGGCATTGAACAAGACTGCTGATTGCCCCACCTGGACAACCTCAAGCAATGTTTGTGCTGAAAGCATGACACTAATTTCATGCATGCACTATTACTAAATAAAGCAATGCTGAAAGCAATCCTATGAATGATTAGAGAGCACCGCGAAGCCTCAAGTGCATACCTAGGACAAGACAGGGAGATTTGGTTATGTAAATACAGGTACTAACATTTGTTAATATGTTGGTTATGCAGAGCGCATTAAGTATGCCACCAAAAGTAAAAAAAGTGCTAAGGTAAAACATAAAATAAGAAAAGTTTGAGGTTAGAAATGAAGGTTGGAGATATGATTATCATCTCTAAACAAGAAGTGAAGTACCTGGGACTTGTGTTAGATAGTAAATTGACAGGAGAGAATATGGATGCTTTAGTTCACTGAAAGATTTGTAGCAGGATCAAATTTCTAGCAAGACAAGTGGCTGTTTTAGATTTTCAAATTTTAAAAATGTTATCTGGAGCATTAATGCAGCCACAATTATGATTATGCTGCATCATTTTGGTATAGCAGTACATCTAAATGTAACCAAAGAAAATTGCAGACTGCTCAAAATAAATTAAGCAGAGTTATACTGAAAGTTCAACCACAGGTGCATCTTAATGATGAACATTTTAGGGAACTTGTTTTTTGTTGTTGTTGTTTTTAAAGTTGACAGAAGAGTAGCCTTCTTAAATTGGTGTTAGCATTTAAAATTATTATGAAAATTCTCCCAAAGTATCTGACAAAGTATTATGTTTTTGTAGGGGATGTGCATAGTCATTCTACTAGGAGGATTAATACTGATATTTAACTTTGTACAGTTTAATGGGAAAAAAATTTCATTTTTATATACTAGCTCTATAGCATGGAACAATTGACAGTGTTTTATAAAGATACAAGTAGAAGGTGTTTTTAGAAAGGCAGTGAAAAGATGGCTTTTTTTTAAATAATTGATTTAAGTAGTGTTAAATTGGGTGGTGTAAGAGTTTTACCAATTTATATGTGACCTGTTTTTCCATTTTTAAACTTTGACGACCAAGCCTACGGCTTTTTTGTGTTTGTTATCCTCGGCAGTTTTAAAATGTTGTATGGATGGTCTATATCAGGGGTGTCCAATCTTATCCAGAAAGGGCCGGTGTGGATGCAGGTTTTCATTCCAACCAAGCAGGAGCAAAACCTGATTTCACCTGTTTAATCAGTTGATCTTGGCTTTCAATAGACTCAGGTGTGGCTTCTGCTGGGTTGGAATGAAAACCTGCACCCACACCGGACCTTTCCGGATAAGATTGGCACCCCTGATCTATATGGTAGCTTTCTTGTACAATTTATAAAAATTTGTCAAATAAAGCAACAACAACAACAACAACCAAACCAGGTACAGTATCATATCCTCTAGAGCACTAGGAATCTTTTAGTAGATCAATTGAACTGATTCAATATCCAAAAATAATGAACATGAAAAAAGCATTTGCACATATTATATAGCATTGTTTTCAGCCCAACTTTGACGCACAAGCAGAATGTAGACCTGAAGTGTGCATGCTTCAGTGCTCAGTGCTTGCAGAACAGAAGAGCTCTCATATACAACAGTTTCTTTACACGCTCAGTTCACTGCTCCACACTCGTGAATAACTTGTGCCCGCAATTCAGAGCACCTTGAACTCATTTTTAATGAGCATGTTCACAGATACTGCTCGGGTCAGCTGTCTTCATGCTCTCTATTAAAGAGACTGTTTTAATACTATAACGATATTTTATCAGATTACTTGCATTGTAGGAACGTTCTGTGTAGCTCATGTATGCGGAAGTGGGTGGATAGTGCTTTGTCGGAAAAGCCACTTTTCAGCAGCCAATTCACGTCACTAAGGTTGGAGCTACTAGTGGTGTGCTCGTAACAAAAACAAAAACAAGTATGGAAGAGCGTGACACGAAGCGAAACTTACCACAACACTCCAATACAGAATAGGCATCATCCCAACTAAAAGATGAGGAATGTGTACCTAAAAAGGAAGGTATTTCTGTCATTTGGACATGGTTTTGTAATATATCGTTTCAAGATATGGAATTCAATTCTTCTTCTGGAATTCAATTAATAGATCTCGTATGGTAGCACTTCTTGTATTGTTCTCTGCTTGATATCGCTTTGCTTGTATCTTTCTCATTTGTAAGTCGCTTTGGATAAAAGCGTCTGCTAAGTGAATAAATGTAAAATGTAAATGTAAGATATGACATTTTCCATATCATGATATAAGATTTTGTCCATATCACCCATCCCTCGTAATACATGGTATTAAATGTTAGTTTTGGAGCAATTTTTATGAGTATGATTAAATGAGCACGGTATATGATCGATATCCAATACCAGCCTCAGAATTTATCAGTACTTTTATGGACAACAATATTCTGATATTAATCCGATTAAGACAATACTCTGAATAAGAAACTAGCATGTAAACAGTGATTTCTGATTACATTAATCCGGCTAAACTCATACGCGAAGTAAACGCAAATCGAATTAAGACGGAGTATTCCTATTTTAGTCGCGTTATCAACGTGCATTACAGACATGTACACACCTTAGTCACACTATTAACGTCGTGTGGGAGTTTTCACCGCATTTTGCGACAGGACACGTACACACACGGCAGTGCTCAACCGCTTGACAGCAAACAAGAGAGCACGGCTGTGTCCAAAACCACGTACTTACCTGCTATATAGTTGGAGAAATACATGTATGTACATGCATCGAACACAGCTTCAAGCAGTCGTCTATGCGCATGTATAGCATGACAAATAATTAACTGCACTTGAAGCTTTCGTAAAATTAAACACTCAAAACTGTATACGGTACCATAACGAAGACAAACTGTATGTTGATATGTGAAATTCTGGAGGGAACGTCGGATGGCGTGGCGTGGGGACATAATTACATGTGCCGTTAACCGATTTATGTTCTAAAACATGAACATGAAAGGAGCATCCTAAAAGCGACTCATGTAAACACCTTAATCACAATATTGTCTTATTCAGAATAAGGTCAATAATTAGATTATTGTTGTCCAAGTAAACGTAGTCTATGTGTCACGGCCCCCAAGGGGTAGTTCCTCTCTGGACCACTAGATCGCACCCTTGTTCCCAATGTAGAACAACTTCTTCTGTTGTCTCCCCTATTTCCTGTTGCAACCATGCTCACCTGTTTATTTTCTGCTTGATCAGTGCTCTATTTAAGTTCCTTGGTTTTTCTCCTTAGTTGCATGGAGCATTGCATCAAGTCAGGTTATATTTGTGTTTCTGATTTTTTTTGCACTGTTTGTATATATTTAGTATTTTTTGGTTTTTGTTTTTCCTAGTTTTCCTTAGTTTCCAATTGTTCTGGTCCCCTAGTGTTTCTTGTTCCTTGAGTCTGTTTCCTGTCTGTAAATAAAGAAGTTCTGAATGTGTGTCCGTCTCCCTGGACTCTCCGCCATGACACTATGCTAATCTCTAATACACATTATTAATTCCCTTATCCCCTCATCTTTGCTCCATCTACTCATCTCACTGTTTCTCCTCTATTTCCTTGGCATGCATATAAAAATGGCTTCAGATTTTCTAAGTCCAGTATGCCCTTGAAACTGTGAATAAAGCTTATTGTTGACTTGAGACCCACGTCAATCACTGCTAATCGTTCTGCTCCCTTTAAAAGATGTGGTCAAAATGAAATGAGCATCAATACATCACAGAGATAAAGATCAAATCTGCATGGCATGAAGGGCGGTGATGGCTGTTTTCCATTTCCATTGGCATGGGACTCATTTGACTTTCTGTTGTTAATTTGCCTTACAATAATTGATTGTCCTCCACCAATATAAGCTCTAATTTCATCAGTTAAGATGTTGGGCTACTAAACAGACGTCGTCCCAAAATTATGCACAGCAACTGGAATCAATTCTTTCCCTACTCATTTGAGAGCACAAGTTAACAGTAACAGCAGTTAGCAGTTAACAATAAACCATACTTTAATCACATCTTATCATAGTGACCAATATATATCTGGATGTGCAGTCCATAGCCACGTAATAGATGCCAAGGTAATCTGACTTTAAAATCTCTGTTAAACAGATATTTTCACCTCGTCCCCCACAGAATCCATGCCAAGTCTTTTGCATCGATAATGCAGTGAGGTCAAGCACCAGGCCATAACAGAAGTCAGTGTATGAATATGGAGATGTGGTTGCTCTGTATTTGGCACACGGGCACCGTGGTGTGAGCTTGATGATTGCAGTATTTAGCAGCTCAGTGCTCCATGTGTGATTTATGAGATGCTGCCTCCAGACTCGGACTGATTGAACTGATTGTCTCATTCAGCAGCAGCATATACTGCACTGTCTGCAGGGAAGTGAATGAGACTAGCATATGTTGCCTGGTTAAAGGCAGCAGAATCACTTTGTACTAATGCAGCAGTCAGACAGGCCCAAACCCGAAATTCTTTTATTTACAGAATTGTGCCACTCAGGTAAACAACAGTGGTAGAATACTCTAGCCAAATACTTCCTGTTTACAGCAGGTGTGATGTTTCTCTATATTATAACCTGTACAAATGTTATATTATAGCATGTAGTTTCATCTTCAATTATGCATAAGAAGCCAATAATTACTTTACCAATAATGCTTCATAGCACTGTTGTCAAACTCTAAAATATAGCCCACTGCTTCATTTCATTTGGCCTGTGGAAACTTGCAGAAAATATAATAAATCCACACTAGACCAGTAATGTCTACAATTCACACCAAACCCATAGCAAAGTGACTGCCCAGCCTCCATACACACCACTGTACAGCACAATGTGTTTACTGGTTAGGTAAAACCTATGCATATGTCCTGCATTTGATGCACACCAGACTCGTGTCGAAAACGATTCAGAAACATGTTGGGCGTTGGACTGAAGTGTTACTCAGTGATTGACCCAGTGAGATCTATACATTTATATGGACCTATAAATATGTTGGAAAAAAGAAAAGTTGTTGGAGAGTGAAGAAATGAGTTGGAAGAATAAGGACATGATCCTAATGAGAGAAACTCATATGAGTTCTTAAATCTCCTACTTCACAAAGACATACTATACAAGTTTGTGGCAACAGTTTATTTTAATAAATGGTATCATCTAGGCCAAATAGTGCGTATAGTTCAATAGCTTCTATTAGCACATTGTTTTCCTATCAATATTCTATTCTACCTTCTTAGCCTAGCTTGTCATTGTTAACTTACAGAATATATGATAGTATGTTTAAAAAAATGTAATAACCTTAGGTTATCACCCTTCAAGGGCTTACAAAAATGTTGATGTAACCCAGGCAGAATTTGGGTTTGACATCGCTGCTTTATACTAAACCAGTAATAAGTTTATGTAATTGTTTTGATATGAAAATGCTACAAACAGTGAGTGAACAGCATGGTCTGAACACTTGAACAAGAAGTAGATTGATTCATAGATGCAGAACTCCTTATTTAATTTGATGTGCAGTATATTGCCAGAGCAATTATAGCTCTGATGCTGTCAGATGAATAAACAAGCTACAGTACCTTGACAGTTTCTTGGAAAACTGAGATAGCCAGTGTTCCAGCCCCTGGCTTCAAACCTCTGATGTGAAAATGAATATAAAAGAATTACAAAAATTGTTTTATATTAATTATAAAATCAGAGTGAAATTGGCAGGGTCAGCCATAATCAAATTATAAGGTATATTTAAATGGTGCCTTAAGAACCATGGGGGATCCTGCACTGTTCTAGTTCATATGACACAGTAGTCTTTGTGTCTGGCTGAGCAAAGAACTTACAGGCATGAGTGATGTGGCAGGCCATTGCTCTGAACCTTCTTCCTCTCCTAATTAATGATGGCGACTCAGAGAGACAGCTATCACAGACCGGCTCTTTGAATCTAACTCCCCTCTCCTTTAACCACAAAGTCAATGACTGGAATTTAATCAGCCTTCACAAAGCTGAGGGATGCCCCTGAGCACAGCAGTTGAATTTGTGAACTCAAACATGGTCTGATTTCTAATTATGGAGAACCACAATGGCGGACAAAGAATATTGTTCTGATAATCTCCTAGGGCTGAAAAGGCTTTTGCTAATCTAAACCTGCTGACATTGAAGAACAGCTATATCATCCCTCCTACAGATCCAACTCAGACATCACTGTTGACCAGAAAGAAGGTCATTGTGGAGCTAATTAGAATGCCTCGCTCTTTTAACAAGTTCACACAGACCACACAGGTTTTTCAAATATTACCTTTCATGTAATATGTTATAGAGCTGTTTGTGAATGAAAAAACATCTGCAAAGTTTAAAAAATCAAAGTGCACTACAAACGGAGTTTGAAAAGAAGGAACCGATTCTGAACAGCAGTCGTTAGTAATTCCAGACTTACTTCCTGTACTAACCTACATTGTTTTGTAGCAAAAAGCCCCGCCTCTGGTCTTCATTGGCTGCTTGCAAACAGACGGACACGCGCTGACAGCGGACACACGCTTTTCGGACACACGCTGACAGCGGTAGACCAATGACAACAGACTGGGACATCTGACCAATCAGAGCAGAGTATGCTCTCTGAAAGGAGGAGTTTAGAATGAATCCTTTAGAACGGATCATTTAACGAGTCGTTTGTGACACTGTGGGAAAAAGGTAATGCTGCAGTTTAAATTATGAGCACATTAAAGTGCTTTTTGATCTTGGATGCATATAAATCTATTGTATGAGACCTTTAAAACAAAATTAGGCACATTTCAAAACTATAATAGGTGCACTTTAAAACAATTAGCATTTATATTAAATGAAATTACATGAAATATGTTGAGGCTATAAGGTTTCAATCCGTTTATTCTCATTGTGAGCCTATAAAAGTAAACTTGCGCATTTAGGGTACACAATCGGCAATTTTTTGGCTTTGGCAGCCACAGCGGTGTTGCTTTTTTGCGGCTAGTGTAGGTTTAAATCCCTCAAATATCTGCAAAATAAGTTCTTGCCCTTCAACCCGGAAGTATGTACACCTGCTGTTTTCCATCTCGAACGCTATTGGCTGTTTGCTGCAAACGTCTGGCTTTTATGTGCACGCGTACACGATAAGTAAACATTGATTCTGGGTTAAAACCTGGGTTGACTGAGAAAGTTTATAACCAGCATCATGAAACCTATTAACCCGGGCTGGATTAGTTTGGTTTCGTCAACTCAAAACTCTGCAACTCTGAGTTTGTTCAACTCGCTTCGTTCAACAGGCCTATGATTCTCTAACCATTGGCAGTACCAAGAGGAGAATTCGCTATACCAGGAGCTCACCCAGTGCTCCAGCTTCTCCCTGCAAGTAAACATGCAGGGCATTTTCATTTTTGTCGTTACAGACAGGGCAAAGTTTAATTTTTAGCAGCCAAATCACATTATCTGCTGTTAAATAAAATCTTAAAGCATTTTTTTTTGTGTAGAACCAAGTGCAACAGTTGTTCCCCTGCTTCTGTCATATTTTTTCTTTTCTTAGCTATCAGCATCAG
Source organism: Ictalurus furcatus (assembly GCF_023375685.1). NCBI lineage: Eukaryota > Metazoa > Chordata > Actinopteri > Siluriformes > Ictaluridae > Ictalurus > Ictalurus furcatus. The sequence continues at coordinate 9,816,160 of NC_071271.1, read as the reverse complement.
GCCAGCATACTCAATTAGTAGACATCTTGGATAATAAAGGGAAAAAAATAATAATTACACGTCACTTTTTAATTGCTTAAATATTAATGACACACTGTGTTTGTAACAAACAATGCTGGCAGAATACCGCTCAAAAGACACTTTTGGGACACACACACACACACACACACCAGGGACGTCGCTAGGCCTATTTTGGAGGGTTTAGCCCAACACCCCCCCCCCCCCCCCCCGATATATTTTCTTTTTTTATCAACTTTTTGATTCCATCACATCTTAAATCTGGACAGGCATTAGGACCTGGGGGAGTGATCCACACACTACACAGTTTACTGTTTTAACATTTTACGTTGATTTTATTAATGATGCTGACTATTATCACGGTTACAGTTCGGCTGCTCATTCACACACTTACTGCAGACTCACACACAGGTAGCGAGAGCACAGAATGACATGGTCACGTGCCCCTCCTGGTCTTAAAGGGAAACACTTCCAGATCATTACAAGAGGTAAGCAGCAACACAAGGGATCGCACCAAACTGTAGTAAATCATTCGATTACGCATCGTGTCATGTACACTCAGACAGACAAATAAGACTGTAGCTCGATTACAACTGACCATGTAAACGTGGTTAATGTAATCAACAAAGACAATGTGCAGTAATGTAGTGTTGATTGCCCCCTCTCTCTCTCTCTCTCTCTCTCTCTCTAGATAAATAAATAAATACATAAGTAAGTAAGTAAGTAAGTAAGTAAAATCCCAAAAGCATTTTGGCTACATAGTAGAGCCATTGTTGGATGGATGGGGACAAAGTGGACTTTAATTTCTTTATTTTTATATAATTTAAGTAAGTCATATTAAATCAGTCTCTAACACAAATTATGAGACAAGTATACCTTGACCAAAGATAACCTTATTTCTAAAGATTTTATACCCATTTATACCCCTAACATATACATGACTAGAAAGATGTTTTGGTGGCTTTAAAAAAATTTGGGGGGAGTATTCCCAGACCCCACCTAAAAGAGGCTTAGCCCGCCCATTCATAAATCTCTAGTGAGGTCCCTGATGCGCACACACACACACAGTCATCTGGTGTGCCTAAAAACTGCAACTACATGTTTATTGATATTTCTTATCTGATCCTGTAGGATTTTTGCTTAAAATTCCTGCAAGATGAGACACCTTGGCTCATCATGCCTTTTATTTATAGCCCAATTCAAATTCTAATCCTGGGTGATCTCATCCAGAAGATGAATTGCCAAGCTTGCATTGTTTTCATTATATCTCATTCTGTTATAAAATATTACATGCCAGGGCGTTCTTTGGTTACCTTGATCAGTGGTAGCATCGACCCTTTACAGAATGCTCATGGTAGACTTCTGGGAGACTTCCAACGTTCTCCCACAGAGTGCCACACTCTAATCTTTTTTAATGAGACAGTACTCAACACTTTGCAGTCAGGTTTTATCATGAATATCATTATACTGTATACCACAGACACCAGTCTTCTGTCAAAACAGGCCCAAAAAGAGTGCCAGGTTTCTATAAAGAAATTTCACAGCATATTTTTTGTGAAAAACTGGGGAAAGCCTTCACAAGTTGAAAAATTAACATTTTTCAAATGTTATCAGTTCAGGAAAGTAAGGTAGAAGTAAGATTAAAGCAATATAGCTTGAGCGATCAAATAGAGCTTAAGCATAGCTCAGGCAGAACACGGTTGCTCACCAGTATCAGCTGACGCTCAGCTGATAAGTTGACTCCCCCCACAATCAATTAACCATGGTGTATATAAGCTCATCCAAACTCATGCTCACCAGTCTGTCGCACAGACATCTGCTAAACCACAGATATAATTGCTTCACCACTCATGTACTGGGTATGAAAGACTTAAAGTTATATTCCTTACCTTGATCATTATAACGATGGCCTGCTCTGATTCGGAAGAACACCCTCTGGATGAGACACAGTCCAACCATCCCGACGCAGACAAAATATTCAAAGCACCTCCAAGACGCAGTTCCCATTTAGCAGCAAAATCCTCAAACATTCATTTACGGGATTTGGCAGACGCCCTTATCCAGAGCAACTTACATTTCACTCACTTATACAATTGAGGGTTAAGGGCCTTACCCAAGGGCCCAACAGAGGTAGCTTGGTAGTGTTGGGGCTTGAACTCCTGACCTTCTGATCAGTAACCCAGAGCCTTTAACCACTGAGCCACCACAGCCCCGACTGGCCACTTGAAAAAATTATGTCCACACTTTACAAACAAAATATCCAGACGCCTCTCCATGCCAGCCATGACAAATTATTTCAGCACTTCTTGGAAACTTTTCAGGATTCAGAGATTATTCCACCATCCGATGAAGCCTCCATGCCAAGACCTTCTGGACAGAAAGCTACATCTAAAAGAAAGCACTCATCACCAGAAACATTCCATAATACAAGTCTCTAAACAACCAAGAGCCCAGTCACTTGCCTCTCTCCCACAGTCTCATCCAGTTCTCGCTGCCCTAAAATCCATCCAATGCACATTATCCAACATGAAGCATTTAAGCCCTGGAAAATCAACGACATAACACAGCTGTTCCTTCTTCCTTTTTAGCTGCTCCAGAACCCGATCTGCAGGTGAAGCTCGCCAGCACCTCACAAACACATGAGGGCTCCCCATTCCTGCCTAGAACGTTGAGTTCTGCTGTTCCCACGGTTTCACCGGGAGTACCATTCTTTCCACCAGCTGCAGCAATCACTCCTCAATTGAAGGCCCAAATACTGGCAGGTGATGATATTAATTTAGTAAAAATTTTGCTATGCTCCGAATCTACTGACCAACGTGTAGTAGACTGTGGTCATTTGTGCTAAAAGAAAGCGACCCAAACTTTCCAAGTGCCTCACTATGGCTGAATTTACCATTGTGTTTTGAGTGTATAGAAACGTTTTATGCAAAATTCAACCAGACAGGAGACAGGAGCTGGATAATTAACTTGCAATCATAGCTGATTTAGCAATGTCTTACGGCGGTAGTTTATATTATGAATATCACAAGTCTTTTTCCGCTAAAGCTGCCATGTATATCCAATGCTTCAATCAAAGACTGGACTGGCTGGTAGTCAATCTAGCTCTTATTAGTCATCACTTCACGGGTCATCAAACTCTGTCCTGCTCCCTATGCGGATCCTTCTCTCACACCTCTTCACTGTGCCCTAAATCAGCGTTCTTTCTGTCCACTCCTGATTTGAAGAAAAGAGACTGGAAAAGTTTTCAGGAGGTGAAACTGGCAGCTTCTACCCCTGTGTTTCCGCTATAACAAAAACGTGTGCAACTGTTCTAATTGTAAACTCATCCATGTTTGCAGCTACTGTGGTGGCAGTTACCCAAAGAGTGTGTCCCCGTCAAAGCAATCGCTTCAAGAAAAAATAAAGACTGAGCCCGCTACTCCTGTTAATACAAGAGAGCTCAAGAAATCTTTAAAAAATAAAAATCACCCTAATCATTGTTTTGTGCATTACTTGTTAATCAGTTTAATGAAAGGGTTTGTTGTCGGTCTAATGTCTCTCCCTACTCAATCCTATATCTGCAAAAATCCTCAATCAGCCTTCAAGGAGCCTGAAATAGTCGATGGTTTACTAGCTAAAGAATTTCATAATCGACCCTTTTGACAAACCTTCATTTAACGTGTTTCGTATCAATCCTTTCGGCATTGCAAGAATTAAATGTTAAGGAAAAAAAACTTAATCATAGACCTCTCCGCTCCCCACTCCTTCTCAAGGCATTAATAGCATAAACAGCTTAATCCCTTCCAAGCCTTTTTCTCTTTACAACGCAACCATTGACTCACGCTATCAAATTCATTAAAACAGCCAGCAGTGGCGCTTGGTTAAGCAAAGCCAATATAACTGACGCTTTTAAAATCATACCGCTTCACCCATCTCAGTGGCACCTATTTGGCATCAGATGGCGCAATAAAATGTATTTCGCCGTAAGACTTCCCTTCATTGCAAAAGTAGTCTGCAAATCTTTAACTCTCTATCTGAAGCTTTGTGCTGGATACTCTCCAATAACTGTATATTGCCATTCATACTCCATCTGCTGGACGATTTTCTATTAGTGGATTATTCACATTCTCAGCTGAATCGGTCCATAAACACTCTTACATTCACCCAACTCGGAGTTCCACTGTCAGAAGAAACCACATGAGGTCCATCCAAAAAAGTTGAATTTCTATTCATCAATTTGGATTATAAGCCTCCTTACTTTCAGATAAATTAAATTAAATCTTATCAGAGGATTCATTCAAGCCTTCATGCTTAGTCCTTCATTCACCAAATGAGAGTTGCTTTCTCTCCTAGGCCACCTCAATTTTGCAATAAGGGTTATTCCTCAGGGTTGCGCTTTCATATCTAGATTACTTGATATTTCCAAATCAGTTGTAAATCTTCATGACTTAGTTACTTTAGACGAAGTCTACAGATCTAACCTAAGGTTCTGGGCAAAACTTTGCAATTCATGGAACGGTAATTCTTTTTTCTTTCACAATCATTTTGAAACTTCCATCAACTTACAATTCTTCACTGATGCAGCCCCCTCAACAGGCTATGGAGGTATGTTTCAGGACCAGTGGTTCGCTGATAAATGGCCAATAGAAATTAACAATTTGCCTAGTGATATTCAGTTCATGCCTTACTAGAATTGTATCCTATCGTAGTCGCAGCTATTCTATGGGGGAAACAATGGTGCAGAAAGCAAATCATTGTATACTATATTTGAAGCTACCATTAACATCATGAATGAAGGGCGCTCTTCTGTCCCATTTATAAATAAGTTCATCAGATGCCTAACTTGGTCATGCGTGATGGGAAATTTCACATTGTGAGCAGTGAACTTACCAGTCTTGGACAACAAAATAGCTGACTCCTTATCTCGATTCAATTTCCAGGAATTCAGACAACTGTGCCCAGCCACTTTCATTACAGGCCTTCCCTGCCCTACTTTCATCCAAACTATCCTTGACTAAATGACTCACTGGCGAGACTTCTCTTCTCCGCAACTCACTATATGAGATTAGGTTTGGCAAAATCTACATTAAAAACCTACGATTCTGCTTGGTCTTATTTTTCTTCATTATGTGCTGCGACTCAGTTTCCACAATTCCAGTCAATATTCGTGCTGTCCATGCCTTTATCGTCCATTGTTTTGAGTCCAAGAAATTACAGCCTTCATCTATTAAAGATGTAGTACCAGGGATCCAATTTCACCTGAGATGTGTGGTTCCAGAGATGCCGAGCCTTCTAGGAAATCCATCCATCAGCCTCCTCCTAAATGGCTTTAAAAAGGAAAGTCCTGCCATTAATGACTAACATCTACCTTTCATTCTCACTATAATTCACAACATGGTGTCTCACCTGAATTTATGTTTCTTTAGTCCATATTAGAGCTGCAACAACTAATCGATTATGAAAATCGTTGTCAACGACTCTCGTTATCGATTAGTTGGTCTGTGTGCGGTACATTTACTCACTACGTTACTTCTGTTCTGAAAACACGCTTCGGAGAGTAAATACAAAAAAGTTGTGTCCCAAATGATGTACTATACACTTACACTATGCATTGTGTCGTCTACTGTCTAGTGTATGAATCAATGCACACACACTCATTCTAATGAGCCACTGTTCGCTATTGAGGATGGGAATGTCATGACCCGATGCTGGTTTACTCAACATCTCTGCCTCCTCTGCCAACACTGCAGACTTGCCCTTAACCTCTACACAGCACATTCCTTCCTCATCAGAGCAGCTACAACTGCAGCTCCTGCTATCCCTGCTTCCACACTAAAAGCTATTTTAAAATGTCAGAACCTCTGCCATGACTAACCACCAGTCTCTCGCACAGACATCTTGCTAACCAGTTCATGTTCGTTCATCTTCATGTTACAATGTAACTGCAATTTGTTGGGGGTGAGAATAAAATTACTCTAACTTATTTCTCGCTTTCTCCAGGCCATCTATATTCCATGCCATGCTACAGTATGTCCATTCATTATTATAACATGCGCTGTTCAGTCGCTGAGAATACAGCTACCAGCCTGCTAATCGAGGTACGCTACCTCCTAGTAAAAGACACACCGCCTTTCCTACCCAGTCAGGGAGACGCACTCCCCGACCAATTGAAACCGGTTCACTACGTCATTGAGTTTGGGGTTTATGCCTCAGCGAGGTATACGACATCTTTAGTCTAACATAGATGACCTTTGCAGGAAGACAGCATAGGTAGGACTTGAGACAGAGAGGAAAAAAAGGTTCCATGTTATTTTGGTGAAATATAATTTGCGCCATGTTTGACAGAATTCGACCACAATGACATCTGACCTGTTTTCCCAGAACACCACATAATTTACAATTGACAACTATCATAAGTAGGTCCATGCCTTGGTTTTTACATGTCCTTCCCTCTCTTTATACTGAAATAAAAATTATACCCATTAGAAGAATCACACATGCCAGCATATTAATAGGCCCTTTCTTTGGGTTTGTCTTTCATATACATTTTCAGGCCATTTTTGCCTTTGTTGGCATCTCGTATTCATCAGAAGACAGCTTTATCTGTGGAATAAAAAGCCTGTCTGGCATATAGTGCGTTTCCTTTTTAATATCACTTACCACATCTGGGTCTGGATCACTGAGGTGAAGGATCCAGCTATATACCTGCAATTTGTTGCATAATCTATGCATAATCTTCCACATAGGATGAGCTTATCACACACAGTCTACCCTCCAGTAATCCTACAAAGCATATGCATGAACCATGCTCTGAAATATGCCCAATTTCAGGAATTTGCTACAGCTCCCTGGCAGTCAATCAACCAACCAACCATCCAGTCAATAAATTAATCAATCAAAGACCTGCATGACACAAAACAAGACACAAAATTCACTATGCAATTAACTGCCACAGGAACCTGCAGCTTTGCTCTAATCACAGGGTATTTGATTTCAACACATAGAAATGGCCATGCCACTGAAAGATATGATCAATATTAGTGTTCGATCAAGCACATCAATCTTTGCCAGAAGAATATAAGAAAATGAAATGATAAATGCACAGACCTGCAAACTCGATTCAGCAACAAAATCTGATAATATACTGTATTGCAGAGCTGAGCTGTTTGGCACACAATTCGTCTTAGAAGTGCTTGGTGCTGAAAATTGAAATGCAGATCTTACACACAGAACTACAGGGTGTTTCAAAAGTCTCCATACATAGGGGAAATTACCACTTTTTAGCAAAAGGTCTCCCAAAATTGTTCATAATTTTTCATACTTATATATGTTTCTTTTTTCCAAATAGAGTTTAAGAATGCATTACAACAGAAGAATGTATTGAACTCCTTCTCATGGCTGGATCGGGAAGCTGTCACAAGGTTGCGATGGACTTTATCAGGAAACAATGCAAGCACATCACACACGACACTGTTGCCAAACATATTACCAAATTCAAAAAGACTGGAACTGTTGCGGACCGACCGCGAAGTGGACGTCCACGAACATCCACTGACGAAGGCACAACTGACATGGTGCTTGCATACATAGTCCCCTATGTATGGAGACTTTCGTGACACCCTGTATTGAACAAAAACCAACCTAGAGGCCAGGAATGATGATTATTCGCCTTCTTACTAGATGAAAATAAAAGATTTTAAAACCCATTTGAGTTGTATCAATTATATCAGTGGTGCACTGTGAAAGGTTGTTTTGGCTTTACTAATGATCCTTCTTGATACTGATTTAATGCAATGTGTAGAATATGTTGCATGTCTTTAAATTAATTTTTTTATCCTCTGGTTCTAAATGATACACAGATCAATATCTGTGGTTTTTGAATGTTTGCAAAAGAATCTTTATTAGGAACAGAACATCTATAAGAATATTGCTGGCTGTTCTGTTCGTAGTAAACCCTATGTGATCAGCATAAAAATGAGGAGAATCTTCTCAAGTCTAGGGGCAACAGCTTTCATCTGGATCTTTAAATTTGTATTCATCTGTCTTCAAGAGCTGACATTATTTATGACATTCTTTACCTGGTATACAAATCAAGGACATCAAAACTTCTTGGAGAGTTAGAATAACGCTGCTTTTCCAATGCCATTCTTGTACACATTAATTAATAGGTCAATTAGTTCTTCTGAATATTGTTTCATGAATTCTACAATAATACCCAACTAAGATTGGTGCCTTGCCCAGTGAGAGCCCAGATCTGGGGTCTGACTGGGCCATTCCAAAATGTTGATCTTCTTCTGAAGCCACTGTTGTTGATTTGGATTTGTGCTTTCAGTTGTTATAGTTCTGGAAGATTACATTTTTCTTCATTTTCAGCTGTCTAGCAGAGGCTTGCAGGCTTTTTGCCAAAATAAATTGGTACTTGGAGCTATCCATGATTCCCGCTATCTTGACTACTTGCCAGATGTTCCTGCAGCTCCTTTAATGTTGCCATAGGTCTTCTGGCAGCCTCTCTCATAGGTTTTCGTTGTGTCCCCATGTCTATTTGTCTATCAAGGAAAGTCCTGTTCTTGGTAATGCCACTGTGGTGCCTAGTTTACTCCACTTGTTGATGATGGCCTTCACAATATTTCATGATGCATCTAATGTTTCGTAAATTCTTTTGTACCTCTCTCCTGATAGGTACCTTTTGAAAATGAGATCCTGTACATGCTTTGTAAGCTCTTTGCAGACCATGGGTTCAGCAGTCTTATGAAACCAAGAAGATGGCAAGGAAATCCTAAAGAAACAGCTGATCTGTATTTGAGTTTAATCAGAAGTACTTCATTATGCTCCATTATAAAGGGTGTGCATTCTTATACAACCAGGGTTTTTTTTTCTTTTCCTTTTTTTTTTTTTACACTAAAATGTTTCTAATTGTTTTTCACTTTAATTTGGTTGGTTGCTATGTCACATTAATGATCTTACATGATTTATCTTGGTTTGATTTTTTTGCAGGGGTGTGTGGACTTTTTTTATATACTGTTACGCTCCCGCCGGCAGATGGCGCTGCGGCGTCGAAGTGCAAAGACTGCTGCAGAGCGCGCGTGCACAAGACTCTTATATATGCACACGCGCCTTTTGTTTGTTTTGGTTTTCCCCCTGTTTAAGCATTGGCTGATGTTCGAGGGTGTGTCTTGATTTAATTCAGGTGTCGGTGCTTTAGTTTGATTGTGGTTGTTATTTAAACCCCTCGTGTTGTTGTGCACTTTGCACAGTACTATTTGAATGTAATGGTGAATGCGTTACGCATGCTAAGTGGTCTGCTTTTCATGTCCTGTTCTGTTCCCTGCCTCGCATCCAGTTTCATGTTTTAACCTCATTAATCTTGCTCAGTATAGACCGCGTTTCCTGTGTTTGACTGCTGTGTTGAAAACGCTGATCTGCGATTGCTTCTGCCTCCCGACCTGTTTCATAACATATACACTGTATATTAACCACAACAATAGGGACATGCGCCCTCTGACAATTACTTATTGTCCATTAAAATCTTTTTACCATATTTTTTTACTTGAAAAGGAATATTCTTTTTAATCACAATACACACACATTTTGAACACGATGTAAAACAGCAAAAGAATTTTTGTCCTGCTCATATCCAAGCAAGTTTTTCATGTTCCCCCTTACATGTGTCACAAATCAGATATCAAGTTCGCTCCTCTTAACACTTTTACATTTAATTGGCCAATACAGACCATTAACGCTCCAAGACATCAAGTGAAAAGTACAGTTGTTAGACATTGTCATGTTATTTTAGACTAATTAGAACGTAAGGGACCATTTTTATGTGTTGACACGAGATGTCAGCCCATCTGCTGAGCTGTCTAATGTTGAGACACGTAGCTGGGTAGTAAAGAAGAATCAGTACAATGTGAGAGTACATTTATGAAGTCTTGCCATCATTAACCACTCAGAGATGAGCTGGATAAAGAACAACAAACTTAATGTTTTTATCCTTGTAGACCTTTTTTTTGTTTGCACCTTGAAGTTAGGGTACAGAAGTCAGGGAACAGAAATATGGTGTAGTTATTACATTTCAGCTCGCCCTGAAGTCCATTTCCTTAAAGTATCTTGAAACCATAGCAATGGCATGACTACAGTGTATGGGGACATACACTGTGGATGAGTGACCTGTGTGTCAGCTGAAGTTTGATATTTCTGAGCAAAGACATTCTCTGAAAATTCAAAGAATCTGTATGCTCTCGGGGGTGTTTCTGGGCTCAAGTAGACACACCATTCCCACACTGCATTATCTGCTATGGTCCTCTAGGTCTCATGGCTCAGCATTTCATTTTTCTAGCTCTTCAGCATCCACTTTCTCTCTATTTGCTGTTTCACTAGCCTGTTTGTCCATGTCTGCCATCTTTTCATCAGTCGCTAATTCATTTTGAAGTATCATTGGTGTTAATTTAAGGTTCTCTGTCTGTGCAGAGATAACTTTATTTCCACTAACTTCTGTATCCATGAGCTTGACAGAGTTGTATTCTTGATCTGAAGAGATTTTTTTTTTCTTTAATTTTCTGCTTTTTTTCTTGTCTTGGTAGATATTATTTGTAGGCTGTAGTTTTGCAGGATCAAATGTCTTTCTCCTAGCCTGCCATCAAGTGACCATCACAAGTCAATTTTTAATTTAAAGCTTTTCTGTTATTAATATCTTGCTACTTTTGACATTTATCAGTTGGCCCAGGACTCTAAAATTAGACAATTTGGAGTGTAGCTGATGTTCTTCATTATTACTCCAACACTATTAATGTAGGGACAATTTTGAGAACTTTAACAATACTCTTAGTGCTAGGCCTCGGACGGTGAACCAGTGTGAATGCACTGTGCTAAATAATCAGTCTAATAATATTGCCTTTAATAATTTAGAATTTAATTATAAATTACAAATATATAATAAATGTATTACTTAAGTCAAATGATGAAAAAAAAATTAAATAAAAAATAATCAATGACTAACATTTTGAAGGTTTACTATTTTAAAATAGTGGTGGATTTTTATTTATTATTTTTTGCAATATCTAAGATATATGTCAAATAACAGGTTTCAAATGGTGCAAATTAACAAATTTCAAATGGTGCAAATTTGAGTCCTGTAAGAGTAAAATAAAACTCTAGTATAATGTCAAGGCTACAACATGAATGCAAAATAAGAGTGTAGACATGAATGTGAATTATGTTCATTAAAGCAAATATTCATAATGGGTAGGATGTGGGAGACACCCATGCTAACCTATAGCAAATCAACTAATTTTATGTTAATGTGGTTGTAAACCTCTGCATGCAAAAAGGTGACCGTACAAAGCAGTATCAGTAAATTCCATCTATTATTATTACTACGGTTGCCAGAATATTGAAGATGTCGACACAAGTGCATCTGTACTTGCTACAATAGCAAAATATATAAATAAATAAAAAGAACAAATACAAGGTAATTTTTGTGGAAGCTGAATTGGTTTCAAGAAAAGGACAGAAGTGGGCCTATCTTGTTCCCTTTTTTCTATGTGTGGGTTAAATGAAGAGAAACATTTTCAATACCACACTATGACAGCTCTTGAAATATGACAAGCTTCTTCACTATATCCAGCTGTACATCATAGCCGACAGACCTCACTACACTCCAGTAGGTGCATTGGAAGAAATCATACCATCTGTAACGGCCACTATAGCAACCTTTCTGCAAAGCTCAGAATGCAGCAGGTGCTTATGTTTCTTTCTGAATGGTTTTGAGAGTCATTTTAGAATGAACAACGTGTGAAATTAGTCTTGTATAGCCAGACCTGTTGGATTAATTACACAGAGGAGTACAGGAATCAGTGCAGTTTGTGTTGGCAGGTTTCTGTCCACTTGGGGCATGTTATATTCATGATGGTGGTGCACCAGCATAAGAACCTACATCTTTGCATGGGCAGTCCATAAATCATAAATTGACTCATGTTATAGATCTGCTCTCAGCAAAGCATGGTATAGGAGACTAGGATTTAAAAAAAAAAATTTTTGTGGAAATCCCTTTTAAACATGATGTAAGAAAATCGGTCCATCCCAGGTTATTGTCGATTCTTCCTGAGGTATTATTGATCTCAACTGGTCACAATCCGTTGATCAACACTGTACTTGTTGTGGTGTGGGAGGAATTATTCTTGTGCCATTGCCAAAGAGATTACAGTCTGCTTTAGGTGTGAGTAGGACTGTTCCGCCTGCTCTCACAGATACTCTTGACCAATCTTGCTTCCTCAGTTATAATTTTTTTGTACCAGCTTGTGATTTCTTATAAACTTAGTTGGTTGTTTCTCAAAGTATAAACAAATTATTCATTTAAACAGAGCAATGTAAATCACGATAAAGAAGTTACTAAGGGGTAATTAATGAACAAATGTGCCGTGAACAACCCAACATTTCAAATACGCTCAAAAGTTAATTGGAGTACCAATGTGAATGTGGCCTGTTTTTATCCTGCAAGCTTCACGCCTGACCACCCGCTTCAGCCCGCATGAAAGTAAAGACTGCCCACTTCTACAACATTTTGTGTTGAGTCCCATGGGATCCCATGTGGGAAGGTTTCCTTTCTTGAAGATCTGTTCTGGGTGTCATATTATATCCATTGTTCTGGTATCATCAGTATAGACTATTTAAACTCTATGTTCTTTGCAAACAACCAACAAATTACTGTATTATCTGAAATTGCACAAATGAAGCCACACATTGGCTAGTAAATAAGTAGCCGATATAAGATATAAGAATAGTAACATAAGACGAATAGTCATAAAATATGTGGTTTTAAAATGATGACAAGCAGTTTAGTATGGAACATGCTCTTGGGGAGTATAATAATGTTGCGTGTGCAGAATTTACTGACAAAGCTCAAATCGAAAGTATTATTCACTGAACAGAAAGAATCTCTTCTTTACATGTAATAAGTGTCCTGCATAAACAGGTTCCTAGTAAGCTTTTGTATTCAGCTGCTATAAAGGTGGGACTCTAGCCTCAATCATATCTGAATAAAACATACGTAATCAATAAGAAAATAAGAAAGTCTGACACTGATATTAAAATTTTAATTTGCCATACAAATGCATATTCTTCCCATTAGAACTTTACAGGGTCAATTTCAACTCGTCTTCTGGCGACATAGTCCAAGAAAGATTCAGAGTTTAACTTCAGGATAATGCAAACCCCATGAGTATTTTGAAACCAGCTCATTAATCTACTGCAAATGAAATAGACTGACTGGTTATTTTCATCCTGGCCTGCAATCTCTCCTGAAAGAGTGGTTATTAGACAACGGTTCTGTATGGCTTGGAATTTCTTTCGTTCTACAGAGATGGCTCTGTTACTCTGTGACACAGCCACCCAACCAATAATGGGCATAACATCTTGAGTGGAATCTGTTGGCATATATGCTCCAAAATGCTGTCTTAAATACAGTAATGTAGTGATCACATCAATGTAACTGATTGAACTCAACTGCTTTGTCAGTCAAAATGACAGTGACAGTGACTGAATGGATATAATAATGATAAAGACCAAATAATAGTAATTTACATACTTGTGTGGTAGTTTGAAAGCATAGTAAGTCACTAATAATAATCAGGCCCCTGCCATCTGTTCAATTAATATTCCAAAATGTACAATGCCACTCAAAAGTTTTTGAACACCTGGAGTTTCATTACAGTTTAATCGCTAATATTGCCCCAGACCAAACTAAATGATACAGAATAGCAATTACCCACACCTTTATGGAGGTTATTAACCCATCACTCTCAGATCCTAAAGGGACTCTAAATGAGTGCTTTATTAAAGGCAGGCATACATGCAGTTTAAATCTAGGCTATCCAGCCTATAGATAACAAACTCATACACAGAGCTAGTATTAACCATAAAACAGAACTATTGTGTATTACAAGTGTCTAATCAAAGTGAAAAATATTTTGGACTTTTCCAATCAGATTAGACCCAAACTGTTCCAATAACATAATCTCCTACCTAACATTTTTCAGTTTGGTAAACATATAATAATAAACATTTCACCTATATACTTACTGTATACTGTAACTATCCCTTTATTAAATTTTCTCATTTTAAAAGTATTACTGTAAATGAGATCATTTAAACAAAAATACTATACAGAGTGTTCAAAAACTTTTGAATGGTTATGTATATTTTAAAACATTTTTCTATAATGTTATTTTACTTTTCTAGAATCATATTCTACTATTTGCAGCAGTAAACACAAACATTTTAAAATATATTCACAACCACCATTATTCATGTTATGATTGAAATATGACATATCATTTTGATGAACCACCACCATTTTCTCATTTGCAAAAAATATTTTGAGATTTAAAAAATTTAACATTTATGTTTATATATCAGTCCTTCATTCAGTCAGTCATTTAATCTTCTTCAATAATTACTATAATCTGTTTGTGGCTACAGTGGATCCAGAGCTTATCCTGCAAATGCCAGGTGCAAGGCTGGGGACACACCTTGAATGGGATGCCAGTCCATTGCACGGTACCATGCGCACACACACACACAACCAGACTTTTGGGCAATTTAGCATAATTTAGCCAATCCATCTACTGGCATGTTTTTTCAGAGTTGGAAGGAAACTAGTGTACCCAGAGGAGTGCTCCAAAGATGGGGAGAACATGCACAGAAAGGCCTCACGGACAGGAACCCGAGCTCAGGATCGAGCCAGGAACCCTGGGAATGTCAGAAGATAACTTTCACATGTTTATATATTGTATTTAGAGATAAACTTCTTTTTTCTTTGTACTGTACAACATTTTGTTTAAAAATTAAATGCATGTGGAATGAACACAAAAACGAATTTTCACAGAAGCACATTCAGTGAAGGCTAAGGAGAATGAATATTAGCTATTAAACATTACAGGGCCATATTATTCCTTATTACGTTAGCTATTGCACATTATGCAGCCATATTATTCCTTACTGCTCCCTGCCCCTTCACTGCAGTCATTACAGTGGGTCTGGTCACTGACTGCATAAACGACAGCCTTTTGCATTGCGGTTGCTAGAATTTTAAGCATGTGCTATGACGTCACACTCAAATGATAGTCAAATCTTATGATATATCACAATGAGGTTAAATTATTAAATCAAATGTGCTGATTAATTCCCTATAACAGCATGGCTTTGACAACCCATCACTTTCCTGGACCAGCAGCAACAATATCGATACATTTCCCTGCGTAGTGTAACTCACACACAAACACACATACACACACCTGTTAATCTAAGCATCTTCGTTGATTGCCCCACACAACGCCGGGTTAAGACACCTGACAAATCCCCTGTGCGTTGCTGCTGCTCCATCTAGCCTCAGCCTTAGGTTGTGCAGCGGCTAACACCTGACTCCTCCGGTCTCTCGTCATCTTCCACAAATTCTTCATCCTGATTCTCCTCCTGGCTCCGTTTGAAGAACGTTTGAATAGATGGCACATGTCTTAAAGATGCCTACCTCTCCTCTTTCTCTCTTTTTCGTTTGAGTTTACTACAACCACTTCTCTCACTTATTTTGAAAATAAGACGACTCCCACAGTCCGCTCCATTCAGTACTGGGTTATTACAGCGCGCGTTTCCACACGTGCTCTTGACCAATTATATCCTTCTATTTAGATTTTTTAAAATATCAGCGTGCTTTTTATTGGTTATACATGCTGTCATTATCTGAAGGCAGAGGCTATTTACACTAAGTGCTACGGAAAAAGCCCTAACCGTTCATGCAGTATTTTTTTTGTTGTTGTTTTCTCATGATCTCGACTTAATTTTTTCGTGATCTCGACATAATTTTCCTGTGTACTGGACATCCAATGGGTTTTTTGAATGTGTTTTTGGTTAAATGCCTGAAATGAGGTCTGTGGTTAACACAAGCTCAAGATATATTCACGGTTTGTACTACGACATAAAATACATTATAAAACATAAAATACCCCTCTCAGGATTTTTAAAAAGCTTTTACGTGTCTTGAAAAAGGTGGTTGGTAACAAGTGTGTTGTAAAACCGGATAGTTCATTTAACTAAAAAAAATTGAGGAAACTTATTAGCTCAAAATTTTTTAGTTAAATGAACTTATCCGGTTTTACAGTGTGGTTAAATGGGACTACAGAGGTTGTTGTCGGTTGTGATGTGTGAAAAGAGAGAAGAGCGAGTTCTGCAAAAGGTGGATCCGAACTCAGGTCGACCATGTTAAAGGCTACTTTCAGGTGCCACACTGCCTACGGCCTACACCACTGAAGACGGTAAGTGGAGCATGTCTTTTTTAATCATGTGTGGGCCAACCAGACATTGCCGTCTGTTTTCGGCCCTCGCTTGAGCCCCAAGTGCGCATGGGCCCCATGCCCATAATGCCCATTGGATAATCAGGCCCAGTCCGTGGGCCATGTGCAACATAAGCCAACACCTTGAGACAAGAAAGAACGTATTAACCTAAAAGCAAAGCCTTACATGGTAAATCTCGGAAAGCCAGGGACAGGAGAAGAACAGTTCACAGGGTACAAAGCCAAGGGAACCATCAAATAAATAGGCTGAGTCTGATAGCTCTTATCTGACATTCACATACACTCACCAATTAGTGCATAACTTCAGCCTGTGTATGTGTTCTTATCTGACACTAATATACACTCACTAATTGGTGCATACGTTTGAGTTTATGTAATAGTTGACCAATATATACTCACTAAATACTAATCTTTATGGAATCATGCATGCAGAATATACGAATCATGCTAGGCCACAAGGTGCACAAAGAGATGGACTGTGTCCAAAATTGCATATTGTGACAGTATGTACTGCATTTGATGCAGAACCTACTGCACGGCCGTTGAAACAGTACGTACTAATCAGTATGCGTGAGTAGTATGAATACAATCCCGGACATACTACATCTTTCTTTCATGTGACCATTGATGTCATCGTAAACACAAAAATCTTAAAGGGACCACCAGATTAAAAACAATCGCACTAACAGCAAAACACACATCAGGAAAGTTAACTGAATTATTAATGTAATGTGGGCAGGGTTAACAGACTGTGGTAAAATCATTACTGTTAGCTTGGGCATGATGGAGATCACAAAAAAGGTTTCAAATGCTGTGACAACTGTTTTCTTGTTTAAACCTTCAAAAAGTTAACAATTTATTCAGGTATTGTTAAATACGTTATGTTTAACCAAGGTTTAATACTTCTTACATTTTTTTTCTGAGCTCGTCCGCACCAGTCCCGTTGCATTATGGGAATTTTTGACTCGCGTAGTTTCCATCAGTTGCACACTGCAAAATCTCGTCGGAAGCAGTACACTATACAAGTATTTCTAGCCTAGAGTTCCTCGTCTACTAAGAATTTGGACACACTAGCCCTCTGGCGTACTACTTTTTGCCTACTGTGTAGTAGGGTAGTACGCCATTTCAGACGCAGCCATGGAGTAGTTTTCTTAATGTGTACTTTTTTTGTTTAGAAGAGAACTAGTGCAGGTAGTTGTAGTGGATTTTGACCATGATAATGTCCCAAGCTACAAGAAATTATTTATTCAGCTTTAATATTTCTCTAAATTAATAACTTTAACAAATGGTGTGATATGATATGGTGGCAGGGTACCTATTTAGTTTGTGATTGGTGTCTGAAATTACTTAGGGGAAAATGTGTTAATTTTTCATGTGTAATAAGGCTGTAATAATTCATGTTGTTCAAAAATTGCCTAAAACAATTTTATTTAATCTGAGTTAGTCATTTGTAATGGAATATTTAAATGAGAAAAAGAGTGCATTTGTTATTTGTAAGTTATCAATATGTATATAGAGCTTGTGTAATACTAATTAACCTCAACTGATATGGAATATTACTTTTCCTTCTCTACCCTCCTTGCGTGTGTCTTTCCCTGTGACCAGCTACTCCTTGTATGAACCATACTAAAGTCATACAGATTTTCTACCAAGCATGTGTTATGATGCTGTAAGCACATGTATCCAACTAAGGCATACTGAAAAATACCCTGTTCTAAAGCATAGTGGTTTGAAGGTTGAAAGCTATTGTACTGGGAATTAAATTTGGTAACTTGAGATAATATGTTGGTAAATATTCTAGAGGATGCTGTGAACTAGAATACAATTTTGTTATTGGAATTACAGCTCTTTTAGTGATCCAATCATTAGGCTCAGCTCTCCACTAACAGATGACACTGACACTAACAGATGATATCTGAAATGGCTCATGTTAAAAGTTTTCAATATTTTGAGCAGAGCATGTTCTAACCATAGCAGAAACTCTTTCTTACTCTACCTTTTAATTATTAAAATAACACTTCTTTACATTGCATTTTACAAAATATATATTTAAATAACTGTAAAATCAGCAAATCGCATTCATTTTCATTTATCCTGATAATTAAATGCCTCCCTTAATGCACTCGACTTTATACAGTATATTTCCAGCAAGCAGCAGTGGAGGCGGGCAATCCCTGTCATGCTGCCTCTTACACAGCTAAGAGTCAAATACATTCAAACATAAATACATTACTTCATGCTCACAAACAGCTCTGGTGTTGAAATAGATTTCCTAGGGTATGATAGACATGATAAGAGCCGTAATTGATAATACAACAATGATAATGGAATTGCATCAAATAATGATTATCAATTTTATTAGATAAAACTATTACTCACACACATATTTATTAATCACCAATCATTTTTCTTTTTCTATAATCACCCACTTACTAGACTGATAACCAGACCATTTCCCCTGTCTAAAATTACTCACTTTAAAACCACCCACTCTATAATCAACCAGTGTGTAACCACTCGCTCTATAATCACCCACTTTCTAATCTTTCACTCCATAATAACCCAACGTATAACCACCCTGTCCATCTGAAAGAGAAAAGTGACAGAGGTAAAGCTACAACTGAAAAAAATAAGAGTGCATACGATGCATTAACAAAGTAACAGGACTAGTGGAAAAAATGATGAATTAGCTAAACCTACATCACCAAAATTGTGTAAATATAATATAAACATATAAATACCTCTATAATATATAATAGCATTACACTTATTTCATGTCTCCTCCAAATAATGTTTTCTTGAGAATCAAGACAGGCGTGTGGCACAAAACAACACCGTTCATTCATCCTTATCTTCCATATCACGACCCTCTGCCCTCTCACTCCTAGATGGTCCAAAGTAATTTAATATAGTTTTTTTCATCCTACCCAAATGACTGACTCTCTGCCCTTCAGATTTTTCTCTCGCTTTCTTGCCTTTTTTTGACTATCAACAAAAATAAGAGTGACAGCCCAAGTCAGTGCAATAAAAAATGAAAGTGGTAACGTTAAAGCTCATAGTGGCATGAGAATCTGCACAAATGACAGCTAAAACACTTTTTACATATATTAAATAAATATTACATATCTCTATGTAACTATTGACCGAGTTTCTGTTTGTAATAAACATGTAGAGTAAGATAAATGTGGATATCATACTTTCAAGCTATGATAGTGAAAATAAATTAAGATCAATCAGGGTGTTCAAAATGGATTACACCTGGATCATTTCAGGTACATACACTCATCTTTATCCATATCAAAGTTTCTACTATCGCATCTGATGAAGTAACTGTTTCTGTTAAGATTTTTGTCTCCGTTAAGACTCCATTAACTTCCCTGAGGTGGTCTGATCGGTCCTGTGAGGACCCGCACTAATTGGCTGCAGCTATGTAGGCATTATGGCCGATCACGAAAGTCAACATTGCGCAACCACACGCAGAATATGTGCGGAACAGGAAAAAAAAAAACAGTCTATAATATATCGTCTCCTCTTTTTTGTTGATGAAAATAAAGAGAGATTTTGGTAAACTTTTTATTTTTTAAACTTCAAAAGTCTCGACTTTTTTCATCAACAATATTGCATGTTGATATAGTCACAGTTACTGTTCAATGGAGTCGGTGTGGTCTCATCATCGTCTTGGCTTAGTCATGGAAAAAACGTTGTCGAGAAACATTTTTCATCATAGTTTTCGTTAACGAAATTAACTCTTAATTATAGAACACTTTGATAAGATTAACTCCCAACAATGTATAAAACTGGTGGGAAACCATAAAAAGACAATGATGAACAAATTGTTTGTCTGGGTCCCTATGACTATCAATTTATAATCCCAGACAACCAAACTATAAGCTCATAAAACCTGGTGGACTCCCTGCATCACTGTGAGACACTTAAAGTTTCAATATTGTCTGCTCGATTTTAACTGCCTCTTAGTTTCAACAAGAGCTGCTCTGTGCACTAGTCCCTGAGCACTGAGCCACTTGTGGTTTGCATTTGAAATAGTTTGATGGCAAGCTAATAATAAACAGGAATGCACCATGCAAGCAGCTCTTGTACAGCTTCAACACCAGACATGACTTGAATGGATTTGAACTGCATTCAATATGATGACAAAAATGTTCAAATACACTCGAAGAACACTTTCGTTTGGTTAAATGAAGGGGATATTACATAAGCTACACTCTATAGCCAAAAGTATGTGGACACCTGACCAAAAGCATTGGCGTTAATATTGAGCTGTTCCCACTTGGTTCTATAGCATCGTCCACTCTTCTGAGAAGGCTTTCCACTAGATTTTGGAGTGTGTCTGTGGAGATTTATGCTCATTCACCCTCAAGAGCACAAGTAGTTGGACACAGGCCTGGCATAAAATTGGCATTCCAGATAATCCCAGAAGTTCTCAGTGGGGTTGAGGTCAGGGCTCTATGAGTTCTTCCACATCAACCACATCATTGGTAAACCATGTCTTAATGAACCTCGCTTTGTGCACAAGGGCATTGCTGGAACAGGTTTGGGCCTCTTGGTTCAGTGAACTGAAATTTTAATGCAACAGCATACAAAGAGATTCTAGACAATTGTGTGTTTTCAACTTTGTGGCAGCAGTTTGGGGAAGACCATCATATGGATGTTATTGCCAGGTGTCCAAATACTTTGGGTCATACAATAGTGTAGCACTGATGTTGAGTGAACAGCAACAGTCAAATCAGAAAATGTACTATGTCATCTGTAAGAAACATCCAGAAACTTTTCTTCAGGCACAACCAATTTTAGGATCAAAACAATTAGAAAACATAATTAAAGCAGACTCCACAAAGAATATGAGGCATGTGAAGAGACTATAATGATGAAAGAAACTCCAATTGCCAGAGCTATCAGATACTTTAGGTACCACTAGGTCCAGCCCACCACACTACAGTATTCATCTACGCTACTGTCTACCCACCCCTGAAAGGGCAGAGGGATATTAATGAAACCAGCACATATTGGAAATAAACTCTTCATAATTTGGGATTTGCTATATGCCCAGCTGAGGTACTCTGGATGTTTATCTTTTATATCCACAAACATTATTTGAACTATATTATTCATGGAGTATTGTGTACACTGGCTCACTAATCTGCCATATTCAGGACAAAAAAGGAGTGAAATAAATGACGTCTAATATCAAATAATTTGTCAAATAATAATTAAAAAGTTCTGCCAAAAAAAAAAATCACAGGCCCTAAAGAATCAGTTCTTAGTATTATCACATGGGTTTTTAATTGGGTATCTCCTGTAAGAGATTCAATCAACTCTACATTGGGGAAACTAGATTGGCTGATATTTTCTTCAAGCACTCTAAAGATCTCTCCTTTCTAGTGGTGGAACGCTTTAACAGTAATGGAATATAGTTAACTGCATCTCTGTTAGAATCGCTAGTTGTTACTATGACAGTAAAGAAGGGATGAGTCTTGGAGGGAAAGAAATTATCTACAATTTTAGCAGCTCATGGAATAAATTTTGGTTATAAACTGGCACAAATTATGACAGACTTTTATCCAAACGCCCTGTTTCACTGAAATCGTCGTGTATTCCACTGCAATTTTACTTCAGCTCATTATTAGGTTATTCCTATTAATGTAAACATTAGAAATAATGTTATTAATAATAACTGTAATACGAAAGTACCAGTCTGAATGTTTAATCTCAGTTTCTCAATCTTAATTTAATCTCAGAATAAGCTCAACATGATTGTGGTAATATAAAGTAGATAAGAAATTGTCACTGGAATAAAATTTTATTACTCAAACTTAATAAATATTTGTTCATTTGCTAAAATTCCTTTGTGTCAATAGTAAGACACATCATAAATGTGAAAAACTAAGCCCCTATATATATTATGTAAGGATGGAAAATATATACAGTCCTCTCTGAAAGTATTGGAACAGAAAGGCCAATTCTCTTGTTTGTGCTATACACTGTATGCATTTGGATTTTAGATCAAAAGGTGAATATAAGATGATACAAAAGAATTTTATCCTTTATTCTGTGATATATATCTAGAGTAGATGTGTTAAGCAACTTAGAACATGACACCTTTAGTGGCAGACCACCCAATTTTTAGGTGAGCAAAGGCAGAGGAATATTGATTGTGCCCTATGATGGATTGGCACCCCATCCAGGGTGTACCCCACCTCGTACTCCATGCTCCCTGGGATAGGCTCCAGGTTGGCCGCAACCCAGTAGAATTAGTGATATAGTAAATGGATGGATGGATGGTTGCATATCCCTTGCTTATAATATCTGCAACAAGCTGGCAACCCACTGACCTCACCAAACTGTTTTGTGATACTTTTCGAGACTTGTACTGCAACTTGTTTCAGCTGTTCTTTGTTTTGGGGGTTTTTCCTCCTTCAGTCTCCTCTTCAGGATGTGAAATGCATGCTAAACTGGGTTAATGTCTGGTGACTGAACTGGTCAGTCTAAAACCTTCCACCCCCCCCCCCCCCCCCCCCCATGAAGTCCTTTGTTGTGTTTCCAATGTATTTTGAGTCTTTGTCTTGCGGCATTATGAAATTCCTCACAATTATATTGGATGCAATTTTCTGTACACTGGCAGACAGAATGTTTCTGTAAACTGAATTCATTCTGCTGATACCATCATGTATTACATCATCAATAAAGATTAGTGAGCTTGTTCCAGAAGCAGCCATGCAAGCCCAAGCCATGACTCCACCTCCACTGCGCTTGACCGATGAGCTCATATGTTTTGGATCATGACCAGATCCTTTCTTTCTCCACACTTTGGCCTTTCCTAGCTTTGATAGAGGTTAATCTTGGTTCCAGCTTTTGTGGCTCATCTCTGCATATCTTTGTGCATTCCAATCTGGCTTTCTGATTCTTAATGTTGCTGAGGGGTTTGCATCTTGTGGTATGGCCTCTATATTTCTGGTCTTGAAGTCTTCTTCGATTGGTGGATTATGTTACCTTCACCCCTGCCTTATGAAGGCTGTTGGTGATGTCACTAAATGTTGTTTTTGGGGATTTCGTTACAGTTTTCACAATGTTTCTGTCATCAACTGCTGTTGATTTCAACATAAGTGAAATTCCAACATTATATTCTCAGCTTCAAAATGGCTTGCTTTTCTCCCATAGATAGCTCTGTGGTCTTCATGTTGGTTTATCCTTTTTAACAGCAAAAGCAGTTTTCACAGGTGAAACTCAGAGTAGGTTTACAAAAATTTGTACAAAAATGGGTCATTTTCGTTTTCTCTCCAATGTGACATCACATTGGAACAGGCTCCACCCATGACTGGTGACGGACTCTGCCCTATTAGAATAGATCCTCCCTTGAGTGAGCCGCACCCAGTCCGCCATGTTTTCCTCGAGCAGCTATAGTGAAGAATGTCTCAGCTTCGTAATGATTGTTAGTGTTGTTTTGTTGGCTATAAAAAATTAACATAAGAGTCTTCATGTACTCCTGGCATCAGAGCCACTGAAGATTCAGTGGAGAAGTTTTATCTTTGAAGGAAATGTGCCCCAAAAAATAGCTAAATTCGTGTGTGTTTGTGCGAATAATTTTACAGCAGACTGCTTTGTGAATGAGGGTCAATACAAAGCAGGATTTGCTGAAAAGTTGATTCTCATGCATGGATCAGTACCAACTCTGCGTGATCCAGCTTTATATCCAGAAGATGTATTTTATATTTTGTGAATGTTTGCAAATCACCATTTTGAATGTGCTTGTTAGCAGATTCCACGGCTAATTCGGCTAAAGTTACTATTGTCTCTAACTGTATTCACAAAGACCAGAGCTATGTCGTCATTTTTATTTTTAACCCAAAAACACTTACTGTCTGTATAATTCATAACCGTACCTTTATTATGCACAATACAATAAGGTGATTGTCTTTTTGAAAACTGTGTACGTTTTGTGCGAATCATTTTAGTATCCGAAGCAAGAGCTGTAAAGGCAAATCCGCTGTAGTATTTGAAGCACAAGTTGTAAAGGCACAGCCCTCTTCCAGAAAGGGGGCAGGTAGCAGCAGCTCATTTGCATTTAAAGAGATACACACGAAAACAGCGTGTTTTAGCTTCCACCCAAAAAGGGGCATTTACAACATGGTATATCAAATGATCCGTGGGGTATTTTGAGCTGAACCTTCACAAACACATTCTGGGGACACCTGAGACTTATATTACATCTTGTAAAAAGGTTCATAATAGGTCTCCTTTAAACAATCAATAAAACAGGACACACCTGGGAAACACCTGTCAGTTAACATGTTCCAATATTTGTGATTACTTGAAATATGGGTGGGTTCAAACAAAAGGTGCCATATGTTCTAAGTTGTTTAACACATTTAGATGTATAGATCAGGAAATGAAAGTGATGAAAGCGTCAATACTTTTGGAGGGGACAGTAAATAATCTCACTAGTGAAGTGACACACAACTCACTAGTCAATGTCTGCTCCAGCACATTTTGTTCTCTCTCCCATCACCTCTCCCACACTGCCAATGCAGGCTAATGGACTGGACTGTAGATCAAAGAAGCATGATATATTTTATTTATTTGATGTAGTAGTTAATTTAATTATCTTGATAGGACATTGCTACATTATTTTTGGAGCAGTTTCATATAGTACAGAACACAGGGTGATTTGTTATTTCAAAAGTTATTTGATAACCTACAATACACTGATACATGAAACATACTGAAACACCTTGAACGGATTTAGCCTAA
The DNA here is from genome assembly GCF_023375685.1 of Ictalurus furcatus. NCBI lineage: Eukaryota > Metazoa > Chordata > Actinopteri > Siluriformes > Ictaluridae > Ictalurus > Ictalurus furcatus. The sequence continues at coordinate 9,791,054 of NC_071271.1, read as the reverse complement.
TTCTACTATTTATGAGGACAAAGCTAGCCTACATCAACATACATTATCTATAACATTGTGGTTTTATCAAAACAACCTTCGGCAACTAGCCTACACACAAACTGTCAAAAATTTCATAACCTATTATTGCAATAACCAATATGTTCTTATGCATCCAAATCCATTCATCCATCCATCCATTTTCTGTACCACTTATCCTACAGGGGGTCACAGGGAACCTGGAGCCTATCCCAGGTGACTCGGGGCACAAGGTGGGGGACACCCTGGACAGGGTGCCAACCCAGTGCAGAGCACAATCACAAACACTCACACACTCATTCACACACTACAGACAATTTAGAGATGCCAATCATCCCACAATGCATATCTTTGGACTGGGGAAAGATACAAGAGAACCCTGAGGAAACTCGCGAAGCATGGGGAGAACATGCAAACTCCACGCACACAGGCAGAGGTGGGAATCAAACCCAGAACCCTGGAGGTGCACGGCAAACGTACTAACCACCAAGCCACCATGCCTTTCTTAAAAGTTGAATATAGAAATTAGAACTAGCCTTGTTCCAATACTTTCAGCAGGGACTGCATAATATGTCATGTAATGTGTCTACTGATTGGTTACCTGCTATATGGAGTTAAAGTATGATTATAAAAATATACAGATCATTAAACTGGGTTGATGTATATTTATGGACACTCCAAATCAGCTAATATGACCTATATCATGAAACTGGAGTAAAGGTAGAATTACTAGTCATATCACTTTTATTCCAATATGCATGGGAGATCATGATCTCTTTAAATGCAGCTCTGGAGGACAGGAACAGACAGCAGCTGTATGTCTATGAACAGAATGGGAAAAATGTGTGCTGACTTTAATGTGTTTAATCTACTTTAATCCAGCAACTTAATGAGTACATTTTTCACTGTATGGCTCATACTGAAAATTGTGCTGTGCTCAAGAGCATTTATGGAAATGATAATAATGCAAAACATTTTTTTTAAGTTCCATCTACTCATTTCGACCATAAAAAAGCCATGAACATTCCTAGCAATTTGGATTATTAATTGGATTATTAATTTGAATTATTTCCATTAATACCTCAGGTTTTTTCTGTTGTTGTTTATTTATTTATTTTTAATAAGGATATATTTTCTATGTTTGAAAAGAATAAATACTCTGGTTTCTTCATAGAGTGTGACTTTTTCTATTGCAAAATTAAGTTGTAAATTGTCATGTCAATGCCGCAATCAGCGTCTAACTACAGACATGGACAACAATATCTATCCTCCACAGACTCTCTCATGTTCACATTTTCCTAATTACTGATCACATACACCAGGACTCAATCACACACTCAATCACACAGTACTTAAGGACTCTCAATTCACTCACTCACTGCAAAGTATATGCTCTGTGTTTCTGTACCAGTCTATACCGAGCCATTGTTTATTGATTGTCTTTCTGGTTTTGATCTTGTGTCTGGTTTTCTTATCTTGCTCTTGCTTGCCCTAGTTCACATTGTTTGTTCATGGCCTGAAACGTGCCCGAATCGCGACATCTGAACCTTTGATTGTGTCTCTGTTTTGTTTGCCATTCTTAATAAAGCTTTGAATATCTGCACTTCTATCCGTACCTGCATCGTGACAAATATTATATTTACATACCCCTGAATATCTGTGAGAATCTTTACACAAAAAATATTCTTAGTAGACAAGGACAGAGAGCTACATGTGACTTATAACTCTCCCTGCATGGTCCCAATGCCGTCCCATTACATAGAGTTACAGTATTTCTCGTTCTATATTATTTACATGTACTTCTAAAAAGTATACCAATATTTAAAATGGTTTGTTTCATTGCATTATATATCCATATTCTGCTACATGTGGCAGACTTTTTTGCTTCCCAAAAATATTTAATGGAACATCCATCCAAAGGACCATCTAAGAATAACAGAAATGTAGAATAACAGAAATATAGTACAAAGGATTACTGGAGTATTACAAACCACAGAAACCCATAGATGTTACAGTGTAAAAGGCTCTGTCAGTTGCATTTTAAAGTACAGGTGGGAATTACAAGGCATAACCCTTGGACATGTATCTGCATGTTAAACTGGATGTTGGAGTTGTGCGTGTCAATATAGGTGGCTCGTTATTTATTTCTGTGCTTTCGTGCACTAAATTTGTAACTATAGTATGCAAATATATTACACAGTGGTTTTAATTATAACTCTTCTATGTGAAGATTTCAATATAACTCAAGTGAAAAAATAAGCTATACCCTGTGTACAAGGCCACAATTAAATAATGTGTGCGACTGCCAATTATTGTCATTTCACTACCATTATGGTGGTGTAAAGTTATTATTTGCCCTGTGGGAATACTGTTCATTGTAAATTCATCCCGGCTTTCACATTTAACACATTTTTGTGTTAAATTGATGAATGAATGAGTGAGGTAATGAGTGAGTGAACGAGTGAGAGTACGTAAGCAGAGCGAGTGAGAGTAAGTGATGAGTGCATGAGAGTGAGTATGGGAGTGAGTGAATGAGAGAGTAAGTGACTGAATGGGTGAGTAAGTGAATGAGTGAATGAAAGTAAGCAAGTAAGTGAGAGTATGTGAATGGAGTGAGTGAGAGTAAGTGAATGAGTGCATGAGAGTGAGTAAGGGAGTAAGAGACTGGGTGAGTAAGTGAATGCGTGAGAGGGTGAATGAGTCAATGATTGAATGAGAGTGAGTGTGTAAGGGAATGAGTGAAGGTAAGTGACTGAGTGGCTGAATTAATCAGAGATTGAGTGACTGAGTGATACCAAGTTAGTGAGGATACCCAGATTGTTGTTTGTACAGGCATTAAAATGAAATGTTCGTATACAAACCTTCTAGATTTGTTGAGCGAATACACACCCTCACTGACTTGCACTTGCGTTATTATTTATATATGTGCATTATCCTCTATTCTTTATTTTATTCATGTTCATATAAAATGCCTTTCTTATTTAAATTTATTGGTCAAAATGTTCTAACTCAATAACTTAAAATACAGAATTGTCAGATAGGATCTGAAGGTCTGTAATTTTCAAACTGTTCTCTGGCCTTTACATACATGTGTGTAAGACTCTTCATGTTTTCCCTCTAACTTAGTTACAGATATTTAAACTCCCTGCTGAAGATGGACTGAAAACTTTAAAACAATTTCCTCAATGCACTGAACAAAAAATCACGCCATTGATATTTTTTGAAGACATCAGTGTAAATTAATACTAAACTGCACTATTACTCTCTGATACAGCGAGAGAGACACTATGGTTCGAGCTTCTTTTTAAAACCAATTTAAACTACGCTGCTCAATTTTCAGAATGAGGCTGAATTTCAGCTGCATCAGATGTCACTTGCCATGCAGTTTCAGGGAGAGTAACAGAGGACTAACTGCCCAAACAATCTCCAATTGTGCTGTTGGAAAGGGATTTCTGACATTGGAAATTTTGGTCAGTTGACCTTCAGTGTGAACAGTCTCACAAAGCGACTTTATCGAAGTCATGGCCTGATTTTCTGAAAATCGTCCATCCTTGTGCAACAACACTAATAACAATGACACAAAGACAGTTTATTGTATGTGTCAGGAATTGGTAGATGAGGCAGATACAAGTGTAGATTTAGTATAGTTAAGTGAAAACACGAAACAAAGACCATGAAACAAAAAGTGGACTAACGAAGCAAGGTTGTGACTGGTGACAAAGCGGCCAGACTTTAGTTCTGGTCATGACAAAATCCTCCTCCATGAACTCTGGCTCCATGTCCAGATACTGTATCCACTAAATTATGTTCACGTTGCTCTGCATTTAAGGGCGGACTAAGCATCCAGTCTTATCTGATAGTGATTCAAGCAACTGTAACTAATGAGAGTTTCATCCACGACCCCATCATGAAGAATTACTCCTGATATTATTGCTTTAGAATGAAAGCGATGAGAGGAGAGGGCTTTGGCTTAATGCGCATCACATGATGCGTCTTGGCCCAAATCTGCAGAAATTCTCTGGTAATTTTGGAAAAATTGCAAGCTCCTCTGAATATTGCGGAGTTTGCTTGATTTTGCGTTCATTTCTGCAATCGCAAAATCCTGGAGGGACTGAGGAAATGGCATCTAGCAGAAAAGTCTAACAGCGACATATACAATTTACAGCCATATTGGTAGAATGAATCAGATGCTTTTAGAAAAGTCAAGTTTTCCATTCTTCATTCAATTAAATAATTAATTAACTCATTCATTCATTTGTTCATTCATTTATCTTCAGTAAGCACTTTAACCTGGTCAGGGTCATGGTGGATCTGGAGCCTATTCTAGAAACACTTGGTGTGAGGCTGAATACACCCTGGATGACATGCCAGTCACACACACACACACACACACACACACACACACAAGTAATTTAGCATATTCAGTCCATCTACCAACATGTTTTTGGGAGGTGGGAGGAAACTGGAGAACCTGGAGGAAACCCACACGTAAACAAGTGAAATATGATAAACTCCACACTGTCAGAAGTCAGAATAGCACCAGGGGCCCTGCAGCTGTGAGGCAGCAATGCTACCCGCTGTACCATTGTGCTGCCTTCCATGCTTTATATTCTAATATATTATAACCTAGAAAATACATGTAATTTTGTAGCTTAAAATGCTGCAAATGATAACTTCACTCCTATGGTAGCTAACAAAGAACATTAATACAATGCAATTACAGTAAGTATGCAACAATTTCCTAAAATGGTCCAACATAACATTTAGAACAACAACATTCTCAGAAGAGCACAGAATATCTGGCTATGCCAAAGCAAAGGGATTTATTTTGGTACTGCTCTAATTGGACATGCTGAATTCAAGTAACCCTAAATTCTCATGAACAAAAGCTCAATCCCAATTTTGGTCGTGATGAATGGAGGGAGGCTGCATTCAGAAGTTCTGCTGATTGAGCTGCACTGTACAGAAGAGCATCAATACTTTGATTTTAGAACCGTTCCCTTGGTAACGATGTATGGCTCCATAATGAAAGAGTGTAAATTTAAAAAGTCAGGTAAAACTGGCATTCAGACACTGAACAGAACACTGACTTTTGAACAAAATAAAATACTGCATGTGATTTCAAATGAAAATATCAAAGCTGGTTCACATTCATAAGTAAAGACCAGTTTTCAGTGGAGAAATGTATTCATTTCTACCCACAATTCTGTTCAGGGTTTTAGCAGCTATAATTGTTTAATGATGTTTCTGGATTCATAAAGCTGTATTTTTTTCCTTTCCTGATTAAAATGTTGCTTGCCATGACCAGGATGTGAAGATCAAATGCCATGTTGTTGACAAGGACAAAGGCATGATATTGAGTCACTCTGAAACAGGATCCTCAGCTGCCCACCTTTCTCTGTCATTTCCTCACCAGATGGAGTGATCACTCACCCTTGATGTCATCTCTTGCATTAATAAATCTCAATTTATTAAGACCCAGAGGAAACCCACAGAGACAGTAATGTAAGCTTAGGATCTTCACTCGAGTGATCTCTGTTCACACTAATATCAGGTCTGTTGGCTAAATGTCTTGTTATTAATGTCTTTATGTTACGTCAGGTTTTTCAACGTTTTAAAAACTTTATCCACTGTCATCTGTACAGAGTGTGTAGGGGCTCTTCTCTGTTTTGATGATGATGTGATGCAGGAGCATTGCGGACATTATGACCGTAGGTTTCTGATTACAAATTGAATTGATTCGGCTTATTTCTGTTTTGTTATGCTGTACAACTATCCAAAACTTTGATTTTTGAAATTGTGAGAAAAGCTCCCTTAGCTTACAAGGTTTTAGACATCTTTTGGCTGCATTTACAACCGCATTTGTTAAACTGGCTCCTTATCAAGCATGATTCCAAATCAAATCAAATTATTTCCAATTTCCCACCTCCACCCTACGTGCACGGAGCTTGCATGTTCTCCCTGTGCTTCTGGGGGTTTCCTCCAGGTACGTCAGTTTCCTTCCACAATCCAAAGACATGCATTGTAGGCTGATTGGCATCTATAAATTGCCCATAGTATGTAAAAGTGTGTAAATGTGAGTCTGTGTGTGCGCGCATGTGAGATTCTGCCCTGTGATGGGTTGGCACCCCGTTTAGGGTGACCCCCGCCTTGTACCACAAGTCCCCTGGGATAAGCGGCACAAAAAATGGATGAATGGATGGATGGAAAGTATATTATTGGCAGAAAAAAAATTGGCAAGTCTTGTGCCACAGCAACATTCAGTAGGTTTTTAAAGTCTGCCTCACATACATATCTTACTATATACATTTTATTTCCACGGAGTAACTTATGAGTAAAATGAGAACAACTCACATAACCATTCAAATCCACAGAAACTTGTCAAACTGTAAAAATATTATTACCTTGGTGCTGCACAGACATATATTTATTTATTTATTTATTTATTTATTTAATTTAATTTTATTTTATTTTATTTTATTTACCCCAGAACACTCTTAATGATCCGGCAATGAGCCATCTGTCATTGTCATTGTAATTAATCTGCTGGTATTTAGTAGCTAATGAAATGCTGTTGTCTTCTTTTTCCAGGCCCAGTGCACCTTTCACGATAGAAGAAAAGACTAGGTGTCTGCCACTTGTTTACTTTTGGGTCTGTTTTACAGTCATTTAAATGATTATCATTTTTTATCAGATTATCATCTTGCTGTACCGACAATGAAAAGAAAAGCAACTGAGAAATGTCACGAAGACAACAAGATAGAGAATGTTAGGAATGGTACAGTCAGTGCCTAAACTGACAAAGTATTCTCCTCTGCTTCTGCGAGCAATAGCGGGATTAAATGGACTGTGATGATTTTTAGCAGATGACTGGAGGAATGGCATCTGTGTGGACTGAAAACTCTTTTTCAATCATAACCGAAAATTAAGTGGAAGGATCAACAGGCGAGCCACTTCAGATGGATATTGCACTGCCACATGCAATATTTCAAAAGGAAAAGGTATTACAGGCATGTCTGCATGACTTCCTGTTCGATCCTGTTCTGTGTGAAGAATGGAATATCCCTTAAGAGAATAAGAGGTCATGTATCTTTTGTACACTGGAAATATATGACTTATGTGATACTTTTACACAAGATATAAATGGGCTAAAAATTACCAACAATGATCATCACTAAGCTCAAAATTCATTTGAAATGTATAGCTTGTATTACATCCAATTTGCAGGAAATGAGGGTGAGGCTGTGATGGAGCAAAATGTCAGTAAATTTGAGATTAATGTACTGTGTTTGTGTGCAGTCTCCTGCTCTTTGCTGTGCACTTCCACATCATGAAGTGCTTTGATTACCAGCATGATTTGCTGACCCTGTTCAAATGATTGCTTGCATAGCCTTATATATGAATCGAGCTAAACAGAGGGGGTATTCATAGATAGATAGATAGATAGATAGATAGATAGATAATTCATTAATTTCTCCATCTGGGGATTAATAAAGTATTATCTTTTCTTATCTTATCTTAGACAGATAGATAGATGATTGCTTAAAACCTATTAAACCTATAGTCAGATAGACAGACAGACAAAACATGCATGTTCTCTGCTCTACTTATTCTTCTTACTCTACTCTACTATAGTAGCATACAGAGCACGAAGTTTGCAAGTGGTAACCTAACTGCCTTGAAACATGATTACTTAACAGTCCAAAAAGTTACCTCGTTTTTCCAGAGGCCGAACCTTGAATTTATTTGTGATGTCACACTCTACAGTAATGGTTAATGGCGCATAGGAAAGTAGATAGGGATTTAAGTATTTGCAGTTTTTCTTTTTTACCTAGTCTACTAGGTCTAAATGTTATAATTGTACTACGGCAGTTCTATACAGTGTTTTACTATCAAAAAAGCTTTATTTGTGCTGTCCATTTTCTCTCTGAACCAGTGTTATTGTGGAGAGGTGTGAATTGTTTGCTCAGCAGGTGGCTCACACCCCTCCCCTTTCCCATCACCCTGCTCGCCTGCACCTAAACACATCACGATACTCTACATGCAGAAACCCACCGGTGTCCTGAAAAATCTCATAACAGACTTGCGGCAATAAAATAATTCATTAGTTTATACTGATTGAAAATGTCAGAGAAGTCGATTTCCGCTGGCGAAATGGATGTACTGTGAGAAAGGGTTAAACTAATCAGAAGGAAGCATTATGGCACGTGTCAAACACAAGGCCCACAGACTTGCTTCGTTTTCGGCCATTTGAACTTTGAAGAAATAATACTGAAACAGCCTGTAATACACTACTGCTCACCATCTTCACACTACTGGGTACTTACTGTAAACTGCTTATATACATGCACTCCAGGTTCTATCGCAGTGGGCAGGACCATGGTCTGAAATGCAGGTTAAAATCAGCTCCTGTGTGCTGCACTTGATGTAAGTCACACTCATGTCTAAAATCAATTCAGAAGCATGTCGTGTGTTGTGTTGGCAGTAGCATAAACAGAAACTAATTTCAAAGGGATGAGGAAATGTAAATAAATAGTCCTGATCTGCACAATTAGACTGATGGGTGTGTGTGACGTGCTCATGCATTTCAGGTGGATGTCAGACAGCAGTAGGAGTGGTGAGGACACTACGTTGTTATTTAGCCACATTGTTTAAGGCAAAATCTTCCAACAAACAATCTTTCCATGTTTCCATGTTTCCAATAATAAAATAACATGTTAATAACAGGGGGAAATTACACTTTGCTTACAATACAATGTAGTGATATTGCAGCTGATTGGATGTCATTACATATTATAAATGAGTATTTAATTTGTGTCAATATCATCTCCTGTCAATATTGTCTTGTGAAGCCTGTATTAGGATATGTCTCATATCATGGCTTTAGTGTATCATCCTATGCCAAATAGAAGTAATACAAGTAAAATACATAAAGTTGAAAAGTATCTGCATTAAACCTACAGTATTTAGGAGCCGGCCAATCAGTCAGCAAGCCAGACAAAAATATATACAAAAATAATACAAATAAAATATACTCAGCAAAAAAAAAGAAACGTCCTCTCACATCCAACTGCTTTTATTTCCAGCAAATTTCTTAACGTGTCTAAATATTTGTATTAACATAAAAACATTCAACAACTGAGACATAAACTGAACAAGTTTCACAGACATTTGACGAACAGAAATGGAATAATGAGTCCCTGAACAAAGGGAGGGTCGATATCAAAAGTAACAGTCAGTATGTGGTGTTCACCAGCTGCTTTAAGTACTACAGTTCATCTCATCCTCGTGGACTGCACCAGATTGGTCAGTTCTTGCTGTGAAATGTTACTCCACTCTTCCACCAAGGCAAGGTCTCAATCACGTCTGGGGGAACACACGGTTACATGTAATTTTCCACTGCAAGGACAATCAGCTGTCTTTCCTGTCTCCCTGTAGCACTGTCTTAAGCATCTTACATTACAGACATTGCAGCTTATTGCTCTAGCCACATCTGCAGTCCTCATGCCTCCCTGCAGTAGGCCTATGGTATGTTCACGCAGGTGAGCAGGAACCCTAGGCATCTTTCTTCTGGTGTTTTTTAGGGTCAGTAGAAAGGTCTCTTAAGTGTCCTAAGCTATTGTAACTGTGATTGCTCACCACCTGTAAACGGTTCGTGTCTTAAGGACTGTTCCACAGGTGCATGTGCAATAATTAAAGGTAAATAAAGGGTATCCATCTGTAAAGCTTATTTGGATTTTACAAGATTATCTTTAAAATACAGTCTCCTGAAAAAGGGACGTTTCTATTTTTGCTGAGTTTATATAAAGTTGAAATGCATCTTCATCTATTTAGGGGTCAAGAGTTTATAGCTCAATATCTTAAATTTACATAACTTTAAAATTTCCAGGCCTCTATTTTTCAACCTATCCTACAGGCTTTAAAACATTTGTGAATGATTCTTCACATTTTCTACAACCCTTTACTTTAATTACAGACATTTTTTTATAAAATAAAATAAAATAAAACGTTAAGACCTCCATGCTGAAGATGGATTGAGAACTTTAAAACTATCTTCTCAAAGTACTAATGGAAAAGAACTCACCCACCAGACAAAATTAACACAAAATTTTCTCAGATACAGTGAGACAGACACCAGTTTTAGGTTTTGATTTAAAAAAGAAAAAATTGACCTAAACTGCTCAATTTTCAGAATGAGGCTGAATTTCAGCTGCATTAGATGCCACTTACCATGCAGTTAGAGGGGGAATAACAGAGGACTAATTGCCCAGTTGTGCTGCTGGAAAAGGATTTCTGACATGGTTTTCAAGAAATGGACAGGAGATTCAGTTTGGCTGAGTAACATCATCTCCCTGCTGAAAAAAAAGCAATAGAAACTCTCATAGAATTTGTAATGGTTTAAATGGTTATAATGGGAATTGTACTGGTTTGAATGAAAACTGTAATGATCCCTGTGAGCCTCTACTGGTAATTTGTTGCCTTCTATTGATGGCATGTTATGTCTAGTGGATATCATTAAGGACCAATAATGGTGATGGTTTTAATGATTAGCTGATGGTCTGTAATGGTATTTATAGTGGAACTTTCTGAATTTCTGTGATGGTTTTTATTGGGGTTTTTTTTTCAGCCAGGCTTACAGATCAAATGGGACATGCTGGGGGTGGGGGGACAGCTTTCCAGTGTTTTAAATATTTGAATTTTGCATCACACACAACAGTCCATTTGGGTGTATTTCTCATTCAGCATGTAAATACTATCCATGCAGGACAGTCAATTCAAACATGTTATCACCAAAGGACAAGATTTCTAAAAATGTACAGTGTCTTCCTGGATTAAGAGATGATTACATACAGTAGATAGATAGAAATAAAACAAACATAAAAACAATGCCAAAAAAGCTAATGAAAGTATAATGGACTAGATGAAGGTAGCTTAAGTGGAAAACTAAATAAACTGATAAAAAGAATCAGACATGAGGGGAAAATGTATTGGATGCACACAGGTTTTGCAGCTGGATTCTTGACTGTTTATTAGACCAGTAGAGGATTTCTTAGTAGCATCCATGAAAGCGTTCTCACAGTTCTGCAGACTTGATTAGAAAGTCAATGAAGCCGCAGTGGGTGAGGTTAAATATACTGGATCAGAGAGGATGCTGAGAAGCCCTCGTCAGGACATCGCCATTGTTTTAGATTAGAGCTGTCATATACTGCAGCCACACAAAAAAGCAGCAACACATAGCAGTCTCTGAGAATGCAGCTCACAGTTCATTCAATGCCCCTGAAGACAGAAGCAAGAAACACAGAGCTAACCACATAGCTCAATATCAGTAATAATAAGCAACACACACACACACACACACACACACACACACACACATTGTCTTACTATCCCTGTGAGGACCTTCCATTGACATAATTATTAATACAGCTAATTAATGCTTGCCTACACCTATATCTAACCCTAACTGTAACCTCAATATCCAAAAGCAAACCTTTTGGATTAAAAAAAGTTGTTGTTTTTTTTGTTGTTGTTGTTGTTTTTTTTTTTTTTTTAGCTTTTTAATAAAAGCTGCATTAAAAAATACACTTTCTTGAGGGGATCAACCAAATGTTCCCACAAGGACAAAACTGTCTGATATTCTTATTCTTGTGTGGACATTCGGTATCTCAATGAAAGATAAAAACATGCACACACACACACACACACACGCACACACATACAGCTCAGAGGTATTCCAGCACAATCTATTCCTCCACACAGCACAGATCAGCCAGGTTATACCAGGCCAAAGAAAACTCTGGTCGCTGTTTACAGGCTAAAGGGGATCTACACAGACAAACTCCTGCTCTAAATCTCAGCTCAAGGGAGCCATATATTGATTTCACTGACGGAATATGACCTGGAAAAATAAATAAATAAATAAATAAATAAATTGAAGTTGTGTACTCTTCCAAGGTCTTGTGAATGTGTCCACTCTGCTCTCCCATAAAGAAAAAGAGAGTAAGAGAGAGAGAAACTGAAAGAGAAAGATAAAACTGACTCTACACTAAGGGCAACTCAGAGATGAAATTCAGTCTTCTTACACTTGGTTGTAAATACAGACAAAAGTCATTCATGTCACTGAAACTGTGTGTTGTGTATTTAGGGCTGGAATTTTATCAGGATTGAAGTAAGGAAAGCACAAATGTTACTGATCCAGACAGAAATAAAATCACAGAGTAGCACATATAAAACATGAACCTGCATCAATTCCCCATGTAAAAAATCCTATCAGAGTAGGGCTATAGGCAACAAGCTTTTTTGTTATAAATGTCTAGTATTACCTGCTCAAATAAATATTTGTTAGAATTAGTTTTATTTCCATTTAATTTGCTGCAGTTGCCAGTAATATGGTTCATCATTCCACCGATTTTAATTTGAGAGTTCAAGTTTTTTTTTTTCCAAAAAAAACTGCAGTGTTTACATATTATTTTAACGCCAGACATGTACATAATTTGAGCTATTCAGGTTGTCTGCATGTACATACTGACAAATATACACCATCCCTGCATCCCAATTGGCATACTATCCATACTAAACAGTATCCAAGAAGAGAATTAGTATGTCCCAAATGGTAGTATGTTGAAATGAGTATCCTAAAGTTGCCTGAATGGCCTACTATTACCGGTAGCTTTTCAAAGTGTGGATCCATGGACACTTTTCAGCTAATATTGCCCACAAGTTCTTGTGGTAGGTAGGAGGAGTTTTGTGACTGTTTGCTTTGCTATATTCAAGAATGCATTTTAGAGAGATGTAAATGAAATGTGGTAAAACAAATCAAGGGAACGATTAATTAAATTATATAGGATAAATGATATAAGGAATGATGAATGAAGAAGAGCTGAAATGCAACGGGGAGTTTGTTTACGGTGACAGTGTTCTCTTCCGGGCAACAACATACCCATCTGTTACATGATGTGTTAGTACTGTATGTCCCAGTACATGCATATTCTTTTAAAACACACTCAAAAATATGTACTCTCTCTTCACAAAAAGAGTACATACTTTTAGTACATAGTATAAGTATGACAACTGGTATGCAGGGCACCTTCTACCTCCTTACCTTGCTGGTTCTTAGTAACAGACCAGCAGAACCAAAATGCTTTTGTCAGCTGAGAAGCCACTATTTTGCAGTAAAAACTGCAACCATCCATCCATCCATCTTCTATACCGCTTACCCTTTTCAGGGTCATGGGGAACCTGGAGCCTATCCCAGGGAGCATCGGGTACAAGGCGGGGTACACCAGGGTGTACACAGGGTGCCAATCCATCGCAGGGCACACAATCACACTCACACTCACACAATCACACTCACACACCCATTCATACTCTACGGACACTTTAGACAAGCCAATCAACCTACCATGTCTTTGGACTGTGGGAGGAAATCCCCGCAGCACGGGGAGAACATGCAAACTCCGCAAAACACAGAGCCGCGGGAATCGAACCGTGTGCCCAAAAACTGTAACCTTGGTACTATAATAGAGATAGAACCTAATGATACCGAGGTAATTAAATGGTTCCAGAACTAAAACAGTTTTATACTACATTGTGGAATTCTCAATTCTGATTGGTCAGAAGGTGTTGATTATTTTTCTATAAGCTCAATAAGCAACAATAGTGTCGGCTGTAATGATTGGTTTATATTAATGTTCTCTGTCTAATACGTTCTTGTTCCTGTCATAACAACTAATTCGCAGGAACATTTATGGCAGATGAACCACATAACCTAAGGCTGATATGGATTAAAATGCATGAGTATTTAACAAATACTTCTTTTGATATGGTGACATTCTTTGATATGGTGACATTTTCTGTAAGGAGACGTTTACATAGCATTTATGGAAGGAGTCTCGAGTGTCAGCGCTTTGTAGCACTGCTCAGCGCTGAGTCTCCCAAAAGGATCGCAGCACAAACATTTGTTAAATGGTACAACAAGCATCACGGAGAACACTCTCACTCCCAGTTAATGCAATTTTAAGTTTGCAAGGCTTTTGGGAAACTCAGCTCAGAAAGTTTTCCAACACTGGAGGGTCTTCTTAACAGACCTTTCCTGTTTCTCTGTAACATGACAAGCTTTTTTTTTTAACGATCATTTAAATGTAAGCAAATTTGCGATATTGACCATGTTAACTGCTTTGTACAGCACAAAAGGTCAGATTTTCCTCATGCCTAATCTCTTCTATTGAAGCAAGTGTTTACACTCTGACGGATTTGATCTGAAATGGATCGTAAGTTTTTGCACAAACTTGTGAGTCCATGCCAGCTCGAGTGCACACTGTCAGTAAAGCAAACGCAGACGTGCCAAAAGCTAAAAAAAAACCCTCTTAAATTCATGTAATTATTTATTTTGAAGTTTCTTGAAGTTACTTTTCACACATGTTGCTGTCAAGGATATCATTTGTAAAAAAAAAAAAAAAAAAAAAATCATATTCAATTAGAAAAGCATTTTCATTAGTGCTCTCAGACTTTTGGATCACATTGTACCTTCATAAATCTGAGCACCTTGCACTCCAGTTTTGATGCTAAAAGAATTCAAACCAGTAAATTCTCAAACTCGGTTTATTGTATCCTTGTCCTCTTAGTGTGCGTCCCGGTTGATGGACAGCTGGCAATGTGTGGCGGCATGCGCAAACTGTGTGGAGAAGAAAGTCAGCCTTCCGTCAATCAGATAAAGTCTGGAAAAGACCCTTTTTCACTCCGCCGGCAGATAAATGCATAACAGCTCTGAGTGTTGTTAATGGCAAGTGTGAATTGCCCTTAATCGATCCATTTGAACTTCCTCACTGCAGTGGTTTCATTGACATTGTAATTACATGACGATGACACAGACAATTATCAGTTAACAGGAGAGAATAATTTTGCAGCATTTATGCCCCTTACACTATGTCTGGTAATTTCCTCTTTTCCTGCCATTATCCATGTCAGATCCATTAGCCATTTCTTCTCACCTCAAAGCATGTGAAAGTGAAGTGTTAAATATCAAATGCTCTCCCTATGTATTACGATAGAAAATTCATAGAGAAGGTTATCTGCAGGTGCTCCTCACAATATACTGTAGGCATCCTAGGAAATGCATTTACTGTCTAAACTATCACAGCAATAACATCTACCTACAATCTCTAGTATAACATAGTTAGTTACATTCAGCAACCAAATTGGGAATAACGATAGGTAAAATAAACTTTTCACCAACTGTACGCTGTATATGCCACAGGGTAAAATAAGACTTTTTCCCTTTGAAAGCTTTTTTCATTTTACATAAAATGAATGGTCTGCATAAAGATGTGGAGTATTACTCTTACTTCTTTGTTGCTTCATTTATTGGCCTGAGGATTTATGCTCCTATTTATTTATTATCCATTTTTGTACTCGGCTCATGCTGTTGTATATTTGCACTTAATGCTGTTCCATGTACCGTGATACTGCATTATGTTGCACCTGAAGGTCCAGAATGAAAAGATATTTTGTTCCAGTGCACACAAAAACAGTTATATAGAGGAATGACAATTAAACTCACGTGGCTTGACGTGTTTCCAGGCTACAACTGACATACAGTATTAAGGGGAAAAAAGGTTCTAAGGCAAAACTGCTATTCAGAGTAAAGTTAAACTTTATCACTTCATTTGAATCAACTTCAGTGAACATGATGCTTAATTAGATTAATTATCATCATATAATCATGCAATTTTTATATGGTCTATTGGACACCCTGGACGTGGTGCCAACCCATCGCAGGGCACAATTGCACACTCACATACACACCAATTCACATACTACTAACCATTTAGAGATGCCTACAACACATGTCTTTGGACTGGGGGAGGAAAATGGAGTACTAGGAGGAAACCCCCAAAGCACAGGGAGAACATGTAAACTCCATGCACAGAGGGTGGAGGTGGGAATCGGTCCCCCAACCCCAGAGGTGCGAGGCAAATATGCTAACCACTAATCCACCATGCCCCCTAATGTGAATATATGTTAAACAATATACAAATGTCTAATTACTTTTTTATTTTATTTTTGAGTGAGTTATTGTTACTATTTCACATGAATAGAGCCTGGTATCATGTAGTATGTTATCAGTTTAGTGCCCTTCAGTTAGAAATACACATAGAAATAAAAAAAGTTTTTGTAATGAAACAATTCAATTTAAACAGGTTGTATTTGGGATTTCCACGATGTTTCATGGATTATTTCTTTAGGAAAAATGTTATCTTTCTAGCTCAGTCTGTCAAACCAATTACTACACAAGCTGTTTATCCAATATATACAGCAATTTTTGTAACCTAGTTACTAGTACTTAGAAATATAGCTGAGAACTTGAATTACTTAACCAAATTAATTATTTTCTAGCAAAAATATAGTTAAATTAAACAAATTGTTATATTTATATATATATATATATATATTTTTAAATATATTTTTATATTTATATGAAGTTTTATATTGTTTTGTATATTAAAAATCTTACATGCCTTCTTGTCATGTAATATGGGAAAAGGGACTAAAACTACATTTCCCATCAGTCACTGCACCATGTCACGTCTCTTTCACCTGATTCACGTTTGGCTCATTAGCACCTATGTATAAATAATCATGTTCTGCACTGTACGGGTTGTCTAGGGTTGTTCGGTTTGGCTTGGTGGTTGAGGATCTGGGTTGCTGATCAGAAGGTTGGGGGTTCAAGCCCCAGCACTGAAAAGCTGCTACTGTTGGGCCCTTGAGCCAGGCCCTTAACCTTCTCTGCTCCAGAGGTGCTGTATCATGGCTGACCCTGTGCTCTGACCCCAACTTCCTGATATTCTGGGGTATGTGAAGAAAAGAATTTCACTGTACATATGGGATCAATAAAGACTCATTATCTTTATGTATCACTCTCGTCTAGCCCTGGGTTCTTGTAAGTCTTGTTTTTATATTTTATTTTTACCCCATTAAAACGTTTGAAATTAGACTGTGCACTTGCATCCGTCCTTACCTCCACATCATGACACTTCTAAGCAATGCTGTTTTGAAGAAAACATATGCTGTAAAATGGCTAATTAGAAGAGGTTTTAATGCACAAACGTATGCTTAAGAACACATAGCATGATATGGCAACCAGCAGCAGGAAGTTTATGGAAGGTTGAATTTGAATTTATTCACAAAAGGTACCAGTATATCAGACATAAAAGGCTGGAGAGACGCATTGAGGTGGCTCTGAAAATGATGTATGGGATCTGGTTAAAAACAACGGCATGATAAATGCTTAGGAATATAACTTTTTTATTTATCAAGCTGGTAAAACTACTGATGGGTAAAAACCTGCTTTCATCACTTAAATCACCACCCAAACACGCTGTAAACCTGATTAAGGTCTACAGTGCTTAGAGTGGAAGTCAGATAGAACAATGAAGACCTCATCAAGGTTCTAGTACTCATTCCTTAACCAGTGTTAAATCTCAAACAATTCTGTTCATTCTCACTGCAAAAGAGCTGCTTCCAGGTTGGAAAAAATGGTTTGGTACCAGCATCAAAATGCTGCTGATCTAGAACCAAATACTGGTGACGTCAAAGGTCTGTGGACTGCACCATTTTTTTCACAATGAGAACAACTTCACATGTTATTTTCATGACCAACTGGTTCCCTGAATCATCACTGGCTCTAGCATTAGCACCAGCATCAGCACCACGTAAAAAGGGCATTATAGTATTAAATGAGCTACCTCAGACCCCATGACCTCACCATAAAGCTGACACGGAAAAGCAGCCAAGTCCTTCATAAAGTTCAGAAGAATTCATACTAGCACTATTTTAATAGCACTGTTTCTAACAAACAATTTGCAGTGGCAGATTAAAGCTTGACAAATGCAGCCAATGCAAATAAAAGTAGATAAACAGGAATGAGGGTGTTTAGTATTTGTCTCATAGGTGTGATGTGAAAAGATTGGGCAGCTCAGTCAGAGGAATACAAAACAGCTGAATGTCAGGGGAACAAGAACCTGCACTGAATCCTCTGATGCAAACAAAAACCATGTTCTAATCCCCTTTCTCTTTGTTTCACACAGACTTGCTTGAAGAAAACTGTCTCCTAGCTTGTTGCTGAAGACACACACCACCTGCACCCAAGCATCAGCACACAGCACCACACTATACCTCCCATTCCCCCATCTTCCAACATGTTAATCAAATAGGTCTCCAGAGATCTAACTGCATCAGTTTCAAGTGTCCCCACATATTCTCTTTTTCTCTAATGTCCTCATACTGTAGGGGAGAGCTCTTGACTTAATTGCATGCATATTCAGTACAAGTTTATCACTTTTCTGAATAGCAAGTTTAGTTAAGAGATGGAGATACTGGTACAGTGCCCTCCACTAATATTGGCACCCTTGGTAAATATGAACAAAGAATGCTGTGAAAATTTGTATTTATTGTATTTAACCTTTTGATCTTTTGTTAAAAAAATTCACAAAAATACTCTGCTGTCATGGTATATAAAACAATTTCAAACACAACACAGGTCTATCCAAAAAAATCTTTGTTAAATATAGGTGTGAAACAACTATCAGCACCCCTATGAAACCACCTACATCACCACAAGTTGTTTGGAAGGGTTTCAAGAAAAAAAGTCTCTACTCTTATCCAAAAATCAAGCGTCTTCAGTTTGCCAGACACTACTGGAACTTCAAATGGGATCGGGTTCTATGGTCAGATGAAACCAAAATAGAGCTTTTTGGCAATAAACACCAGAGGTGGTTTTGGTGCACACAGAGAGGCAGCCATATGGAAAAGAACCTCATGCTCATAGTTAAATATGGTGGTGGCTCTTTAATGTTTTGGGGCTGTTTTCTGCCAGAGGACATGGACATTTTGTCAGGATACATGGCATCATGGACTAAATCAAATATCAACAGATATTAAATGAAAACCTGACTGCCTCTGCCAGAAAACTTCAAATGGGCCGTGGTTGGATCTTCCAGCAGGTCAATTATCCAAAACATACATCAAAATCAACACAAAAATGGTTTACTGACCACAAAATCAAGGTCCTGCCATGACCATCCTGGTCCCCCGACTTGAGACCCATAGAAAACCTGTGGGGTGAACTGAAGAGGAGAGTCCACCAGCATTTGAAGGATTTTGAGAGAGTCTGTATGGTGGAATGATCTCAGATGATCCCTTGCCATGTATTCAGGCATTATAGGAGAAGACTCAGAGCTGTTATGTTGGCAAAGGGAGGTAGCACAAAGTATTGACTAAAAGGGTGCCAATATTTGTTTCACACCTATTTTTAACAAAGGTTTTTTTTTTTTTTTTTTTTTTTAATAAACCTGTGTTTTGTTTGCAATTATTTGATATCCCTGAGAGCAGAGTGTTTTTAAGAATTGTGAGAGAGACCTGCGGTACTACGTTTTAATTATACAGAATCTTGCTTCAGAGGCTCATAATAATGAACAGCAGCTAATGCACAGCACATACATACATTACATCTTTTTTTCTGAGTGATACAACAATTGATCCACAAGATGTAACAATTGTGCTGCTTTACAAGTACAGTTGTAACACAAGACTCCTGGTTTCAGTGAAAATGTACTTACTAATGATATGTTAAACTTGCACATGATGAACAAAATAATCATACACATGATGTTATGTGAAAAGTATGAAGTCTGTCTGTATGGAATTTATATGAAAGCAAAAAAAATGTTACAATTGTGCTAGCTCTCCCCTATAATCAGTAATGGTGCTGCAAATATCATTCTGTAAAATGACAGAATAATGTATATAATATTCTGAAGAAAGAGAAAGAAGAGCTTCCACTTGACCTTTTAATTATCAAACAAGCACTTTACATTCAGGTTTGTGATCTTCTTGATCACAGTATGAATGGGTGATATGATTATATTGTACTTATGACAATAAGACCCCATTAGCAATAATGACTGGGATCTAATCAACATTTATAAGGCTTGATTGAATTCATCTGTACTGTCAGTTTGCAGAATAAATATAACTGCAGTATCTCTAGAGATACACGCAGATCTTCTATTCACAAAGAAATATATAAAATAACGTTAAATATCTATGCGGATCCCCAAATATTTAAGAGAATTTGCCAGTGTAATATAAAAGAAAAATAATAAATCGGTCAGATTTCATGCTAAATGCTTTTTTTATTATTACTTTGCAAGACACAGCCAAAAAAAAAAAGTTCAATTAATATATAAAGTTGAATAAACGTTGAATTTGTATTAAATATTAAAAAGCAAATCAGCTTTATAGTGTATTTTTCAGGAAAAAAGACTACCATGATATTGTCATGATATTGTCATTGAAATCGGCGCTGAATCAACAAACTGGAACAAAACTGGCTCAGTGTGAAATAGTCTTTAAAAAGAACAAGCACAACATGTCACAACAAGTGTAACTCCTATTGTGTATCCAACACAAACTGCAATAAAAAGAAAGGTTTATAGTAAATGTGAAAAGACTACTGTTGAAGTACACCAAAATTCTTTGAAAGCCTGAACTGTTTATTTATTTATTTAGTTATTTATTTATTACTTTTTCTACCTGGACAATAAGAACACAAGCTCTATGAACAGGGGAGAAAAAAACAACAACCTCTTACATGCTGCACATAATGTTAAAACTGTCACTATAATCAAGATCGTGTCAGTTGTTGGTATTCAGAATGGAGTTTTTGCTTATTTGCTCCTTGTCACTGTGATGTGTTAAACAATTTTCACTGAAAGAATCAAGGCAGTGAACAGAATGCTCGCGACTCATACTTATTTTAAATATTACCGTCACAAATCACTCAACTCCTGACAGTACCCACCATGATGGTTCATGACAAACTTGAGGGTTATTGCATCACTCCTGTGACACCTCCACTGAGCAGATGTCGGTCATGTCGTCAGTGGGAGAACAGATGTCTATGACCATATGTTTCCTCCAGAACCATCATCATTTTTTGGATTTATAATACATGGAGTGGCTTAACTCCTTGCTCTTGACTGTAATGGAGAAACTGAAAGCATATTCATATATCTTGTGCTTTTATCAAGTTGCAGCTTCAATGCACTTTTAAATGTCCAGAAGAGCTCATTAATGAAATTTGTACATTGTGGAATTGCCCAGTCACTCCTGGAAAGAGGATCAAGCTTTAGTTTGGCCAGGCAGCCGTAACACAAGTCTGCAGGATATTCAGTGTTGCTGCTGTGCTGTGCTCCTGGTTTATACTCCAATCTTCAGACAGCTCCACTGGTGGGCTACCAGCATTCTCCACCAATGTGGACCTCAAGCTCAGACAATTCCATAGATGCATCTATTGACAGCACAATGGGCAGATTTAACAATAGCAATAATAATATCAGCAACAATAAAAGAATTAGAGTTGTCTTTGAATCCACTTCTTCAACTCTTGGACAAGACAACAATGGGAAAGAGAATGAGCTTGATGTAGTGGGGACCTTTTACAGCCTATTGGTATTCAGCAAGGAAAGCAACAGACAAAAATATTCCACTAGTTCTGATGCAAACAGACCTGGCAGTCAGGAACTCAATGCCTGAGTTTCCATGTTTCCTATTTAACATATAATGTAGGTTTTGCTGCATTATAAGGAGTAGGTGTGGCCAGTCCTAAAAATTATGGATTCAAACATCAAACAAGAATAATACTTAATACACTACAAACATGATAGTTGGTTCTAACCAAAATATTGAAATAAGCATAGGCTGAAACGACAATTCAGTGTGCCACACTAGAGCTTTTATACATTTAGATTATCTACAGTAGTAATGAAGTCTCACTTTGCTATAACCACCCCACCCAAGCTCTGGGCCCCATCTGTACTTTAATCACATGATTAAAATGCATTTTAAGCATTCGATTTCAAAGAACCTAAATATAGCACTGCCTTCCACGTCAAGATTGATTGTCCTAGATTTGATTAAAAACAGAAACTTGCATAGTCACTGACACTTATCTGAATGAGTAAAATCTTGTGTTACATTAGTCTTCTCCCTTCTCCAGATATGTACAGTATTGTGCTGTGGCTTCTCTAATAATCTGCACTAACAGGGACGCCACATGTTCAATTCCATCCAGGCATTGAGTAATTTTGACAGGGCAGACACTATCTCTGCATTCTGACTTCACTGCTGTGTAATCAAATTAAACGCCGTCTCTCTTTCTACAGTGCTGACCATTAGTCGAACTCTGTGTGCTGTGCCTATGGCCTGCAGCGGCTTTGATCCTGAAACCCTATCAAACGTGAGAGTAACTCAACTGCACAGGAGGAGGGGCAACTGAAATAGATGAGCAAGGAAAGGAGCAGTGAATAACACTACTGCAGCTGCAACATCATCAGGGCAACAGAGATAAATGATGTCAAGGTAATTATTTCTTGACAAGTCACCCTGACATCTCAGTGTCTACAAGGGAAAAAAAGAATACAGAAGAATTTCTGCCTTCTTGATGAACCTGCCTCTCAAGGTGTATATTTATAACCCTCCTACAGTATGTCCTACCCTTTCTTCCTGCTACCCTAGAGCAGGACAGATCCACAAGTGTGAGAGGACAAGTGAGACAGACCTAAAAAAAAAATAAGGCTGACAAATGACTAGGGGAATAAAGATACAGAATCTGCAGACATCAGAACAAATGAGCTGGCCTATCTTTTATGTAAGCTGTGTTACTCACTGGCATGATCATGTTGATTCATCAGTGCCCGGTCCTGCCCTCACTGTTTAGTCATCACAGCTGGACTGCATAAGGTGGACTTAGAAGACCCAGACACCATGGTTTAGACTAGTGGTTACCTACCCTGTTCCTGAAGATCTACCTTCCTGAAGACGTTAGCTTCTTCTTAGGCAACGTCATTGCCTTAAGAAGTTCTTGATCAGCTAAAACAGGTGTGTTAGACTTTGGTTGGAGATTAAATCTGCAGGAAGGTAGATCTCAAGGAAGAGTGTTGGTGACCACTGATTTAGACCAAGGACCTCATCAACCACATTCAATCTGGCATCACATCTGATTCTATTGGTTTAATTAATTGATCTGTCTGAAACAAAAAATGCTGACTACTAAGGCTGTATTCTAATGAAGGAAGGCGTTGAGTCATGTCTGAATTTAATGTTCGCAAAGAATGCTGCCCACTGGGGTGCCTTCACCTGGCTGATTTCCAAAGGCATCATTGCTGCCCTTCATATCCCATAATCTTTTGCATCATCCAGCCTGCAAAAACAGCAGTAAAAAACACACAGGAGACATTGAGCAATTTGTGAACAAATAAGTCATTCTTTTTGACCTAAGAATTTATTTCAACAGTAGCTAGAGATGACTGGTGTAGTCACAAAATATCCATACTGTTTTCCTCAGTGGTACTGTATTTCATCTTGCAATTGGTCTTAAATGGGCTTTAAACTTCTAATTTGCTGGAATGAAAACCTGCAGTCGCACAGTTTGTTTTTGGATAAGATTGAAGACCCCGGCTTAGTCTTTCAAACTATTGCACCATATCGTCATTTGGGTATCTTCAGAGAGGAAAGTTCTTTCAGCCTTTTAAACTGTCATAGTCAAAAATCTTATTTGTGGGTGACTAAAGTTAGATTAAGCGCTGTGATTCACTTTTTTCAGCTTTTAATAGTAACAAAAACTTTTAAACAACATGAACTGTCTATTCAGAGGATCTCCGCACATGGGGAGGTGTAATGTCCTGATCTGACCTGATATTCAAACCAGACATTTCTCAAATGCACTTTTGAAAAAGAGTATAATTTTTACCATGGTTTGCAAAGCTGAACAACCAAAAGGGCATGCCCAGGCTTTCATATATGTGCTGATAGGAGAACAATCTGATAGCGTTCGGAGGAAATACGATCAAAGTCAATCTACAATCTGCTTAGGCAGACTTTATTGCAGCAGCTTTGAAATATGTTTTTTCAGAATCTCAATATGGTAAGAACTAGCATGTGTGTGAAATTAGAGGAGTAGGGGTAGATAAGAAGAGGATTCTGTTCTACATAAAGAGGGTCTCCTAGTCCTTCTTACCATGCTCCTTTCCAAGAGTGAAGCTGTACTGTTCAGCTTCCCTTGTTATCTCTAAAGCATTAGATTAATCTGATTGAATTCCTGCCATACCAAGTTTTGCACAGAGCCACTTACAGCTCCAAGCCAATTATAGCACATGGGTAATTGCAGGCAATTTAAACCACTCTTCTGGAAAGGAGCTATAGATTCAGTCCACCTGGTATGAGTAACTTAAAACTGGCAGAGAACTCTGTGTTACATGTAGCAGTGTAGCTGTGTGAGTGGACACGTGGCAGAACACTTCTAATTAGTATTAATGACGTTGAAGTGAGTCATGGAAGTGGTATTCACCATTATTCAGTGGCTAGGGGGAGGAAATAAGCTGTGTTACAGCCAGTGTGCTTTCGATCAGTCTTTAGCACACAACACAGATATCACACAAGTCGTGAGTCAAGTTACATTATGTGTGATGACTTTACCTTTTGGTGATTATAGAGAAGCACAGAGAACGTGGAAAAAAAACAGCAGAGCTCCATTTTTATTCAGGTCTAAATAACACTAACATACACCAGACATTGCTTAATACTGACCGAAGGTGCAACTTTGCATCAAAGATTATGAAGGTGAAACAATCGATTCGCATTTACAACACAAAGCCAGCCATGTTAGAAGCACATTGTCTAGCTAGTAATCTTTAAGGCTTCAATATCTACACTGCAGGAGCTATATTCTGATATTGAGCTTTAGCACACAGCTGGAAGAAAGTGTGAATATCTGTACTGAGACAGCAGGCAGGAAGTTTTAGAGGCAAATACAGGAAGCGGGTGCCAGGCTCATCAGAGCTAATGGCTGACCATAGGGCACAGTGGGACTTCCATCCTCAGAGCAGAGAACTAAATATACATAAATACTACATATGACATCTCTCTGAGGGAGACAGAACAGACAGGAAATGGCTGCTCCAACAGGCATCTTCACAATGGCACTATTTTTCAAATTAATAAATCACCACATGCCTTACCAGAAGGGTTCATCACTTTTAGCTGAGCCCAATCCTGCACATCTGTTGTATGACACACACACACACACACACACACACACACACACACACACACACACACACACACACACCCCACACCATTACTATCACATGAGAGAAAGGATTAAAGAGGGCTTCTTCTAAATCCTTTGTTCCAACTTTTACCTTTTACTTTTACCTTCGTCTCTACTCTCTCATTCTGTCTGACTTGGAAAAATCAATATGTCACCATCATCTGGTCAAGTATAGTGAAGGAAATACTAAATGTGTCCTTAGGTACATCCTGTTTGCTACAATGATGAAATTGATGGAAATGAAGTGATTTAAACCAGCACCATTCAAACCTGTAAATATAACACCAGTAAATACAGTTTAAGCAACCTTGCTTTAATCATACAGTGAATTTTGGATAGTTATGTGCCATAATGACACAATTATAAGCCTGATTAATTCAGCTTATGATCAGATATGATGCTCCTGTGCCATCACATCATCTTCAAAACATTCTGTATAGATAACAAAGTTTTAAAAGGTTTGAATGACCAAAAATGTGGGATATTTATCCAACAGAACATGACTCACTGAATTAGTCAGTGATTATTCCTCCGCTGATGTAAGAGCAAACATGCCGTGAGTAACATTTACCTCAGATGATAAAACTAGAGAGCCTGATGTGGATGATGCTGATGATCAAAGTGATTACACATTTCCCATTGTGTTGAACATATCAGATATTATCATTTGTATATCAGTCCATCCAGGATTTTGCGATTTTGTGATCACCGAAGTGAATGCAAAATCAAGCAAAGTCTGCATTTCACCAATTCAAGTAATTTTCCATAAAAAAAAAAAAAAAAGCACAAAAACTGCAAGTGGTATCGCAAATTTTGAAAAAAGGCACAGCAAAATCAAACATTTTTGGCCACAACAATCACAAAAGACGCCACGAAATCCTGTACAGACCGGTGTATTTAATTTATTTCATATTAAATTAATGTCAAATGAAATCCATAAATAATAGTTGCTTTTACACAGTAAGGGTGCTGTTTTGCCCCTGTTTACACCAGTGCGTTTTCATTTTAAAACGCATAACTTTTGCTACGGTTATGCCTGTCGTCTACACTACTCCGGCGTTTTCGACCCTTGATTGGGTTTTCTGAATCATTGCGTATCCTTCCCTGATTCGTCAAGCCCCTATCATATGACTATTATGCTACCTTGATCGTATACACAACGGTAGAACTGTACTTCTGGCTGAGATACGTCAAATAAAAAAAGCCACATATTTCAGCTCAGTAAATTTTTCAGAATTATTTATAGTAGAACTTGTCAAAATTTCACCATTTGAATGGTTTCCTCAGGCCACCACGCATCTGAGATCATGTTATGTTATGTTATCTGGCTATGACTAATGCTAAACTGCTGGGATATATTTAGCTCTACATGCTGCTCAGAAGTCATCTAGTACATGGAATTCAAATAGGTGGTTAATGGATTTTTTTTTTATTTAATATAAATTTATGGACTTCAGCGAGAGAGAATGGTGTATGCAATGTGAATACTGGTGGAAGATGGCTGATGGGGCTCTTTAGAGAAAGTCCTCATGCACTCTAATCTGAGATGAGAGAGATATTTCCTAATTTATTGAAGGCTCTCTCAGCCAAACAGCTCATGATGTCTGTACAACTGTCCCTGTCTGACTTTTCCATTACTGAATTCACTCTTCCATGAGTTACTCACAGTCAAAAACTAACATAATGTTTTATTCAAACCATACTTTTGTTGGCACAACAGACATGGTCACTGTGGCAGTAGGAGTCAGCACAATAAACTCTGGTTTACAGGCAGATCAAATTTGAAGTTTAAAATATAGTGCTGGTGCATACCTGCAATGTTTCTTTCTCTTCTCATGAGTGACAGCATATTCATCTGGCAAGGGCCAGTCATGGGCAAGGTTGCCTTTGATGATCTGACAATTTGACAAGAGGGGAGGGATGACACATTCGTATCATGATGACAGATGCATATGGACAGCATGCTCTCGATATGTCACTGTACTACTATATGATGTGCCTACAGAAAGAAAAGAAACAAAAAACAACGCGGCTCATAGTTCTTTCTTGCCTACTCTGAAGAGACTAATTTCTACAATGTTAAAGTCAAATGAGAATGGAAAAAACGGAAATTGGAAAAAATGCATGTATGGCATATCACTCTGTCTTAATTCAGCCTTGAAGTGTTTTCTGCCAACTCTGCACAGCTCCATTTACGATGGTTGTTAGTCATTTGGCACCCACTCCAATGACACATTAATAAACAGAGAAACAAACAAAGCCCATAACGAATCAGCATGTGTAAGGCGAATCAACCCACTGATATTGGCAGTCTCTAGCAAACCTCCATGCTCTGATTCAGGCAGCAGTTTACATCCATTAGAAGCTATGTGCAGGTCGGCAGACTTGTTCAATTAACTCGGTGGCACCTGTTCAATTAACTCGGTGGACAGAGCAGAGTGCTGATATGAAATATGCACTGCTGTCTTTGATGAAAGATGCTTCTTTGGCATGGGCCAGCAAAAAAAACTAAACATCCATGCTTTCGATAGATGTAAGCTGTGAAAATGGACATTCAGAAAGACAGAAGAAGTTGGCAAAGGTGGTGGACATTCACAGTCCACCTCTGCCCCACTCTTTAGTCTATAGGTTCCCAACCTTGGTCCTGGAATAGGTCTTTTCCTGCACATTCTAGTGTTTTCTTTGCTTACAATAAACCTTGTCCAATTAATCAGCTAACTAACACCCCTTCCTAAGTGGATAAGTTACAGCAGGGAAAACACTAAAATATGCAGGACACTGGGTAGTGGAGAGCTGATACAGTTGTAACACATTCTGGAGAAAAGAATGTGTACAAATGACCATTGCACATCCCATTCCAAAACCATGGGCATTAATATTGAGTTGGTTCCCCTTTGCTTCTTTAACAGACTCCACTCTTCTGAGAAGGCTTTTCACTAGATTTTGGTATTTGTGCCCATTCAGCCACAAGGGCACAAGAGGTCAGGCACTGATGTCTGGCAATAAGGCCAGGTGTGATGTTGGTAATCCAATTAATCAGAAAGGTATTCAGAAAGGCTGAGGTCAGGGTTCTGTGGATGCCATGCGAGTTCTTCCACACAAACCTTGGCCAATTATTTCTTTATGGACCTCACTTGTATTGTCATGCTGGAACAGGTTTAGACTAGGGTATCTTAGTTCCAGAGAAGAGAAATCTTAATGCTTTAGCATACAAAGACATTATAGACAATTGGGTGTTTCCAACGTTTTGGCGACAGTTTGGGGTAGGCCCTCAAATGGGTGTTACAGTCAGGTGTCCACATACTTTTGGCTATGAAGTGTAAATGCACGCATGCAACTGTGACTTTAAGTATTTTTTTTTCATGTCAGTTTGAAAAAAAAAAAAGAGTGGCACACTCATTTGTCCACTTATCCTGGAGATATTTGTGGAAGAAAAAAAACAGTGCCAGGTAAATAAGAAAACAAATCTGGAAGTATTTTTCTAATATAATTTTTTTCCCTTACATGTTAAAAAGCTGAAACCCGTACACTTAGCTCTACACTAACTGTAAGCATAATTAGCAGAATTTGTGCATGCCTCTTCTGTTTGTAAAATTTTTAAGAAAGCATGAGTGTGGCCAGTCATAAAGTTGTAACGCCTGTTATAGCTGTTCATCATGTAGCTTCTGAGGCTCTCAGACTATTAAGAACAGTGAAAGCAAGAAGCACTGAGAAAAGATGCACACACTACTGACTCTCACTTTTATAATGATCTCATAAAGATGAACTGTAATCGATGGAGAGCTCGTAAAGACTTTAATCTTTTGGAAAAACATAGAATTACTATATTTATACCATGGTAGTCATATACCATGTTTTAATAATCTTGGTTACTATAACAGTAAATGAAATGGGAAAAATGAAGACAAAACAAAAAAGGATTTATGACCTGTTTATCATAAGTCAATTACAATTATGTCTAAATGGGTGATTTTTCTGTGTATGGGCTTCTCCACAAGTGCTTAAGCAGTGTTACAATTATGCCACTTTGCTAGTACACTTCTAACAC
This sequence comes from Ictalurus furcatus, assembly GCF_023375685.1. Taxonomy (NCBI): domain Eukaryota; kingdom Metazoa; phylum Chordata; class Actinopteri; order Siluriformes; family Ictaluridae; genus Ictalurus; species Ictalurus furcatus. The sequence continues at coordinate 9,761,820 of NC_071271.1, read as the reverse complement.
AAGAATACTTTTGGTTTCAGTGGAAATATACATAACTCTGAGGATATGGGTAAACTTCCATCAATCCATTTTCTGTATCGCTTAACCTACACAGGGTCGCGGGGCACAAGGCAGGGGACACCATGGACAGGGTGCCAACCCATCACAGGGCACTATCATGCACAGACTTGCATAACCATTCACACACTATGGACAATTTAGAGATGCCAATCAGCCTACAACGCACGTCTTTGGACTGGGGAAGGGAACCAGAGTACCCAGAGGAAACCCCCTGAAGCACGGGGGTTTAAACTCCACACACACAGAGCAGAGGTCAGAATTAAACCCCCAATCCTGGAGGTGCAAGGCAAATGTGCTAACCACTGAGCCACCATTCCCCCATTATGTTATGTGGGAACTATGAACACTGTAATTAACCTAAACCATTTTTATTGTAGCTACTCTCCCTCTCTACTTCTGTTCCAGGGTTGGGAACCTGTGCATTAGTTAACTGTCTGATGTGGATGATTGCTAGTTAGATATACAGGATGGAAGAGGAATTGAATTCTGGGCAGCATCAAAACCCAGAGTGAGCGCGAGACCCAGAGGAGCACAACTATGTACACACATGCATACACACACTTAAGTACCCATTGAAATGCCTCCACCTCACTCAACTCAGAGTATCTCTCTAGCCTGTTAGATCTATTACACAGCCCACTCTGCTCCTGTCTCTCATTCCTAATCTGCTTGTCATTTATACTCTATCTACTCTATGCAGCCGTGTGAAATGAGCATAAAAGGAGGCTTTTCAGAAACCATAATCCTTTTGGATACAGTGATGAAATATAAAATACATTGTCGAGATCTAAAAGGTTCCTTTTTGTTACCGCATTTACTTAAAAGAAGGGTTTATCCAGCATTAATGGGGAGTTGGATGTGGGATAAGTAGCTTAACATTTAATAATATTTATCCCGCTAAGTACACTGTAGTAGTAGTACAATGATACTAAAAACATAATGATGTGAACAGGCTGTTATTGGTTCTATGTTGAAATTAGGATCTTGTTTTGAGGAGTAATGACCGAAGAATAGAAGAATAATCTGTTTCCTCACATCACAAAAACACCCTAAAATTTCATCTGCATACAGGAACTCACAAGTCACAAACACCCACATCAAAAAGCGATTCGGTGTGCTACTGTAAACCACTCATGTCCATGTCCACACATCAGATTTACTATGTGTTGTTCTGAATTCTCAAACATGTAGTACTTCAAGCAGCAGAATGCGAAACCATGCAAACAACGGCAAGAGTTTTGATAGATTTTATTACAGAAGACACAAAAAAAGGGTTAGAACTTCTAATTAGAGGTATAACAAATATACAAGCAATAGTTTCAGGATTCCTAAAGTCGATCCTGCTAGCACATTAAAATTCAAAGCAAAGCCAAGCGGCATAGATATGTCGATGTTTGATGGAAGGGAGGAGAAGGAGCTGCATATTGAGGGAGATGGGAATGGGATATAAAAAGAGAATGATGTTTTACTCCGTGTCCTGATAGACATTCTGTGTTCCTTTTTCTGTGTGACCTGTGCCCTTACTTCTGTGTTCCTGCTCAGTCATCTCCCTCCCATCGGCAGTTACATAATATGTCATCATTGAGATGGCATTTAAAGAACCGCCAAAGTGAATACAGCAGCTTAATGCTCACTCATTCTTCTGTGTTCTCTGACTGGTGCTTGACTTCTTGGAGTGTGGCTCAAAGCTTGTTATTGACCTTGAGACTTAGCCGGGCCACTTTGAAGCAATTGTGAGATTCAATAGAACAAAACCTGCCTCAAGGAACCTGTAAATAAGGTGGGAGATGGGGTGAGAGATACCAGAAGAGCAGGCTTTACAGAATGGAGGTTGGGGCAACCCAATCTTAGACTGAGGCGTAACAATGACTGCGTTTACATGGACAACAATAATCCACTCTTAATCTAATTAAGACCATAATTTGATTAAGAAACTACCATGTAAACAGCAACCTTAATCTAATTATGGTCATAATCTAATTAAGCTCTAATCGAATTAAGACAGGTGGATTACTCCTGTTTTAATCGTATTATGGACGTGCATTACAGACATGTAAACACCTTAATCACATTATGAACGTAGTGTGAGCGTTTTCACCGCATTTTGCGACAGGACACGATCACACACGGCAGTTTTACGTTTTACGGCGAACAAGAGTTCGGCTGTGTCCCAAACTGCATACTTGCCTACTATAGACCTGTAGTGGGGAAAAATACATGCATCTCGGCTCTTATACAGTAGGTAAGTATGCGATTTGAGACGTAGCCCACGGCTTCAAGCAGTCGTCTATTTGCACGTATAGCATGACAAATAATTAACCGCACTTGAAGCGTTCGTAAAAATTTAAATAAAAACACCCAAAACTGTATACGGTACCATAACGAAGACGAACTGTATGTTGATACGTGAAATTCTGGAGGGACGTCGGACGGCGTGGCAGGGTGACGTAATGACGCGGGCTCTTAATCTAATTATGATCAATAACATGTAAAACGGGTACATGACAGGAGTATTCTAAAAGCGACTCATGTAAACACCTTAATCACATTATTATCTTACTTAGATTAAGGTCAATAATTAGATTATTGCTGTCCATGTAAACGTAGACAATGATGTGAAGAACGACAGGAAAGTGTGACAGCGAGCATGCAGCACACGCGCACAAAATCTGACGCGCTCCTCGCACGACTACCGCCCGAGTGCTGAACGGACAGCTCCGTTTCAGCACCTCGCGTGTTTTGGACAGCTTGACAGCACATGGCTACAAGACGGGGCGGCAGAAGCACAATGAGTGCAACGGCAGTTCCTCACCCTCCTGCAGACGCTGGGAGAGTATAAAAGGGCCGCAGCAGCACAGATAAGGGAGACACGTCTCCAGTAATGCTGGTACTCATTGCACTCTCTTTGTTTCCAGCGCCCCGCTCCCTGGGTCCCGCCTCGAGCCTGCTCCTACTCGCTCGCCGCTCCCCACGACTGAAAGGCAGCGCTACACACAGCCTCCACTAAAAATCATCTCACGCGCTCACCTTCCGCCATTCATAGAAAAAAATGATAAACTCCACTCTTCTTTTTTGTCTTTATCCTGTCTCCCGAGTGTCTGTGTTTCACCCGCCGCAGCCGCGAGTTGCCGCAAGAGATAGGTAGGGAGCAGTGACCAGAACTGTTTGTTTCTGCTGCCACCATAACCCAGGACTCAGGGAAATGAAGGAAAAATTCCTCTGAGAGAGAAAGAAGCAACATTATGCCTTATTTTCTCCACAGACCAACCTCTAGAAAAACCACAATGATTTCAGAAAACAAGGTAAATATTCACACACCTTAAGTGAATGTACCAGCAGTAAATCTGTATGAAAACTGCTCTGCCTACTATAAAGGTCATGGTACACCTGTGACCGATTATAGTAATAGCACATATTTCTATTAGGGCAGAGGATAGTGAACGTGGGAGAAGTGGGCTGCTTAGATAATCACCTTGTTTGATTTCAGTACCATATTCACAAATTCCTCACATAGTCAGGGGTGCAAACACTGCATTAAGCAGTGAGTAACAAGCTCCTAATTAATAACCTCTTCATCACTAAATGTTTTCATATCAAAACCCCTGATCCGATTCTCTTCAGTGTTAGCTATGCTGGAAGTATGCACACATTTGTGGACAAAGGCAGCTCATTTCTTTCTACTGAGGCTTGGCACTCAGCGAGCATACAAAGCAATAATGGATAAAAAGGGATTAAATGAAACATACTGACATTGTCACGCCAAAGGCCAAAATGTTGGCCCAGAAGCAGATGGATGAAATCGAGCCATTACACTTCATCCCTGGAAGGCTTTCTCCTTTTCTCTACTGCCATTCACATAGACTGTGACTCCTTCCAAATCATTATAAAGATTACGTTCCTATTTTGGGTATCATAGTATACTGCTGCGAGTTTCCAATACCTGATGAAATTCTAAGCTGAAGTCGATATCATCTGCTCTGGCTTCAAATGAGAAAATATGACCTTGAGGATATAAAACGCACCTTGATGGTATCAGTAAAAATCTTTGCACTTTTTAGAACTCCTAATAGGAATGTGCACATGTATTTAAATACCCGGTTTGAGGAGCTGGTATTCAAATACAGAAATTATTATAAGGGTCCTTGCCCTAGGTCCAGAGGCAATCAGTGAGAAAATATGGAAAAGAGAAGAAAAGACTGGCAATATTTTGCAGAACAGAGCAGCACTACTGTGGAGTGCAATTTAAAGATGTACAGTACATCAGGCAAAATAAGTCTTTGGTGCACACTGGGCTTACTTATGCTGGCAGATCTGAAGGTCGCAGTACATGATATTTCATTCATTCATTCGTTCATTCATCTTCAGTAACCAATTTATCATGGTCAGAGTGCTGGTGGATCCAAAATCTATCCCGTGTGTATGAAAGAAATACGCAGTAGATGAGATGTCAGTTCATCGGAGGGCACCATGCACACACAATCACAATTTATCATAGCCAGTTCACCTATAGGCATGGTTTTGTGAGGTGGGAGGAGACCCAGAGAACCTTGAGAAAACCCACATGGACAGTCAGTAACCTGAGCTCAGCTGTGACAACATGCTTCCCAGACTAGATTTAATATGGTGGAACTTCTGAGATACAAGTTAGTTCCTGTTCTCACCTACATCATAGCTGTGATAAGCAATCATTCCCTCACTAGCCTCACCCTCTCTCTCTCTCTCTCAAAAGAAATAAAACTATGTAGGCTGTCATTTTACAGAGAAACCAGAAAGCTTAAACTCTCCTCCTAAAGACGTTCCTGTGTTGATAAACTTCACAAAGCACCGAGACTGTTACAACACTTACCAAAGACGTCTTCCATAAATGTTAAATAATGTCTTCTACAAAAAACATCACCACATCAATGATTATTGTTACACTTGTTACACATTTTTCAAATACATTTTTTTCTTAGTCTTAGATTGTATGGAGTGTGCACTGTATAAGTCTCTGTGTATGAGCTGTTATAAATAATAACATATTAGAATGAGCGTTGATATTAACCTATCGTTCATGTTACAGCCAGAACTATTGTCCAAGTCGTGTTGTTATACAAAATTAATACATACCTCCTGACCAATCAGATTCAAATGCACTGTGGTATAAATTTCCAATAGCATTCCTTATAACTACATTAAAAGTCTTACACTACAATAGACATAAATCAGTGACAGTGCAGGTGCAACCACTGCTACTGTAAAGCTACAGGCTGAAATATTGAGCTGACATCCACTAAAGCTATACTGTAAATTCAATATTTTCATTGTTTCTAATATACTGTGTGAGACCAGAGGAAATTTTAGTGTGTCTACTAGGGGCATCGGCATCCCTCACTATGAGATTAATGGCTGAAGAGTGCTACTGAGGGAGCTTGCTTTACAAGCCAGCCCTGACACAGAAACATGATCCTGTCCAATATCATCATAGCTGCTCTATATTTTTAGGCCTTATGTTGCAGTCAAGCCTGATATGTCTAAGAAGGTTGACAAACCACACAGCAGCACATCTGGAACTAGGTAACCCTTGGTATTTGAGTATGGGACAATGGGTTCCAACTAGACAGCAGGTGACTGATCAGATGAGACAAGAGTACCTGGGGCCTGGAGACCAGTACAGTATCAGCTGTTTTTTGTAGAACTTTCATGACATTTCCTTGGTTTCATCTGACTGCTAAAGCCATGGTCTGCAAAGAGCTTACAAAGCATGTACTTTACATCACTGTCAAAAGGTATAGATCAGGAGAGGGTTACAAAAGAATTTCCAGCTGTGCCATGGACCACTGTGAAGGCCATCAACAAGTGGAGAAAATGGGAAACCACAGTAACATTACCATGAACAGGACATCCAACAAAAATAGATGAAAAGACAAGACGAAAATCTATGAAGGAGGCTGCCAAGACACCTATGGCAACAATAAGGGAGCTGCAGGAAGATTGGGCAAGTATTGGTCAATCCCTGCATGTGACACCAATCTCTCATCTGCATCACATGTCTGCACTGTAAGGTAGGCTGTGTAGACAGAAGCCCTTTCTCAAGGAAAAAAAAGCACCCAAGCATGCCTATATCACCCCAAAATGTGTGTTATGGTCTGATGAGACCAATGTTTGTGTATAATTATAAAAGATATGTTCCATGCAAAAACAAGACAGCTTTCAGCCAAAGAATACCATGGAGAAGCATGGTGGTGGCAGAATCCTGCTATGGTGTTGCTTCTCTTCAGCTCAGACTGGGGATCTAATCAAGATAGAGGGAATCATGTAGTTCCAAATGCCAACCTATTTTGCCACAAAACCTGCAGGCGTCTGTTAGACAGCTGAAGATGATTTAAAATATCTTCTTACAACATTAATAATGGAATGACTTCAGCAAAAGAAGAAGAATGTTTTGGAATGGCCTGGTCAGAGCCCAGATATAAATCCTACTGAAAACCTGGGGAATGAATTGAAGAGGGCTGTGCACAGGTGATCCACATCACAATTTGATAGATCTGGAACATTTTTACAAGTAACAGTGGAATAAAACTGCCAAATCATGATTCGACTCTTACACAAAAAGGCTGGGTGCTGTATTAACAGCAAAAGGTGCTTTAACAAACATATTAGTTCAGAGCACTGAAAAAAAAATTAAGAAATAAATAAAAAACCTGACATCATGTGAACATATCTTGAATATAGTCAAATTCTTCTAGTAATTCCTATTACACAATTAAAATAAACCAAATCTAAGATTATTAAACCTATTCTGAGACACTTTGACACATCTAACGCTTTACATTTTTTTATACTATGAGCAGATAATTTTGCATCTTTATAGAAATAAATACTTAAAATTATCAAAATGATCTGCCAATAGAACAAGACTATTTCAAGCTTAGTTTTTCTTTTTCATTTTTTCCTAAAATGTTTATTTTCCTAAAATAATTTTTTCACTTGAATTTTGTTGGTTGCTATATCACATTAACGGTGGAAAAAAGATCCAACATGATTTTATCTTGGTTTCATTTTTTACATCAAAAAAATCTGCAGGTACATTGAAGAGACTGATGTCATACAGGCTATTCAGGCACCAGAGAACACATCTCATAATAGGAGTCTAAACAGAAAAAAAAAATACCACAAGCTGGCTGACTGTTCCATCAGATGGTTAGGGCACAGGTAACGTGTTTACCTACATCTTGGTTTTTCACACAGTAATTAGTAAGGGAAATTAACTTATCTTTCACGAACAGCATAGAAAAACAATAGTGTTAAAGTAGCAGCAGGTTATAAAAGTGAACATACATATTTGTTGGGCTACAGGTTAACACATTTTTTTTTAATACAAGAGAATCATGATAAATCTGCTATAAATGAGAAAGTTAAAAATAAAATCACAAGGCTTAGTACCTCATCTGAGTAGAAATGCCATTAGAATTACAATACAGCAAATTGCAGACATTAAACCCCTTTTAAAGCCTTGACTCACTGTATTCACACCAAATGCAAGACCTCATTCAGGCCATCATTTCCATAAAGTGCTCTAAACTAATATATGGTCCTGTTATTGCCAGCTTAGTTCTGATATGGTGAGTGACTAAGAAACTGACAAAAAATGATGTCAAGTGGGAGAAATATTTCCTTATCTTTCATTATTACAAGCTGCTCAAAGCAGCCTTCTTCCATCTCATAATCGCACACTTGTTTCAGCTTCTAAAAATTCTAATTATCAGTCTGTTCATTTTAGATTTATTCATCCATCTAAGCCTAATATATGCTGCCATTTGCATCTCCTCTCTGTACTACAAGTAATAGGCACTTAAAAAAAACAGAAGGCCTAGGAGGCATGGATTCATATTTACTTACCAAATTATAATATTGCATGATAATTAGGAATTTGACAGCACTAGTATAGTATATTAACACCTCTGTGAATATACATGAAGTACTTATCAATGCTGCTTTGCATGTAACTTTATTGTGAGTAACACTGCTCAACACTGATAAACGCTTTAAACAATCATTTGGCTTAAAAATGTTTTTTTTTTTTTTTCCTTTACTAACTCATCTCCAACAGGGCTTAATAGTGTTCTTAGGCCATGACCTATTTGTAATAGGATGAGAATATTCTTTAGACAGAGACTATAAAACACTTGGCTTCTGTAAACTGAACTAGATAAGGATGTCTGTCAAATACTGTAAATGTATATGCAAATGTAATGAAGACTAAACCTTGTGAATTAATATTCATAGTTGTAAGTCATTTTAACTACGACAACTATGAATACAAAATGATGTTGGTGTAGTGTATTACTGCCCTGTAAAACATGAACACTCAACACAAATGTTTATCCAAACATTCAGGAATGCCTATATGAATGTGAAGACAACACTCCACTGTGGAAAAAAAAATTACAAAAGCACATTCGAAATTTTAGAAACATTTTTTGTGTCCTGTTCTCAGTAGGCATCTTTACATTCAATATGCTGTCTGGGTAGGAGAATGCTTTGTTTCTGTGAAATGAATTATGTTGTTATCTCAGGACTATATGTCTCAGGAAAATGACAGTTGTTATCTCATTGACAACAATAGATAACTTGAGATCACAAGAATACAATTACAATTGACTCTTTATTTTGAAAAACTAAATACAATTTTTATTAGAAAAATGGCTTGGAAATTGGAAATGTCAGTCAGGAAAATGGTCAAGCTATCAGCAAACAAACACAACCTAGACAACAAGGCTACTGTCAAAGCACTTATCAAAACAGACAGGAAACAACAGCATGGACTTGTCACAGACACAATACTGAAACACAAAGAAACATGGAGTGTCCAGGTTATTTAAAGGAAATAGTGCTACTGCAAACAGGTGAGTGCCATTATTAATCAGGTAACCTGAGCAGGGATGGGAAATTGAATGGAGGGCATGTGATAAGGTTGTAGGTTAAGATTCAAAGGAGACTTAGTCTGCAACTTTGAGGGTTAATGGCTTCCTTAGTTTTGGCTGTGTTCCAGTGGGAAAAACGTCTGGACAAAGATGTCAACATCAACATGATCAACTTTTTCTCAATTAATACTGTTTTGTGTCTTAAAACAATAAATGCTGGATTTGTGCCACTTCAGTCCTGTAATGCGTATATAGCCTCAGGTCCCAAGAGCTCCAATATTGAATTAAAACACTCAATGTGCTGTGGTGTACGAGAGGTATGCTTCGCTCTGCTCTACACATCAATTAGCTGGTTAAAGAAAAAAGACAGTGATAGCAATCCATTCTGTGAACTCTAAACTCTTTAACTCACCTCTTGCAATCCCCACCCCATCCCCCAGAGTCACATCATATATCAAGCACTTTCATTTAAATTTAAGGAATAATCAAATATTTAAACACAAGGTGTTGGAAAAATTCCTTTGAGATTCTGATTGAAGAGTCAGATATGGTGATTATGAAGACCACAGATGTACAGTGAACTCCCCAAGTTCTGACCTTACCATCTGCATGCTGTAACGGAAAATAGACTAGGTGACATTTTTCGAAATATTCAATTGTCCAGTTTAGGTGAGCCTGTACCCACTATACCCTCAGATTACTGTTCTTGACTGACAGGAGGGGAACCCGACATGGCCTTCTGCTGTTGTAGCCCATCTACCTCAAGGTGCATTCAGAAGTGCACCAGTCTGGCCATTCTGTAGCAGCTTAAAGATCACTTAGCCTCAATAACCTGTTTGAGATATTACAGTCTGGGTTTAGGCAAAACCGCATTACTGAAACTGCCCTCGTCAAGGTTACAAATGACCTGCTGGTTTATGAGACCTGGGGTTGCTGAATAGGCCTATACTTGTTTTTCTGGACCTCACTGTTGCTTTTTACACAGTCATGACATACTCCTGTATACTTCTTACTCATACTATCTTCTCCTTTAGATCACATCTATCTGACAGACACCTATTTGTTTTAATTGATAGGATTAGGTCTGACTTGCCTCTCCCATGGTATACCCCAAGGCTCAGTTCTTTCAAGGTGCTGTTATTTATCATACATATGCTCCCTCTAGGCAGTATCATCAGGTGGCATGGCCTGCAGTCTCACTGCTATGCTAATGATAGTCACATTTACATACATACAACCCCTCACACACACTGTTTACCTTTATTATTGAGTGTTGCAATCTAAAACATGCTATATGTCACGGCTTTCCCCTCGCACTGAGCACCATAGCGCGACAGCACGCACTTCCGGGTTGGTAACATTGTTTACTTTCTACACGTGTGTTTTGTTATGGTTTACATCTTATATCTGCCCCTGTTACGTTACTGGATCTTTCCTAATGTCTCAGCTGTTTTGTATTATCCCTCTTTGATGTCGTTTAGTATTTATACCCCACGTATTGTGAGAGTTTCTGTGTTTTCTGCCAGGCCCGTACTAAGCCAATCATCCTCATTTCTCAGTCCATGGTTTTGATTCTGTTCTTGTCCGCGTGTTTCTGATTCTTGTTTTGCCTAGTATACAGTTTGCATATCACTTGATTCTTCGCTTGTTTTTGACCATGGTTTTGCCTTGCGTTTTTGGATTTGTCTGCCTCTCTCTCTCCTCAATAAAACTCTTAACTGCACTTGCATACGTCTGAACTCCCATTACATGACACTTTACTTACTACTATGACTATGATTTATGTTTGTATTTTTGGATTTTTTTTGTTTCTTGAGTATCATGAAAGGTACTTATAAATAAAATTATTATTATTATTATTATTATTATTATTATTATTATTATTCTCTGACTGCAAGGCATTTATTATCGCTAAACTGTCACTCATTAGATTTTCTTTACACCATTCTGTGTAAACTGTAGAGACTGTTGTGCATGAAATTCCCAGGAGATCAGTAGTTTCTGAAATACTCAAATCAACAACCATGCCATGGTCAAAGTCATCGAGATCACTATTTTCCCCCATTCTGAAATAAACATTAACTGAAGCTCTTGACCTGATTTTAAGTATTGCTGCCACGTGATTGGCTAGGTTTTTCTAATAAAGCAGTCCATGAGCATAGAATTAGGTTATGTTACATGATATAGGCCTAATATAAAACTTGCAAGCCAGTGTTATACCAAACGATTTTTAAGCTGATTTTGCTGTAAAAAAAGAAAAAAAAAAAAAAAAAAAGGCTTGAGTTGAGTGAATGTTATGAATCTTACTGTAGAATGCATAATGTGATGGGCTCACCGGCAGCCAATTTTGTGCCACTGCAACCAAACACAACTGACGACAAAGTTCTGGCAGTGTTGGAAATTCAGTAGGAGGACTGCATAGGATGGCAAGACTCAGAGTACAGCTACAAATACAGTAGTGGCAATATCAAAACAAACAAAACATGGACAGAAAAATATCCTTAATACCACAAGCTCACTTTCAAAATATGTTTCTGTTTATGCAACCCCATTTTCTACATGAGCCCAGATCACACTGATCGATAACATACACAGAAGGCAGTCATTTTTTAAATCACAGGTCTATTATTGAGGATCTTCAGCGTATAATCTGACATTATTATTAAATTATTCATGTTAAAGTCGGTGACTAGTACCATTTATTCAGGAAATGCAGTTAAAATAATAGGAAAATTATATGGTTATGAGAGTGGGTAATGTGAACCTTGTCATGACTCCAGGAAAACAATCAAAAGTGTCAAACAGGCATAAACTAAGTAAATCCAAACAAGCAGAGAACTGAATGAGATCAGGATTAAAAGCAAACAAGTATGCAAAAACCACCTCAGCAGATTTGCAGGTAAAATGCTGGCACAAAAAAAAAAGCCTTACTGTATTTTCATCAGGTGTGTGTAGTCAGATGTCTGGTGACTGAGAATGTGGATAGGGTTATGATGGAGTGTGATGACCGGTCATGTCACAGAGTATGGTGTCCATCAGCTGACATAGAGATTGCCTGAATATCATGGGTCATGTAGTTTGACCTAATAATGCTAGAACATTAAGTGTTATTTGATTATGATGATGTCCTATAAACAATATTTAGGAAACATTACTAATCTGTATGACATTTAGTATAAATGTATATACTTGGATGAGGTGAATATTTTAAGTGAGAACCAAACAGATGCACAAGAACAGCTCATGAAAGGCTCATGAAACAGTACAGAGAACACTTCCTGAACTATATTGTGGGTGTTTTTTTTTTTTTTTTTCAAATATTGGATTTCTTCATGGGGTGCACGGTGGCTTAGTGGTTAGCACGTTCGTCTCACACCACCAGGGTCGGGGCTCTGTGTGTGCGGAGTTTGCATGTTCTCCCCGTGCTGTGGGGGTTTCCTCCGGGTGCTCCGGTTTCCTCCCCCAGTCCAAAGACATGCATGGTAGGCTGATTGGCGTGTCTAAAGTGTCCGTACTGTATGAATGGGTTTGTGAATGTGTATGTGATTGTGCCCTGCGATGGACTGGCACCCAGTCCAGGGTGTACCCCGCCTTGTGCCCGATGCTCCCTGGGATAGGCTCCAGGTTCCCCCGCGACCCTGAAAAGGAGTAAACGGTTGAAGATGGATGGATGGATGGATTTCTTCATATGCCACTTCAATATGTCAATACCACTACACAGGATAAACATGATGAAACAAACATAGTGTCAATTTTGCATCTAGACCTTTGGATAACTTAAGCAATCTCTAATAAATCAAAGAGCAGGTGCTATGATACAGTCCCAGAGGGTAGATATGGTTGATGGGTAGCTATGCCAGCTTGCAAGTAGGAAAGATAATGAGTTAGACTTTGAAATGATTGACTTAACTGAGTCATCACAGTCATCACACTCTGTGTTTTAAGCCTAGATCTATATGAGCCTGAAAACATCCTTTCTCCCAGTCCCTTTTGCAGATTAAGGCATTCTAAATGTAAGAGTAGTAATTGCTTACGAGACAAATCCAAGGTTGCCCATTTTAACACTCAGCTTGTTAGCTTAATTACTTACAGAATGACACACTCATGGGAGCGAAAGAACCAAACAAAGCTTTGTCGATTTCTTTTCCTCTTGTGAGAACTTTCTCAGAACATTAAAAACATGGGGATAACTGTTTTTAAGAGTGGGGCACTGCAGAAGATTCTAACAGGCCTCACAGACCAGCACACATGGCTAACCATCCACCCCCACCCCTCCCACCTACAAAAAAAATTCCACCTACAGTACTGCCAACAGCCTGCTCTGAATCACCTCTAACGTATACCCCAGTCAATTTGACATAGTAAAGACTGATAACTGCACAGTTTCAGCCAAGTATGCAAAACAGACTAGCAGACATTTAAATAACACCTCCAAAATGGATAAATCAGTGGTGGATGAGCACAGCGTCCTTCACTATAAGCGTCCAGTGCTAGACATATTAAATTGCTCATAATGTAAAATAATAGAGCACAGAAGCTGGAAGTAAAATAGGTCTGGGCTATGTGAAGCATGTGTCAGGTAGATGTGAAGAGAACGAAAGTACAACACAGCTGCTTCACTGGAGACAGTGTTTCCTGAGCTGAGAGAGAGACAGACACACTCACCGCTTGCTTCAAGCTAGTCACTTATCACTCACTGCTTGTCTAATATAATGTTCTTTCACATTCTCCTACACCAGTCGTGTTCAGATTTGGCCTTCATAACAAATAAAAGTTGGCCAAAATGGCCGTTGGCCATACAAATGTAGCTTCGGTTCCTACTTGTTCTTGAGGCATTTTGGCTTCAGCAAGGGAAATGTATGCTACGTTGGATTCAGGTCAGATGACTGACTTGGTCATTGCAGAACATTTCACTTTTTTGCCTTCAAAGTATTCAAAGTATTACACTTCAGTATTCATACTGATGTTTTTGTGAGCAGTCACATCAATAAGTACAAGGGAACCAGTTCCACTGGCAGCCATACATGCCACAAAGAATTGAGGCTGTTTTGAGAGCAAAGGGAAATACTACCCAGTGTTAGTATAGTATTCCTAATAAAGTGCTCAGTGAGTGTATATACAATATTTACCAGTTACACAGATAAAGTAAAAAGCTACACAAGTAAAACTGTTACTGTCTGACTACTGCAGCTCTGAGCCCTCTGTATGACCAGTGCCATTTGTTTAAGTTTGAGATGTCAGTCGTGTTCATAACCATTTCAGTGACTGGATTTTGTTCTGCCCCTTCAGGAGATACCCTAGCCATCATATGGAGATGCTGTGCATCTGGGTGGGACAACTGCAGAGTTCACTGTCCGATACATGCTGAGATATTTTTTCTATAGAAAACTAACCGCCCATACTCACATTCACCCCCAGAGATGCATGGCATCTGGGAGGGCCCCTAAATGACATATTAAAAGACTGTTTTCCAATGAGCATTTATCTTTAGTCCCATCAAAACACATCAAAACACAGCTGGGTTTCTATTGGAGCAGTGTCAGGGGCTTCAGATACGATTTTCATGCAGGCTGTACTGTCCACCAAAAACATTTTGCATTAAATAGACAAACAGCATGAGATTGCAATGAGATATCTGATCATTTAATGAGCTAAAATATTGAGTTTCACCAAGAATGATGAATAATGTAGACACATGTCTACATTTAAGACTTGATTAATAACTTATATACATATAAGAACTGATTGTCACATTTTAATGAAATTTTAGGGGAAGTTATAGGGGAAATTTTTTAACATGCTTTTTTTTTCTTTATCAGTAATTGGCAGGGTATTATAATACAATAAAACACACTTGTTTTTTTTTTCTCTATTAAACCAATGGAAAAGCAGGGCATGTTTCAATCAAACAGAATATATATTGAGAAAAATATGATTAATGGACAAATGAATAATCCCAATAAAAAAAAGAGAAAATCTTTAAAAAAAGATCTTACCCCACTTAAAATCTAGCAAAGTCATTTCTGTTACTGTATTAATCGCAAATGACCACAAATTACTATTAATATTTGCCAATTATATAAAAAAGGCAATACTGCAAAAACCCAACACTGACATTTCCTGATTTCCTGGCTGCAACAAATAATTTCTAAGCTCAATAATTACAACCTTTTAAAAATGACAAAATTATCATGATCATGCACAAACAAGACTGTATATTTTTGGTATTTTTAAGCAGTGATGCAGAATATAGACAAAATGACGCACACAAAAAGCACAATTTTTTAAAGGGATAAAAAAGGATTTTTCTCAAAAGCACAATCTGCCAGGTCTGTTTATTTAACAAATTGTTATATAAAGCAGGACAATTAAAGCTATGTGTCCGAGAGCTTTATCTAGCTAATCTGCTTCATACAAGATTTATCCAAAATTAGCAAATTATCAAGAATCCAGAATCATTATTAGTACTGTAAATAACACACAGAAAGGTCAGTCATTACTCCTGCCTAATAGCTTTCCGCTGTTGTGAAAACTGCAGCTGGGGCATTATGATGTTCCTTAGGATTCATTCAATAGTCATTTAGTGTAAATGGGTAAATTCCCATTTTACCTCCCACCCTCATAAGTAAAAATATATCAAACGCACACACAAATAGATATAGTGTGTGTGTGTGTGTGTGTGTGTGTGTGTGTGTGTATATATATATACATATACATATATATACACACACACACACACACACACACACACACACACACACACATATATATATATATATATATATATATATATATATATATATATATATATATATATATATATAAAATCACCTTATTTTTTACTTTTGTGGAACCAGAAACAAAACTACTACCAGCAGTCACAGCAAGTAGAAGATAAACAAAAAGGAAGTAGAGAGCTGGTGCTGATTTCTTGCTAGCCCAGTGATAGTCATGTCAAGTACACATCATGAAATGCTTCCTGGATTTCCTGGTGTGCATTGGAGATCATTTATTTGAAGACTGCTTCCCCATCACATCCAGAACACATCATCCAAAATGACCGAGAAGGTGCACATGAAATAAAATAGAGGGTAGGCTCGAGCGAATAATGTTATTATCGTCTCTACACAATATTACAAATAATGTTATTATCATCTCTACCTTGCTACAATATCCAGTGATGTTTATCACTGATTATATTATATTACCAGGCTTGCCAGAGTATGCTAGTGCTAAAGAGTAAAGAGTTATTTTTTAGGTGCAGTGCATTATAGGTACTGCAGTTTGGGGATGAGCCGTGTGTGTGAGCCGGAGAGAGACAGTGTTTCCCTTTTTTCAGTCCACTAACCTGGCCACTAAAACTGACTAGAATAAATGCTACCCATTCAGCAGCACTCTCTTCTGACTCCTCATTTTGAAGGGAAAAGACCCGGAAATATCTAAATTACCCCAGAGTGGCAGAAACTTTAGCGCACTCCAGCCCTAGTGCTCTGAAAACAGAGGCTCCCCAGAGCAGAAATGGTAACACTAGTATGACTCAAAAATGCACCAAAAGAGCAGTCTTTTTCTCCCCAATAAAATGGCCGATGAGCCTATCGACATGTGAATTTTGAATGATTTGCACAGGTGTTTTAACAGACACTTCCTGGAATTAGTGCCCCTTCACCCAGCCTCAATGTTTTGATTCAACTTAGGTAACATTGAACGAGTATACGTTTAACATCGGTTTATTATATTAATTAGGGACTGCACCAAAAATATTTTATATGCAAAAGGCCAGAAAGACTCTTTCAGTGTTTAGCCAAAAGAGAAAAATAGGAAGAAGGTTTGGCCCCAAACGATTTAATAGCCCTACAACAACGTGTCAAATTTAGCACTTTACAAATCATGTTAATGGTAATGACAATTAGAAGGTGCTCTCCTGCTCTCCTCTGCTGTCCTGCGAGCAGCATCAACAGTGAAAATGTCAGCCTATTGAACATTAGACAACTGCTTTGTAAAAGGATTATATTGAAATGTGCTGTTACGTTTCTTAAACTGTTTACTGCACATTACTGCAGAATCACTTAAAAAATCCACCATCCAGCTGAGCTGTCACAGTTCCTGACTGTCCTTAAACCTGAAATGGTGGAAATGCTCATTTTTCTGTACTTTTTCTCTACTTTAGTTCTGGACAATTAAATCATTTATCATGATATTTTAAAAATGGAAAATCATTATCAGAGAAAAATCAATAGCAGATGAAATAAACATGAACAAAACTACAAATCAATAGATTACGCAAACACTGTCCAAGTACAAATTACAGAACAAGATGAAATCAGGGTATGATTATGGGCTTGGAAACACATGAAACACATCACAAATGGTGTTGCCTATCAGGCTTTCAATGAATGTGTTCCTATGTGTATACATAATAGATTTATGCCTATGAAGACACCCCATGCTCACCCATAATGGCTCATACACAGAGTTACTGATTAGTGGTATAATTTTTTTTTGCACTCCCCATTCAATTGTGACTAGGCGTCAGTAATTACTACAGATCTTCAACAAAATAATTGTAAGAATGTATACACACACTCACTCTCACTCAAGGATGGAGATAAGAGGAGGCGGGTGTAATATTAGGGGAGAACCTGTGGCAGGGAAGCATAACTGGGAGCTTAATGCTCCTTGCAGAGCCAGCCTTAATGAACAGATCTCAGGAGAGAAGGCACATAATGTGAACAACACGGGACCTACTCCTGCAGCCAAGCCCAAAATCATGATATTGAAACATCTTGTGTGCTCACCACTTGCAAGAAGAAGAATGAGTACAATGAACACAATTTGGCACCTTTATTTCTGAGATTGTAAATGCCTGAATATGAGTGAATATGAGTGAAGAATGCTGAGTCATATGTGTGTGCTATTAAATAGTCCTATTTGATAACACTTTCTTTAATGGATAACTATACCTTCATAACACATTTATAAGCATTGCATAAATATTTTATAACACTACACTGGAGAATTTATTAAATATTTACATCAAAACCCCCAAGGTGACAATTTTTTTTAATGTGACTTTGTTTACATTAAACAGAATGCACATGTCTCACAACCTCCTATTTTTTTTTTTTGGTAAACAACATATGTTTATGTTTTCACATGGTCTTATATTTAAGACCATCATATGTTTTCACATGGTCTTATATTTTAATCTAGTCAGCACCACATTTCCTGGCAGCAAAAAAGTTCCAAAGTTTTGTTATTAGATACTGTGTAGAATCCCTTCAAACTGTTTTAACCAAATAACAATTCAACCAAATATAAATAAAACATCTTTCCCACATTGACATTTACTTTATAGGAATATTACCATAGAAAATGTTTAGGGGGCGCACGGTGGCTTAGTGGTTAGCACGTGCATGGTAGGCTGATTGGCATGTCCAAAGTGTCTGTAGTGTATGAATGGGTGTGTGAGTGTGTATGTGATTGTGCCCTGTGATGGACTGTCACCCTGTCCAGGGTGTACCCTGCCTTGTGCCCGATGCTCCCTGGGATAGGCTCCAGGTTCCCCGTGACCCTGAAAAGGAGTAAGCGGTTGAAAATGGATGGATGAAAATGTTTTGGGGTTGTTGTTTTTTTTTTTTTGGGGGGGGGGGGGGGTTACACTTTTGCTGTGTAAACTATATATAAGCTTGACTGACAGGAGTAAATCCCATGTTGTCATGCCCATGTGGTTGTTTAACTCAGCAGAAGAAAATGATTGACAGGTATTTGAAAACAAAATGTAGGGTTGTTTCCAGCTCAGTGGAGCAACATGTCCAGAGAATATGATCACTTTGAAAATGCAACTGGTGAGAAAACTAGCTTGTAAAATGTATGGTTACTCCAATAGGGTATGCCTCATAGTGGTCAGCTGATCAGTTACAATAGTGCACAACATTGCATACTCTCTTCCACTTCTGAATCTGAACACCTCATTTTAAAGTGCTGGATATCCAAAAATGTATGGCTGAGTTAGAATAGACTTCCAAACAGTTTTCCACCAGCTGTGCCCAAAATGTATCCACCTATTCTTACATAATTTTGGGTGAGATTAAGAGAAAAAACACTGTACTTCTATCAGGTAAAAACAACCTCTCTAACAAATCTTCCACAATACTTCAAAATCCAACAAAACAAACCCAAATCAGCATTTTTCTCCAAATTAGGTGTATATTTCTGTGTTGTGCAAATGGTTTGTCACCTACTTGCTATTGAAGATAAGGCCAAAAGCATGTAGACACCTGACAATTACACCCATATGTGGGTCTTCCCCAAACCTTTGCTACAAAGTTGGAAGCAGACAATTGTCTTTGTAAGCTGAAGCATTACAATTTCCCTTCATTGGAACTAAGGGACCCAAACCTGTTTCAGTATGACAGTATGTGCCCCTCTGCACAAAGCGAGCTCCATGAAGACATGGTTTGTCAAGGCTGGAGTGGAAGAAATCAAGTGGCCTGCACAGAGCCCTGAACTCAACACCACTGAACATCTTTGGGATGAAGTGGAACAATGACTGCACCCCAGGCCTCCTCAACCAACAGCAGTGCCTGATATTACTTATACTTTTGTGGCTGTATAAGAGTCAAGGTTAGAAGAAGAGTGAAGGTTACTATAACAGTAAAGGGGGGACTAAATCTGGAATGGGATCTTCATCATCAAGTACATATCAGATGTCTACAAACATTTGGCCATATAGTGTATATGTAACAATATTTATCCATCCATCCATCTATTTTCTGTACCGCTTATCCTACACAGAGTCGCAGGGAGCCTGGAGCCTATCCTAGGGAACTTGGGGCGCAAGGCAGGGGACACCCTGGACAGGGTGCCAACTCATCACAGGGCACAATCGCACACACACTCACACACTACAGACAATTTTAGAGAGGCCAATCAGTCTACAATGCATGTATTTGGACTGGGGGAGGAAACCAGAGCACCCAAAGCAGAGGGAGAACATGCAAACTCTGTGCACACAGGGCAGAGACGGGAATCAAACCCCTAACCTTGGAGGTGTGAGCCAAACGTGCTAACCACTAAGCCACTGTGCTCCAAGTAACAATATTTATCTACAATTTTATCTCAATTTCATCCAGTATTATATTTATAAAACTGCTTAACAGCTGTGCATCATGCCTTGTACATGCTGTCTAAAACAAACTAAAAGCTAAAAGAGTAAAGGGAAAATTTAAAAGTTAGTTGCAGTTCACTGTCACTTCTGGTGTAAAAAAAAAAAAGGCTTTTTTTCTGTTGAATCTCCATTCACTAGGAGCCAGGGAGGAGGGTAACAGTGCTACATTTGAGTTTGACTGAACAGAACTGATTTGGTCACACTGGTTAAAAAAAAAATGGGATGGCTCTAAAGATGACCAAGTGAGACAGTGGGATCATAATCCCTGATCATGTGTTCCTCTGTGTCCTTTTAGAGCTGTTCGATTTCTTCCAGACTAATGTACTATCGTTCCCATTCGAACATGGTGGGTTACAGAATCATAAATTCATGATCAACATTCTGTTACTGTAGCTTGTGAGTACTACAATAAATTTAGGCTTCTAAAAGACTTGTGAAACATGATTGCATGAGCTCGGTGCAATCATACATTTTGTAAAATTTCACTGTGCAACTGAGTGACATGAATTTTATTACACAAATAATGTACTAATGTACTATTAACTAGACATCTATGTTAATTGCTCTGCAAATTTACTAAATCTAATTTCTCTGGTAGCTGAACAAAGCCTTAGGCTAAAGTTTCATTGGGGCATTTGGGCATACAGGTAATTACAGTCTGTGAGACTCCCTCCCATTTCTAAATTAATCCAGATACAAGAGATATACTCAGCAAAAAAAGGAACATTCTCTCACATTCAACTGCTTTAATTTCCAGCAAATTTCTTAACATGTGTAAATATTTGTATTAACATAAAAACATGCAACAACTGTGACATAAACTGAACAAGTTTCACAGACAGTTAACAAACAGTAATGGAATAATGAGTCCCTGAACAAAGTGGGGGTCAATATCAAAAGTAACAGTCAGTATGTGGTGGCCTCCAGCTGCTTTAAGTACTACAGTGCAACTCATCCTCATGGACTGCACCAGATTGGTCAGTTCTTACTGTGAGATGTTACTCCACTCTTTCGATCACATCTAGTGATTACATGTCATTTTCCACTGCAAGGACAATCAGCTGTCTTTCCTGTCTTCCTGCAGCACTGTCTTAGGTGTCTTACATTACAGACATTGCAGTTTATTGCTCTAGCCACATCTGCAGTCCTCATGCCTCCCTGCAGCAGGTCTGTGGCATGTTCATGCAGGTGAGCAGGAACCCTAGGCATCTTTCTTCTGGTGTTTTTCAGAGTCTGTAGAAAGATCTCTTTAGTGTCCTAAGTTATTGTAACTGTGACCTTAATTGCCTAGCGTCTGTAAACTGTTCGTGTCTTAAGGACTGTTCCACAGGTGCATGTGCAATAATTTTTTATGGTTCATTGAACAAGCATGAAAAACATTGTTTAAACCCTTTCCAATACAGATTTGTAAAGCTTATTTGGATTTTACAAAATTATCTGGCCCCTTCCTAAAAAACAAAAGTGAATATATAAAATGAATAACATATGCCATAATTGATGTTCTGGTCTTACACATATAGGGATGTTATATGGTTTAAGTTTAAAGGTAAAAATCTCCTAAACAGAATAAAAAATTATTCTGTGGTCCCAACATTTCTGTATTGATTTGGATATTGGGGTCATTATCTATGGCTAAGTCTACAGCACATTCAGTGCAGAGGTAACCAGGTTTCATGCACTTGGAGCAATTCATGATGCCATCATGCAGCATATAGCTCTAGGATCAATTCAGTCCTGACTTCAGTTTACTGACTGTGTGTATCTTCACATGCTCTCCCAGTTTCCTTCTCCCACCTCCCAAAAACGTGCTGGTAGGTAGACTGGCAACACTAAATTGCCTTGATGTGTGTGTGCACGATGGACTGGCATCTCCAGGATGTATTCCCACCTCACTCCAAGTATCTCTGGGGTTCAGCATTACCCTGACCAGGATAAAGCAATTACTGAAACTGAATAACTGCATGGATGATGCCATCAATCTTCTCAAGAGCCCCTGGAGTACTGGTTGCACAAAAGCACCAAAGAATCAATGATCATTGGGTATCATGCAATGTGCATGGCCAGCACATGACCACAACACATTATTCTGTCACTCCATGCTTTTCAAGTGCAGCATTTTGTGTATTGTTCACAGAAAGGGGTTCACTTTTGCAGCCTTTACAAACAGCAATAATGTTGGCATCTGATAGTTGGAATTTGAAACCTAATGATCGGAAGAATCAACTGTTTTCCTCATTGTGTAAGGAGCTTATGTATCCACTTCCTGGTGAATTTTGAACTGGTCCAGATGATCCTGATCATTTTATTGCACTGATTGTGCTTAATTCTATTGTATCTGCTGATGCATTTTTAAATCCATGACCTAAACTGTTCAGCAACCATCTCTTTTGTGTTGAAATGTTTTTTTCCATAATGATGCATAACAACAAACACTGAGACTGATGTGTACAACCTCTTTATCAACAGGTATTAATCACATGCTGTACAGACTAAAAAGACCTTTTCAGTACTAACAATACTTTTTCAGACATTTAAAGTGGTAACCAAAATTCTGCAACATTCTGCATGTTATCTAGATTTAATAAAACTCATTACTTAATTACTGAGGACATTAAAGCAGACACTAAATAACTAAGAATCATAGCTCTGAGTACAACATTAGAAAGGCATACTGAATCAATACTTCATAAAAACTAGTGAAATTCCTGCCAAAGTAAGGAAGGGAGTTTCTGGCTTTGTAACCTTTGGAAACTGAATGCTAATGTTACTAAATGTCCTACTTGAACCTTAATTGCAAAATATTTTATCAGTGATATATATCGGTGGTATTCCATCTGGTAATCTGCATGGGTTCATAGGTTCTCCACAGCCCCTGCTGCCCTACAACCAGCTTCCATTTCACATGCAGGGGCAACCGAATAAGAAGCTTTGGCAGACAGGTCTATGATGTGTTAATCGTCAGGTGAGCATTTGCACTGGTGCCCATAAAGGCCGTGTATAGTTGGTAATAAGATGGAGCGATAATGTTACTGTGTAGTCAGGTATACACAGCAATGTTAGGGGAGGAGTCTTCTGCTAAGCATTTACTAGCATCCAGGAACAGGCTTTTCATCCCCCAGTAGAAATGTGATAAATCACAAGTATACACAGAGTGTTCAGCTAATATTTTACAAAATTACCCAATAACCTCTTATCATATAGTGCTCTGTAGGACTTATATTCCCCCATGAACCATTCTAAGACATAGTACACAAGAATACTATCACAGGATGCTGCTGTGATGGTACCGTGATGATTGCAATTTGAATAAATGCCACTTTGAGAACTGAAAGGCATAAAATGGCCATTATTGTGACTTATGTCCAAGATTCTACTCTAGCATTTATCAGAGTCAGACTCTGGAGATTTGTTTCACCTTGGCAAACATTAAGAGATCATTTTTAAAATGTATTTCAAGTTTTTTTATTGTTCAGAATTAAAGAGAGCAAGTAATAAAAAATTAATAATGGTAACCCTGTGCATCATTTCCTTTGAGAGGATCTCATCACATCCTGCGGGTAAGGATGGGATGGTGGCAGATGGCCTTGTTCATCTTGTGCATCTGTTACTGCCTTTGAGGTTTTTGTTCTGATTTTTCTCTTTATAAATGACCTCCTGGTTCATAAAATAAAATATTGCAATTAGTTCTTTTAAGCTTGATCTTGGAGTTATTTAACTGCAGGCCAGTAGACATACATGTACTATGTTCCAAAAAGATAATGTTCCATACCATCCCTTTTATCAGGAGAATAGCGTAAACAGTGACAGGTATGACAGGCACAATAGTAACACTAATAGACTTTACAAATAGCAAATATTTATAAATAGTGAATATTTAATATTTCTGATGCTACAGTGGCCCCAGAAATTGGATAGTTGAAGAATAGCAATGTTTTACAACTGTCCGTTCCTGTTCTTGGCTGACATGGAGCCCATGTGCTGCTGTAGCCTTTCCATCACAAGGTTTGATGTGTTGTGTATTCTGTTCTGAGATACTTTTCAGCTCACCACAGTTGCAAAGTGTGGCTATTTGAGTTACTGTAGCCTTACAGTCTGCCCTTCTCCTCTGACCTCTCTCATCAGCAAGGTATTTCTGCCATTTAGTTATAACTCTAGAGACTGTTCTGTGTTTAATCCCAGGGGATCAGCAGTTTCTGAAATACTCAAACCAGTTGGTCTGCCACCAACAACCATGCCACAGTCACTGAAGTCACTGAGATCACATTTTTCCCCCCATTCTGGTGTCTGATGGGAACAGTAACTGAAGTTATTGACCTGTATCTACATGATTCTATGCATTCTATGCTGCTCCCATGTGACTGGCTGAATAGATAATTGAATGAATAAAAAGGTATACATGTGTTCTTAATAAAGTGCACAGTGAGTTTATATTCTTTTTGTATTTTGAAAGCCAACAGTCCAATCAAATTCATAATCATGGTAAAAAAAAATAGGTAAGGCTTCAAATACTGTATACTTATAGCAGGCTAATACAGTTCCAAAAACATGAACAGGAAAATAAGAAAAGGTTGTTATGTTTTCGATCAGACTTGGCTACATAGAAATCAGCAGGCTTCCATTACTTTTATGTCTGTGTTTTTATGTGAACATGAGTGTTCACTCATGTGTTAGTGCTCTTGGACATGGTGGTTATATTAGATCATTCCTTGTCTCTGTGACAGCAATAAATGTGTTTAATTGGTTTAGCTAGACATGTTATTGCAGGGCTATTCAGTTAGTGGCACAGATCTGGTCCTTGGGTGATTTTTTACTGGACCTTTGATTGTCTTTTACCAGGGGATTAAATGAAAAAATAACAGACTCGGTACACATTAAGGGGTTTTCACACAGGAGGTAACAATCTCATTTTCAATGACAGGCACACATACCCAGATTGCGAAGCTATCAATTTGGCCATCAACTATGGCCAATATTTCCTGGTTTACTAGTAAACATATTTGACACGGAATCAGAAAAATAGCATATAATGTGGACAGGGCGATGTATCTAACCTTAGCGGATACCTTTCGAAAGAACACCAAAACTACAGCATTGCCTAATAAACTGATATTCAAACAGATGGTATTAATCAAATTAAACAATACACTGTTAATGTTTTGAAAAAGACAATATGATGTCCATGATAAAATGCATTTTAATTTCAACTAAACATAGCCTAGGATTTATTTATTAGGATTTATTTTTAGGATTTCATGCTTCATTTTTATCAAGAAAATTAATGACAAAATTATAACCCTGTCAGTGAAACACTGGGGATGGGGATAGTCATCCGTAATTACTATAAAGCCTGATAAAACATGACACGAGACAGTGGGGCAGCGAATAGCAGCAGATGTATGTATGTGCAAGTGTTTCCTCACATATCATTACCAAAAAAACAAATGATATAAAAAAACACATAGAAACATTGTGTGCTTTCAGTGGTGTGTATACGTCACTTATGTACATAAGTGAAAAAAGAAAAAGAATGCTGCATAAAAAAGCAGTGTTTATACTACATAGAATTTTGCTCTGCTATATCATTCACCAAAGGAGTGTAATACTATAAATACAACATGACAACATGAATACAGTCTAGGGTTGGCCCGAATGATTTTAAACAAAATAAACTCACCATCTCCACACTGCTAATTGGTTGTGGCTGTAGCTCTACCAAGGGCTTTTTATTTATACAGTAATTAGATTACTCAATAAAAGTTTGTCTCTTCATAAAGGCCTCAAAAAAGCTTTTCCAAAAATAGTTATATTAAAAAAAAAAATCAAAAAGGAGACTACGGACAACAAGGGGCAAAGGAGCAATATATTTGGCTGCTCACCGGGTAGGCCAGAGGTAATCAAACTGTGCCATTTCGGACTTTCATACATTTTGCATAGGAGCTCTGCATTTTAACAACAGAATACAAAAATGCACTAAAAGAGCAGTCCTCATTTTTCTGTAATAAAAATGACACGTGAGACAATTGACATCCAGAATAACTGACAGTTGAGCAGCTTTCTTGAACTTTCTGCTTGAAAGATGCACTGATGAGGTGCTCACAATTTCTGTCATGGTTCATGGGATTGTTGTTTTAGTTTTTAGTCCATAAATGTGAAACAAAGTCTACCAATGTCTGTAACTATAATTAGTATATCACATCAGTTAACTATATTTATTAGGGATGCCAATAATATATTTGGGTCATATATATTTTTTTCTAAAAATGCACTTTCAGTTTTTGGCCAAAAGAGAAAAATGGCTGAAATATTTGACCAGGAAATGGCCTATAATGGAGTGTAAAATCAAACACTTCTGAAATAATTTTGATAGTAATTATAACTGGACAGTCATTTTAAAATGATGTTTGTTTACTTTGCTTTCCTACAACTGTCAGAAACCATTCACGGATTCACAAGGGACATTAGAGAAGCAATTTGTAACAGGATTATATCAAAAACTGTATTGTTATGCTTCCTACTTTTCACTGCATTTACCACCCTCCCTCATTCTGCTGTATTATAAGACTTTTGTTATTTTCCAGCTAATAATAGGCAATCATTATTGGAGGGGAGGGGGGATAAGGGCTCCAGCAGAAAAAGTCTGAATGGTAGGCTGTAGTAGGCCCTGTTGTTTTCAGTGTTGGGTAAGTTACTCAAAAAAAGTAATCCACTATAGATTAGTAATTACTATTTTAAAACTGTAATCTGATTACTTTACTGATTACTGAATGTAAAAAGTAAAACGATCACTAATTACTTTACTTTCACGTTACTTTCAAAACCTGTCAAACCTACAAAAAACACTACAAAGTGAAACTCAGAAACTCACCCAATGAGCAACAGTTCTGCAGGCTTGTTGATGAGAGAGGTCAGAGGAGAATGGCTCGAGCTAACAGGTTTCCACTCGGCTTCTATCGGCCAAGAACAGGAATCATGGGCAGAGATTCACTGGACAGCTGAAGATGAAAATGTCAACTGATATTTTCCTGATCATTTTGTTGTTGTTTTAGCCTATCCAGCTCAATGTTCAAAGCATTGTTGTGCATTCTAAGATACTTTTCTGCTCCTTACGATAGCCTTCATATCTGGCCATTCTCCTCTGACCTCTCTCATCAACAAGGCATTTACACTCACAGCACCTCCGTTCACAGGAGTTTCTTGTTTTTCACCCTAGAGATTCTTGTGTGTTGAAGTACCAGAAAATCAGCAGTTTTTAAAATACTCAAACCAGCTTTTCTGGCACTAACAACCATGTTATGGTCAAAATAACTGAAATCACATTTTCTCCAATTCAGTTGTTTGACATGAACATCAACTGAAGCTCTTGGCATGTAGCTGAATCATTTTATGTATTGTGCTACTGCCACATAATTTGCAGATTGGATAATTGCATGAATGGGCAGTTTTCCAGATGTTGCTATTAAGGTGGCCAGCGAGTGTATACCATACTATTTTTTAGCATGTCTTACAGCTAACATTTCTAAAAACAAAGCCATTGCTTCTAGAATGGAATGTTTGAATTGAGCAGTAAGAGGGTGGCGGATTTTTGTCTCCCTCCAGGAAAATAATTAAGCAGTTGCAGTGTTCTGAAATCAACCTACAAGAAGTTGTTTTGCAGATTTGTGTCAAGAAGTATTAAGCATGATGAATCAGCTGCACTGTTCTTTAGTAGTGTTTTAAATAAATATTCAATATTACCTTCCTCATAGAATCAATACTGTGCTCCAAGATTAAATGCATATAGTTTACAGTCTTTTCTGCTTTTAATTTTTTAAATGAATTGACCCATAAAGTAACTTGAAACTATTATCAACAAGCATAAACAATTGTGTACCAGCTGAAATGTAAACATTTATGAGTGACAAGAGGCGAAATATTGGATTTAATTATCACTATACAATAAAATGTTTGAGTTACGCATGTAACCCTGTTCCCCGAGGAGGGAACAAGACATTATTTGAGCCTCATGTTGTGGGAAGCGCCCTCAGACTCCAGTATCTGAAGTCTGTGTGAAATCACACCTATTTATAGGCCTGCCATGGTCAGGTGACATGGTAATTTTGCATGGCGCGTAGTTATAGTGACAGGTGCCACTATAAAATGGTACCTGTCAACCACGTCATCAGACTCTATTATCTGAAGCAAAGACACAATTCACAGGCATGCTCCAGTATGACAAAGCTACGCAACGTCTCGTTACCTTCTCAGGGAACAGAGCTACATGCGTAATCCAGATGTCAAAGGGAATTCAGCGTTACGTGAGCTTCACGCTGTGCGAACGAGAATACCCACTCAGTCATATTGAGGACATGGCCTGTTCAAAAAGATCCAAGCCAGAGGGTCACTGCAAGACACTTGAGCCCGAGGTAGAATCTATGTCCAAACTGTAATATCGAATGAATGTGTGTGGCATAGACAACCCCACCGCAGCACACACATCCTGCAAGGGTACCCCTTTGGATAAAGCCTTCAAGGATGCAACCCCTCTAGTCGAATGAGCCCCTGTGCCCAGAGGCAGAGCAAGACCGTGCACCTCATAAGCATTAGAGATTGCTTCCACTATCCAATTAGAGATGCGCTACTTCGACACAGCATCACCTCTATTCTCACTGCCAAAGCAGACCAGCAACTGCTCTGACTTGCACCACTGGCCGGAGCGGTGGACATAAGTATAGAGAACCCTTATTGGATGCAGTAGGTGCAATTTCTCTTGTTCTGGTGTGAGGAATGGAGGAGGGCAGAAAGCCTGCAACACTACTATCAAGGCAGGAAGATGCTACAGATAGCGCTTGTAGATCTCCTACTTGCTTGAGAGATGTTAGGGCCAACAGAAGAGCTACCTTTAGAGTCAGAAGCTTCTCTGAGTCTGACTCTAAGGGCTCAATTAGGGCACCTGACAGACATTCCAGGACCACAGACAGGTCCCAGTAAGGTATACATGGTCTGCAGATGGGCCTCAGCCGCCTGATAACACACATAAACCTCGATGTTAGAGGATGTTGCCCCACAGAGGCTCCATCAATAGAGGTGTGGCTGGCTGTAATGGTGGCCATGTAGACCCTGATTGTAGAAAGAGCCAACCCTGCTGAGAAATATCCCTGTAAGAACTCCAGGACTGTAGCTATTGCACAGTTTACTGGGTCTAACTAACGTTCCTCACACCATGAGACAAAAAGTCGACACTTGAGCGCATACAATTTTCTTCTACAACCTCGGTTTAGAGACCAGAATCTATGAGCTGGTGCTTCTCAGGGGCCAGACCCACAATTTCCATAGTTCCAGCCAAGGGTGATAAATCAACCCTCTGGCTTGAGACAGTAGATCCCTGCAAAAGGGAATCTCCCAGGGAGTGCCATCTAGCAGGATGTTATCTCTGAGAACCATATTCAAGGTGGCCAATAACGTGCTACTAGCAGCAGACATAGATGGTCTTGACAAACTCTCACTAGAACTTGTGGGAGTAGAGCGATAGGGGAAAAGCGTAGACATGACCTCAGCGACGTGTGCACCATGGCATGAGGGCAAACCAGAGTGGGCAGTGTGTTGTCTCCTCAGAGACGAACACATCCACTTCCACTTGGCCGAACAAATACAAATTCCACCACTTGTGGATGGAGTCTCCAATCCCCGGGCCTCAGCCCCTGCCTTGACAGGATGTCTGCTCCCACATTCCGGTTGCCCGGAATGTACATTGCACTCATTGACAAAACTTTCCCCCCGCCCAGAGAAGAATTAGTTGCGCCTGTCTGAACAGGGGGCATGAACGTAATCCTCCCTTAGTGATTGAGATATGAGACCACTACTGTGTTGTCTGTCATAACTAACACATGGTGACCTCTTAACTGAGGAGGAAAGAATTTCAGTGCTAGAAATACGGCCTGCATTTCTAGGCAATTTATATGCCATGCCAGATGAGAGGCGCTCCAAAGACCATGAGATGGACAGCCATTTAAGACTGCACCCCAGCCCGTGAGGGAGACATCTGTCATTACCATCTTACGATAAGGAGATACCACAAGAGTGTGACCCGAGGCTAGATACCGGGGAGCATGTAGAGCACATAGGCTTCGCCGCGTGACACTGACTACTTTCAGGGGTTTTGTCCTTGGATGAAACCCACCAACTTTTTAGCCACCACTGAAACGGTCTCATGTGCAATAGGCCCAATGGTATGACGTTGGCTGCTGCTGCCATAAGCCACAACAGTCTCTCATAGAGACTAAAGGGGATACCCAGATTTATCTTGCTCAATGTTGATAGGGTTGACCCTATGTGTGTTTCAGGCTTCAGCACTGGAGAAAGCATACTTTTCTTGGGGTTCAACCTGAGCCCCAGGCTCCTCATGTGGGTGAGAACAACATCTCGATGTTGAATTGCCAGTTCCCTGGAACGTGCTACAATTAAACGGTTGTACAGGTAGTTTAGTACACAGATGCCCTGGAGTCAGCTAAGGGGATTAAGCTAGACCAAAGGGAATAACCCAATATTGGTATGCATTTCCTCCAAATGTGAACCTCAGGAACTTCCTGTGACTGGGCAATACTTCTATGTGAAAATATGCGTCTTTTATATCTGTTGTCACAAACCAATCCTCAAACTGAATCTGCGGAACGATATGTTTGAGTGTCAACATCTTGAACCTGTATGTCCAAAGAGTATAGTTCAGATAGTGCAGATCTAAAATGAGCCACATACTCCCATATTTTTTGAAGAACAGGAAATAACATCTGTACAAACCTCCCTCAGAGCAAGATGTTCTATGGCCCCTTTGTGCACAAGAGATCTTACTTCCTGCACTAACATTGAGCTCTGCTTTGTGCTGACTACTGTGGTGAGCACACCTTTGAACTGGGGGGGGGGTTCAGATCTGAACTGGAACCGGTAACCCTTTTCTCTGGTGGACAGAACCCATGGAGACAGTAGTAGTTTTGGCAGTAGTTTCCATGCTGCCAGATGGTCTCTTAGTTACTTTAACTCTTCCACATTATATTAGAGGGAAAGAATCAGATTTTTGTTGCCCTGTGACAGCTTGCTGACCAGAGAAGATTGAAAACTTGGGACGGCATTGGCTAGGGGAGGCCCTACAGTAATACTGGGGGCTAACTGCCTTCACAACCTCATGTCCCCTGATAATTCCCTCTGCGGCCCATCAGGGCCGCTCCTTCTTTGTTGTCTTTGCATTTATGATCATTCTCAGATCAGGCCTACTAGCAGGCTGCGATTGTGGCCGCTTGGTCCCCCTGGCTCTCTGCGGGGGGAGGCAGGCCACCACACTTGCCTTTTGTGCCTCCCTCACACCAGTGCCGAACTCAACACGACGGTGAAGGAACTGGCTGCATGCCACCATTCACTGTTTCGCCTCATAAAAGGTGGCCTTGCATGGCTTGGATGACAAAGCTGGCCCCCCACAATTTCCTGCCATCAAAGAAGAGAGGTAGCTCTCAAGCGCCTCCTCCACCTTTGGCATAGCCAAATACGTGAGTTGTTCATTCCCCACAATGGCCAAATAATCTGACGTTGTGGGGTTATAAACATGGCTAGTTTATGGTTTTCCACAGAAGTGCGATATTTCATCATGCACTTCTGGGAAAAAAGGGGTGTTTTCTGTGATGTCAGGGAGATTTATATTCACTGGGGAGCTAGTGCTCGTCCAGCCTGCTACGAGCCACTTTCTCTTCCCTGGGCCAGTCTAGATTAAGTTTCTCTACAGCCCTAGTAATCACTTCAAGCAGCTTTTTATATGCTTGAGATCTGCTCTCCATTTTTAATGCAATGGCTCCCCCCTCTGACTCCTTGAAGTCACAGAGGGTGGGTTGGCTTTCCATACCGGAAGGAGGAGTAGTGACGCAAGCTCCAAAATCCGGTGGAAAGCCAGACCCGGAAAACAGAGCAAGAGATAGAGCTGCGCTGGTCTCCAGCTCCTGTACCAGATCCATATGGGATCCCCAGGACCTGAGACTGCCGAGGCAGCCAGCCAGCCCAGATCCGTGAGAACCCAACTACCTTCAGAGCGAGCCATGAGCGGAACGTTCACAATGCACGCAGTCAGCTCCCTCAAGGGCTGCTGTGGCATGCTCCACCCCAGATACACTCAGAAAGTGTGTCCATCCCCCCATAATAAAACGGGAGCACAGCGTAACACACTTCCTAAACTCTCTCTGACTCATACTTTTCTTTTTTTTTTAAAGGGACAGAAAAGTAAATATATATATATATATATGTATATATATATATATATATATATATATATATATATATATATATATATATATATATATAAAATTTATATATTATATATGTGCTGCCGGCACTGGGGAGCTACAGTTCATTGAGGGAACCATGAATGCCAACATGTACTGTGACATACTGAAGCAGAGCATGATCCCCTCCCTTCAAAGACTGGGCTGCAGGGCAGTATTCCAGCATGATAACGACTTTTGCCTTGCTAAAGAAGCTGAGGGTGAAGGTGATGGACTGGCCAAGCATATCTCCAGACCTAAACCCTATTGAGCATCTGTGGGGCATACTCAAATGGAAGGTGGAGGAGTACAAGGTCTCTAACATCCACCAGCTCCGTGATGTCATCATGGAGGAGTAGAAGAGGACTCCAGTGGCAACCTGTGAAGCTCTGGTGAACTCCATGATATGCAGTCTTTCGCTGAAGATAACGCTTATGACGTGGTTCATAGGTGCCGTTTTATAGTCATGCGACGTGCAAAACTGCCACATCACCTGACCATTTCAGGTGATAGGCATGATTTCACAGAGACTTCAGAAATAGGGTCCACGTGAGGGCACTTATCACAATGTGAAGCTCACGCAATGTTGAGTTCCCTTTGAAAGGGAACTAGATTTTACTACATATAGTGATGCTTGAATGTTTTGGAATGGCCAAGTTAAAGTTCTGACCTTAATCCAATAGAAAGGTTGTGGAAGGCCCTGAAGCAAGCAGTTCATGTGAGGAAACCTACCAACATCCCAGAGTTGAAGCTGCTCTGTGATGAGGAATGGGCTAAAATTCCTCCAAGCTGATGTGCAGGACTGATCAACAATTATCAAAACATTAGTTGCAGTTATTGCTGCACAAGGGAGTCACACCAGATATAGAAAGCAACTCACATATATGTAATATTGGATCAATTTCCTTAAAAATAAATAAATGACTGAGTATAAAATATTTGTCTCATTTGTTTAATTGGGTTCTCTTTGTCTACTTTTAGGACTTGTGTGAAAATCTATTGATGTTTTAGGTCGTATTTATGCAGAAATATAGAAAATTTGAAAGGGTTCACAGACTGTCAAGCACCACTGTACATTGTGCCTTCTAGAATTATTGGTACCATTCGAGAAAATACTCAGAAAATAACATAAAAAAAGAAGTGATAATATGGGTAGAACTTATAGGGACATTGTATAGTTTTGTTAAAACACAAAAATTTATATGTAGTGTATTTTTTCTTTTTAAAAGATTAATAAAATAAAAATACATTTAAAAAACTCACACCTGTACTGGAGACAATAGCAGTGCTGAGTCTCTTCCTGTAATGTCTAACAAGATTAAATATAATAGTAGAGGAATATTTAAGTTCTGTCTCATTTGTGTTGAAAGTTCTTTGTTTTTTCCCCATGGTAATGGACAAGAAAGGGATTTTAAATGTGTGCGACCACGGAAACAAGACATGGTTAACGGCAACAACAGAGTTCCTGGGGACTGAGAGCAAATAAAAATATGTTTTTCAGGCATGACAATTTGTTTGCATTTATTTAAAATATTCCTTAGGGTCTTCAGTATTTTTGGCACATATACAGTGGGGTCAAAAAATTCAAGACAACTAGTGAAAATGTTTCTGTTCTGCATTCTTTTCTAATTTAATACAATGTTTTTAATTACAAATTATATTATTGAAAAAACCTGACTGAAAATAGAATTTTTGAAATATTGGAGTGAGTTTCAGAGTTTCTTAGTATTTGGCATAACTCCCTTTTGCTGTAATGACAGTGTGAACTCGAGCTGGCATGGACTCCGCAAGTTGTTATAAAACCTTATGATCCATTTTTGATCAAATTCATCAGCATGTCATCTGAACATGAGGATAATCTGACCTTTTCTACAAAGCAGTTAACAATATCACACATTTGCTTATATATAAATAGGGACCTTGCGCAGAAATTGCGCAGAATCTTGAATAATATATTTTTGAGGCATTGCACATTTACTTTCTTTGTTTTAAATATTTCAGAATTCAAAAACCTTCTTATTTATGCTTATTTCCAATTTTAAATGTAAATAAAAATCCCAGATTTTCAAAGGGGTCTCAGACTTTTGGACCTCACTATATATACAATAACAATAAACATAATAACAAAAAATGTCTGGATTACACATGTAACCCTGTTCCCTGAGAAGGGAATGAGACGTTGCGTTTAGTATAACACTATGAGGTGCTGCCCTTTGAAAGTGAACAATAGTTTTATTCATCAATTAATTAAAAAATCAATAGCATCATGCATGTAACCTCAGCATTCTGTCAGCACCTGCTATAAGTTACATCATTTCCATGTGCATCCATATGAACTAAAATGAATTTTCTTTTTTATTTTAGTTAACTGCTATTGGAAACCTCCAGAGGATTCCATTTACTTGCATTTCTTCCATAAAATTATTCTGTCCTCCATCATGTAAAGGTCTTTATTTCTGGACCAGGAAAATGCCCATAAAAGCTGTCTACCTATGCATAATTAAGCAGAAGTATATGATAAGTACTTCTAAATAATAAATACATTTTACTCATATTAGCAATAATTGAAGTACTCAGTGTTAAATAAACTAATCATTAGAGTACCACTGAAGAAAATGCCATGACAAATATACTCAAAGCCAACAATGAGGGCAAAATCCCAGGTCTACACAAATAAACACTAAATATACTTAATCAAACCAAATGTATAAGGCAGAGAGATAAACTGAACATGAACCGAGACTGTGTCTGCCTATTAGAAAAAAATCTGGAACAGGAATTGCAGGAAAGGAGTGACTGATGATAATTAACCTACAGCACCATCAGACAGCAGCCAGGAAAGAATGTCACAGGTTCTGCAGTGCTATTTACAGACAGATTTATTTTATAGGCCTGCATGATGATAGCTAAAATAATTATGAAAATCATTATTTATCACAATGATACTGCAGATTTTCCTGAATGTCAAAATGTACTAATAATCTTATACAAGGTCCTACTTTCTTATACATGAGCCTACACAACACAGGTGACAATTTAAAGGTAAAACCATCTCTTAGTAAGGTATTGATCCAATGCCAAGACTGTGCCTTGGAACACATCCTACAAGTATCTGGAACTGTACTGGATGGATGAACACCATTCTTTCAAAATATATTTCATCATCTGGTGCTTTGATGAAGGTGGTGGAACATGTCTAACAAAAAAATCTCACATAGGTGTTAAGTTGGGTGGAGATTTGGTGACTTCGAAGGCTGTATCATACAATTTACATTATTTTCATATTCATCAAACCATCTGGTGATAATGTCATCCTGGAATAGACCACTCTGATTAGGATAGAAATGTTTCATCAGGATAAAGGTCAGGATAACATCTTGATTTGGATTTGCAGTGAATTTTCCCACTGAGAGGACAAGTTAACCTAAAGTTAACCTAAACTTTGGCAGTGAAATTCTCCCCATTGCATTTTTCCCTTAATTTTTTTTTGCCTGTTTTTATATTTATTTAAATGTAGGTTTGAGACTCATAAACATAAAGGTTCCAATTAGGACCAAAAAGGGTTTTTTAGCCTGATGCCATAGGAGAACCCTTTTAAATTGCGCAAAGAACTTTTTACTCTCAAGTTCTTTAGATAACCATCTATTTACTGGTGCTTTAAAGAACCCAGAAATGGTTCTTCACAGCAGTGCCACAAGGAACCATGTTATCATAAGTTCCCTAAAAAAAACCCTTAGTTAGTGATTTAAGGAACCAAAGTAAGGTTCTTAAGAGTGATACCAGGAGAACCTTTTCCAGTCCCACAAAGAACCTTATAGGGTTCAATTTAACTTGTTAAGGAATGATGCCTTGAAGAACCAATACAGTGCTTTGAAGAACCTATAATGCACTATAAAGAACGTCTTTAATCTCCAAAGAACCATATAGCTCAACTCAAGAATGCTATACAATAAAAACTGGTTCTTGACAAGAAAGTTCTTTGGAGAACCTATGATTCTATAAAGAACCATTAAAGAACCTATATTTTGAGAGCATATCTCTTTGTGTAGATAGATAGATAGATAGATAGATAGATAGATAGAGATAGATAGATAGATAGATAGATAGATAGATAAGCTGTCAGACCCATATATAACAATGTCACTAGAGCTTATAATTACCCCTCATTAATTGAGGAAGCTAAAAATCATAACATTGAGTAGAAAAGTGACCAATTGTGTAGCTGCATCATTATTTCTGTCTTATGTGTTAAGAAAGCAAAACAATTTAAACTTCTAAAGAGAAAAATGAGTTCCATGTCTCCACTCTCGGGGCTTCCAGGAATAAACTAAAATCTAAACAGCATATTAATGCTAAAAGAAATCCCCTAATACAGAGCTTGTATTAATATTATATGATATAATAGAACCATAAACATGTGCCTTATCAACCGCTGAACATGTTTTATATGAATAAACTGATTTGTAGACACCATTTTCCAGACTGAGCAGGGAAACATGGCCTTGGCCTGGCACATGTAGTTTGGCAAAGTTACAGCTGGGGCTGGGATATAGTGAACTGAGTGAATTTTAGACAGCAATTGGGCTTAAATCAGTGTATCTAATCTGGCAAGCCAGCCACATTATCATTCAACATCAGCGCTCCTGAGTCCTATTTGGAGCGTAACATTACTTTCTCATGGTGATGTCTCATAGTGATGTAATGAAATATTAACATGTCTTTTCCATTTGGGGTGGGACATATGAAAAAATATCATATCACAATATATTTCTATGATACGCTTATATATATATATATATATATATATATATATATATATATATATATATATATATATATATATATATAATATTGTGGAAAAGTTAATTTTTTACCTATACTCATACTCAAGCTCATTAGTTGACAATAAATAAACATTACATGTTATTTCAATTGTTGTATTGTGCAAGGTTACTCACTAATAACATACTAAAAGCATGACAATGTGCATTATTATTATTATTAGCCACATTATATTGATGAATAATATCATGCAAAGTAATTTAGAAATCAACAGGAATTTACAAGCATTCTCTCTTGTAAACAGTTTAACTGGAGTCAGATCCATTCATGGAAGAATGGAATATAATGGAGATTGGAAATCAGCAGTTAATGTAGTATACTGTACATTTGGAACTGTGATGTATGAACTAGGACACATTTCTCCAATGTAGACCTGACTACAATTTTGATCCTGCACAAGTAGAAAGTGAGGCCTTATACCTGTACGTGTAAGCATAACAGTCAGTTTAATCAGCTCTGTGCTCACTTGACTATTTTTCTTTACTTTCAATAGGCATATACAGCCGTTTACAGTGTATCTATTTCAACCTTATATAGAAAGGTTAGACGGCGAGTCCAGGGGGAAAAAACACGCTTACATGTTGAGCCGCGTACGCGTAGACGCAGGTTGCCTTGCGCGTGCACGTTACAAAATTCAACAAGTACACTGTATTTATTTCTAGCCGGTATTATTAAACCTGACTCGTAATTGTTGGGATGCTTTCTATATTTCACAGGGAAAAGAACGAGTAGTTGTTGCAACATGTATTTAATCCATCCCCTATTTTCCAACTGGGTAATAGAAAAAATAAATAAATAAATAAATAGGCTCAAAGCTTATCGTTATCCTAGTGTGTAGTATTGTGGAAGAAAGTGAATGACTTTTTTTTTTTTAAACTATATTTAAACTAACTTCCTCATGCTTCATATAGTCTAGTGCATGAAATAAAATGAACAAGTAAGTCTATCCTACAGTGTTAAAACACCAGGTCCTTGAGCCTGTTTTATTTCCACAGCTGTGTGGAATTCCACACAAGTAAGTGTGTGAAAAGATTTTGCCAGACATCTTACCTGTGTTGATGATTTCTTTTTCTCTGGTTGCTTGTCTTTCCAGGGAAAGATGCTGTTTATCCTGGAGAAAGATTTCTTTTCGGTGAAGTGATACACAGCGTTTCTTCTTGCCCAAAGAGAGCAGGCAGTGAATGAATGTGTGAATGAATGAATGAATGAATGGATTAATGAATGAATGAATGAGTGGATGAAGCAACGTAACAGCCAGTCATGAACTACTAGGAAAGGCACTTCAGTTTTTAAAAAAAAAATATATATATATATATAGATAAAGAAATAAATAATTAAATAATACATAAATAAATAATACCCTTATTTCCCTCCTTTTAGTAGGCTATATCCGTGAAATGCCGGTAAGGTGAGGCAAACGCGCGCTGTGCGGGAAAATCCCCATCCCAGTTAGAAATACGCCACTTGTCCTTTCTGTGTCCAACAAAGTCCGAATCATTTCTTTGCTTCTCCGACTACATGAGAACT
The DNA here is from genome assembly GCF_023375685.1 of Ictalurus furcatus. Lineage (NCBI taxonomy): Eukaryota > Metazoa > Chordata > Actinopteri > Siluriformes > Ictaluridae > Ictalurus > Ictalurus furcatus. The sequence goes on along the minus strand of NC_071271.1, from coordinate 9,723,043 downwards.
GACAGGCTTCGAAGGCTGTGTTTTGAACGCGGGCTCTGTTCCTCTGTTCCTCCACGGCTTCCAGAGCAGCATCTTAAGAGCAGCTCACTGCTTGACGCTTGTTTGTGTGACACTCAAACCTCTCCCACTCAGAATCACCTACACATCTTCGACATTTGGATGTGTTTGCGGTAAAACATTTGGAAGAAGCTCCAGTCGGCGTGACGTGAAGCTGCGAGGCTGCGTAAATCAGTATGCTGGCGCGCGCGCGTCTCTGTGCGTGCGTGCGCGCGCGCATGTGTGTGTGTGAGAATGAGTGTGTGTGTGTGTGCGCGCGCGCGAGCGCGTGTGTGTGTGTGTGAGCAAGACAGCCCAGCACTTTTTTTTGTACACAGCCGTATACGCTAGAGCATTAACCGATTTGTTAGACCTGACGGTGTAGGTCGCTAGGGGATCACAGAGCGCTCGAGTCATCTCCACAAAACACCAAACCCACTTCTAAATGCATAAAGTGATAGAATAAACAACACCTTTGTGTCATTGCATGAATCTGTTTATTTCATATCCTACCATCTTACAACAGCCTGAACAGGGTGCTCTGCTGAAAAATCCAGCTTATTCTGACCAGCTGCCGAGTTGGTCAAGTGGGTGGACTATCTTTGCCTTTTACTGAAAAAAGAGAAAACAAACAATACCTAAGTGAATTTATTTAAGGCTGTCTTAAAACAGCTTGAGCAAGGTGTAGATGGTGCTCTGCTGAAAAATCTAGCTTACGCTGTCCAGCCACCAAAACACAGACAGGCTGGTCAAACTGGTAGACTTTGTCTTTAACAGTTATTTACAGTACCAAATAAAGATATAGTGAATAACACATACAGTCTTAATAATATAGGTTCTTTAATTGTTCTTTACAGCACCAGGTTCTTGTCAAGAACCATTTTCCATTGTATAGGGTTTTTGAGTTGAGCTATACGGTTCTTTGGAGATTAAAGAAGTTCTTTATAGTGCATTATAGGTTCATCAGAGCAGTGTATTGGTTCTTCAAGGTATCATCTCTTAACAGGTTAAAGTGAACGCTATAAGGTTCTTTATGGGACTGGAAAAGGTTCTCCTGGCATCACTCTTAAGAACCTTACTTTGGTTCCTTAAAGCACTAACTAAGGGTTTTTTTTAGGGAACTTATGATAACATGGTTCCTTGTGGCACTGCTGTGAAGAACCATTTCTGGGTTCTTTAAAGCACCAGTAAAAAGATGGTTCTCTGAAGAACTTTATAATTGGAACCTTTATTTTTAATAGTGTAAGTGAATTTATTTAAGGCTATTTTAAAACAGCCTGAATAAGGTATAGACCAGTGGTCACCAATCCTCTTCCTTGAGATCCACCTTCCTGCAGGTTTCATCTCCAACCAAAATCTAACACACCGTTTTAGTTGATCAAGAACTTGTTAAAGCAATGATTACATGGTTAGCTGGGCACGATTATGGTTGGAGCTAAAGTCTTCAGGAAAGTAGACCTCCAGGAACAGGGTTGGGACCACTGGTGTAGACAGTGCACTGCTGAAAAATCCAGCTTAATCTGACCAGCCACCAAAACACATACCACGCTGTTCAAACGTAGAATTTGTCTGTACCAGGTATTTACCAATTAAAGAGATTAATTGCCTGGCTGTTTTGTTACTTGTTTGTTACTTCTTTTTTTTAACAACAACAACAAAAAACGTATGTATGATTGTAGAATTAGTAGCCAGAAACATACTAGCTTGTGAACATGGTGTACCAGCTTGAGCTGTGTTTTAGCAACTGGTAGCTGATCAGACTTGAAGCCGGCTTTGTGTGATTTTTGTCCCAATTTTGCTATCACACACAAATATTGCACATCATAAGATAATTCTTTGGTTGTGAGCTGAGATCTTAGAACACATAATGAGATCTTAGAAAGCACACATTCCAAGGCCAAAGTGGATTGTGACCAAAGGCAGTTGACGTCAAAGTTATGGGAGTGTCAGAAATTTGACATTAAAATCTGAACGTGTGGCTGCAACTACAATATAATGCTCATGTAAATGTCACCAATAGGAGGATTGCATCGAATGATGTAAAACTTGTGGAGCAGCTCCAAATGCAGTAGTGGCAAGATGAAACGTAAATGAAACATGCTAATGGACATAAATATCCTTATTAAATCAAGCTCACTTTGAAGAATGTTTCTGTTTATGAAAGCCCATTTTCTGCACAAGCCTGGATCACGCTTATTGATGACGTGAGTGGAACATATTTTAAAAAAAAATTCTCACAGGTCTATTGTTAATGGATTTTTAATTTCACTTGATCTCCAAGTTATCACACATTGTGATAAAGAATTCATCCAAGATTGTATTGGGATCATCTGATACAGTGTGGTAAGTAATAATCTTAAAAGACTTCTGTAGTCGCATAGTGAAAAAACTGGCTGAAGGTATGTTTTTCAGTTGGGTGTTTTGCAGTGTGCCTCATTCAACCCCACCCCATGCAGAATGTCATCTGACGTCAATCAGGCAAAGGTGATGTTCTGGAATTTTATATCACCTTCTGGAATTTGCAATGCCACTCAACCCTAATCTTAAATAATAGTACTAGCGAAATCTTTTTTGAAAGTGTATCTACAGCCTGGACAAAAGCAATGTTCCTTTACTAGCGTGTAAAAAATGTTGGAAAAAAGTTGATGTTCGATGTGCCAAGAAGTCCCATTAGGGCATTGTTTATTTGATTTACACAATGTCAAAATGCATCACTGCAGAACAGCAAAAATGAGGCCTCAAATATGTGTTGTTTAGGGTACCAGTGGGAGATAAACCATTGTAACAGAGAACCTGAAAGAAATTTGTCAATTAGGAGATATTTTTAAAATACTATTTCTACAGCAGTGAAGAAAAACAACAAATGATGTTTGTTGTGAGTGGTCACCTGTGAGCTTATGTATGCAGAAGAGGGTATATAGCCCTTTCCTTCAAGTGTCTTACCTGCCCTGTGATGCAGCATGAGAAGCAGTTAGTTGGCTTCATGTGTCTCAGAGGATCACCTGCATATGTTGATTGTTATCAGTTACAGCTAAGTATGCTATGTTAGAGAGCTAGCTAACAACTAGCTAAAATGTAAATAAATATTTTATTTGTAGGATTGAGCAAGACTTTTAATGATCATAGTGTACATTCTACCATTCTATTTATTGGGATTATAACAAAAGCATGAACACAATTTTAAAGGAATATGACAAACCAGTTTATTAAGTTTTTCTGCACACTTCATACTCTGGTTTTAATTTGCTACACATGCACTCAGAGTCTGATAATTAGAAGCACAAAATGATCCAGTCAAATAAGTTTCTGCTACAGTGTAGGTGCATGAGTGAGCATGTCACTGTCAACTGGATGTAGGTGAATGTGGCATAGAGTCAATTTTTCTGTGGGCTTTAGGCTTATTCATTCACTTCACTCATAACTTGCTGGCATCATGAGGCACACAGGGCATTCGGTTCTTCATTTTTCCAATAGGGATGAGTAATCAATGTCTATACTGATTAACCTAGGTGCATACAGATGGATGACAAAGGAAAAAACAATATATCTATACTGCATCTAAACTCATGGAGCACTTTAAGAACACCTCTACATCTACCTATTCATACAATCATCTAATCAGTCAATCGTGTTGTAGCAGTGCAATGCATAAATTCATGCAGTTACAGACCATCAGCTCCAGGTAATGTTCACATCAACCATCAGAATGGAGAAAAAATGTGATCTCACATTTTTGATTCGCGGTTTTGTCTGTGGCATGATTGTTTGTGCCAGACAGGCTGGTTTGAGTATTTCTAAAACTGCTGGTCTCCTGGGATTTTCACGCACAACAGTCTTTACTCAGAATGGTGCAATAACGAAAATGAATGGCCAGACTGGTTTGAGCTGACAGAAAGACTACAGTAACTCAGATAGCCGCTTTATACAGTTGTGGTGAGCAGTAAAGCATCTCAGAATGCACAGCACATCAAGGTGGATGGGATATAACAGCAGAAGAACATGGTGGGTTCCAATTCTGTCAGCCAAGAACAGAAAGCTGAGGCTGCAGTGTGCACAGACTCACCGAAACTGGACAGTTGAAGAGGTCTGAGGAATCTTGATTTCTGCTTAGGCACACAGATGATAGGGTTAGTATTTGGTGCCAACAGCATCAATCCATAGATCCAACCTGCCTTGTGCTAACAGTCAGGCTGGTGGAGGTGGTGTAATGGTGTGGGGAATGTTTTTTTGGCACAATTTGGGCCCATTAATACCAATCATCGCTTGAATCCCACAGCCTATTTGAGTATTGTTGGTCCCCATGTGCATCCCTTCATGGCCACAATTTACCCACTTTCAAATGGCTACATCCAGCATGCTTATGCACCATGCCACAAAACAAAAGTCATCTCAAACTGGTTTCAGAAACATGACAAAGTTCAGTGTTCTTCAGTGGCCTTGAGATTCACAAGATCTAAATCCAATAGAGCACCTTTGAGTGGTATCACCTATGTGGTAGATGGGAGATTAGCAGCATGAAAGTGCACCTGAAAAATCATGTCAACATGGACAGTTGAAGATTTTTTAAAAAAAAATCAGCTTGTCTTTTTCCAGTTTTCAACTGTCCAGTTTTGCATGAGTCTGTACCCATGATAGTCTCAGATTCTATTTCTTGGCTGACAAGAGTGGAACCTAATGTGGTCTTCTGCTGTTGTAGTCCATAAACCTCAAGGTTTGATGTGTACTGCCTTCTGAGATGCTTTTCTGTTCAACATGGTTGTAAAGTATGCTTATTTGAGTTACTATAGATTTGTGGAGGTATGGAGGAAAACTAGAAAAGACAGGGCATAAATGGAAGAGATGGAGTGGGAGAATGAGGTCATGGAGCACTAGTAACCCAATGTACTGTATGCATTTAAGGGTTAATGCTTCAGTAGGTTTTAATTCTACTACTAATATAGCATGCCAACATCACCACATTTAAATGCAACTGGTTATATAAAGTTGTTGCAAGATAAGCAGCCTCTGGCAATTTAAGTTCGTCAAGTACTCAAGTACTCATTCAGGGCAGCAGAGTAGCACAGGAGGTTGTTTTTGCCTCAAATATCCAGAGTCCCAGGGTTCAATTCTGTACCTAAATTTGGGTTACTGTCTGTGTGGAATTATGTATATTCTCCCCATGGATTTCCTTCATATTGGTGGGGTTCCTTCCACCTCACAAAAACACGCCAATAGGTGGCATATTCAGGTAATTGCCCTGAGTTGCCCTGAAGTGCAAATGAGTGTGTATATGGGGCTCTGTAATGTATTGGTGTTCCATCCAGGATGTATTCTCACCTCACACCCAGATTTCCCATGATAGACAAGACCATGACTGGAATTCAAAATCAGTCGGCCATCTGTATGAAACACTTAGCTGTAGTGTTTTAATTAGCATTCCCTTCCATAGAAAAATATGTTGAAAAAATAAAATTTGGATCACCAGTATTATTTGGTATCTTACTGTTTCAATAAGTATCAGAGTAGCTTTAATTAGTACAAGCACTATTACGAGTACAACTTCTACTACCATCTGGCTCTGCTTTTAATGAGGTATTTAAATATTAATGTACAGTCTGAAGCTCAAACGTTCCAACACAGGTATTCAATATAGTGTGTCACCACCATTGAGAAATAGCCTATGAAGGCATTAAGCTGTTTGAGATATGTATGAGATTGGAAATTCGACCTCTAAGGCAGTGTCACTGAGTGATTAATCCTGTTCTTCTGATTATGAATCTCTTTCTCAGATGGGAAGATACAGTTCGAATTACTGAAATTTATTTTGTTAGCCAAATAGGCAATATGAATAATCTATATACAAAACGTCTGGGTTATGCATGTATCCCTGTTCACTGAGAAGGGAACAAGATGTTGCGTGAGCTTCATGCTGTGTGAAGCACCTTTGCGCATGACCGGTATCTGAAGTCTGTGTAAAATCATGCCTATTTATAGGCCTGCCATGGTCAGGTGATGTGGCATTTCATGCATCGCATGACTATAAATGGCACCTGTAAATCAAGTCATCAGCTTCTCTTTTTTCTGAAGCGAAGACGCAATTTACAGGCATACCCCAGTATGACAAATCTACGCAATGTCTCGTTCCCTTCTCAGGGAACAGAGATGCGTAACCCAGACGTTCCCTTTCAAAGGAAACTCAACGTTGTGTGAGCTTCACGCTGTGGGAACAAGTATACCCACTCTGTCATACTGAGGGTATGGCCTGTCCAAAAAGGTCTCTGTCTGAGGGTCACTGCAAGATACTCAACCAAACTGTAATACCAAATGAGTGCGTGTGGCGTAGATCACTCCACCGCAGCACATACATCCTGTAAGGGTGCCTTTTAGATAAAGCCTTAGAGGAGGCGACCCCCCTAGTGGAATGAGCCCCTATGCCCAGAGGCATAGCGAGACCGTGTGCCCCATAGGCAACAGAGATTGCTTTCACTATCCAAATAGAGATGCACTGCTTTGACACAGCATCACCTCTACTGTCACTGCCAAGCAGACCAACAACTGCTCTGACCTACGCCACTGGCCGGAGCGGAGGCCATAAGTACAAAAGAGCCCTTACTAGACACAGTAGGTGCAATCTTTCTCATTCCGGTGTAAGGAATGGAGAAAGCCTGCAACACTACCGGCTGGGCAGCAGATGTGGGCATGTGGGAAATAATCTGGCCTAGGATAAAGGGAGGTCTTGGCTAATAAAGGGGCAAAGTCAAGGCAAGAAAGGGCAATAGCGATGTCAAGGCCAAAGAAAACAGCTATCTTTAGGATCAGAAGCTTTTCTGCAGCTGACTCCAAGAGCTCAAATGGGGTGCCTGACAGACTTTCCAAGACCACGGAAACGCCCCAGGAAGGTATGTGTGGTCTGCAGATGGGCCTCAGCCGTCTGATATCATGCATAAACATCCATGTTAGAGGATGTTGCCCCACAGATGATCAATAGGGGCATGGCTGGCTGAAATGGCAGCCACATAGACCCTAATTGTAGAAGGAGCCAATCCTGCTGTGAAACATTCCTGTAAGAACTCCAGGACTGTAGCTATTGCACAGTTTACTGGGTCTAACTAACGTTCCTCACACCATGATACAAAAAGTTGCCACTTAAATGCATACAATTTTCTCATGGATGGTGCTCTAGCATTTAACATGGTCTTTACAACCTCAGTTGAGAGACCGAAATCTATGTGCTGGTTTCCATAGTTCTGGCTGAGGGTGATAAATCAACCCTCTGGCTTGAGACAATAGATCCCTGCGAACGGGAATCTCCCAGGGAGTGCCATCCAGTGGAGTTATTATCTCAGAGAACCATATTCGAGCTGGCCAATAAGGTGCTACTAGCAGCAGATGTAGACGATATTGGTGAACTCTTGCTAGAGCCTGTGGGAGCAGTTCGATCAGGATGTGACTTTTTTCTTTGGTGTGGGAAGAGTGGGGGCGAACCAAAGTGGGCAGTGTGTTGTCTTCTTGAAGGCAAACACATCCACCTCTGCTCAGCTGAACCTCCACCATATGGACTCCACCATTTGTGGATGGAGCCTCCAACCCCTGAGCCTCAGCAGGATGTCTGCCCCTCTGTGACCTCTCAGCTGAGGAGAAGAATTTCAGTGTTAAGAATACGGCCCCCATTTCTAGGTTTTTATTTGCTAGGTTTTATTCTAGGTTTTATTCTAGGTTTATTCTTGGTTTTTTCTAGGTTTTATTTATATGCTACACTAGATGAGGACCGCTCCAGAGACCAGAGCTGGATGGCCGTCTAAGACCATGCCCCAGCCAGTGAGGGAGGCATGTGACATTACTGTCTTGCAATAAAGAGACGCCCCTAGAGTATGTCCGAGGTTAGAAACCAGGGAATCCTCCAAGTTGTCAGAGCATGTAGGCATCACTGCGTGACACTGATTACACTCAGGGGTTTCATCCGAGGATGAGGTGACTTTTCAGCCACCATTGAAAAGTCTCATGTGCAATAAGCCGAACAGTATGACATTGGCTGCTGCTGCCATAAACCCCAACAGTCCCCGTAGAGACCAGAAGGGGTACCCAAACCTAACTTTATCTTGCTCAAAGTTGATAGGATTGACCCTACACGTGTTGGGGATAGACACTCCCTCATCATATTCAAATCCCATATAACCCCTAGAAAGTCGTGCTCTGACTGGACAAGCAACTTTCCCTGAGGTTCAACCTGAGCCCCAAGCTCCTTATGTGTGCGAGAACAACATATCGATGTTGAATTGCCAACTTCCTGGACCACACTAGACTTAACAGTTGTCCAGGTTGTTTAGTACATGCACTTCATGAAGGTGTAAGGGGATGAAGCTAGACAGAAAGTAAGAACCACATATTGATATACGTTGCCTCCAAACGTGAACCTCAGGAACCTCCTGTGACTGGGCGTCTTTTTTTTAGATCTATCATCATAAACCAATCCTCAAACTGAATCTGTGGAACGGTAAGTTTGAGCGTCAACATCCTGATCCCGTATGTCCAAAGAGTATGGTTCAGATGACGAAGATCTAAAATTGGCCACATACTCCCATCTTTCTTTGGACCAGGAAATAACAGCTATAAAAACCTCCCTCAGAGAAACATATTCCATGGCCCCTTTGTGCAAGAGAGAATTTACTTCCTGCACTAACGTTGGGCTCTGCTCTGTGCTGACTACTGTGGTGAGTACACCTCTGAACTGGGGGGGTTGAGCTCTGAACTGAACCTGGTAACCCTTTTCTCTGGTGGACAGAACCCATGGAGACAGTAGTTTTGGCAGTAGATGGTCTTTTAGTTATGTCAACTCTTCCACATTCTATTGGAGGGAAAACATCAGATTTTTGTTGTCCTGTGACAGCTCGCTGACCAACGAAGCGTTATTGTTCTTTAACTCTGCAGTGTATTTTTGTCTCTGTGTGTTCTTGTGTGGGCTCTGTTTTTTTCTTATGCTGCTGCTTAAGTCATAACACTAACATCTGCAGCAGGATTAGCTGTAACACCTTCAATGTCTGTGATGGTGTTTACATGTAACATCTGCTTTGGCACGATTGTTAGCGTTAGTCGAGGACATAGTGTCTGTGTTGGGCAGACTGTTGTGTTTGTCACTGACTTTTTGTTTTACTGGTTCCAGAGTGTCACCGCTCTGTGTGTCATTTACTCCATGCTCCGACTCCCCAGTGCTCTCCTGCTGACTGTTCCCACTCTGCTGCTGCTGTAACCTGGCTGAGTCGCTCGCTGAGCTCCCCAGCTGCGCAGCTCTGTGCGGACAGAGAAACTTCTTGTGTCCGATGTCCTCACACTCAAAACACCGCAGACTGTTCTGTGGTAGCAAACAAAATGTAGTTGCTATCCCCATGTTTGCATTTAAAATTCACATTGAGCATCTTGTCTTGGCTATTCAGAAACATAAAATGTGTCTATGAAAAGACACAGCCAGTGGAATCAGTCTCATTGGGCTCGTGAACTTTCAGAAGCAGGCTAGCTCCTTCATTATCACCTCGTCTTGGATGAATGAGGGCACATTACAGATGATAACTCGGGTTGCAGGGGCAGACAGAGGGAAAACTTGTAATGGGGCTCCTTTCAACAATATTTCAGTTTGGATCAGTTTATTGACAAGGTTTTGTTGTCTCAGGAACACCTCCACTGCTTTGTTCATACAGGAGGCAGAGTAGATGTTCTCACACCTGACTTGCTCTCCCACCTCTAACAGAACAGTGTCTACCACAGCTGACTCAACATGGCCTCTGTGGTTCTTTTAATATTAAGCCAGGCAAATACCTGATAGAGCAAGTAATTTAAGCTACTGCCTTGTTTCAATGTATATTCACAGCTACATACTGCATGCTGACTCGCATGCTGAAACTCTTGAACCTAAACCGTCAGCCCACATAGAGAGAGAGAGAGAGAGTCATTTACAAGAATCAGTCATGCCTGATTCAATATCTCCTTAACAGTAGTGAACCCAAGCAGGTCAGAATAAAACAGGCCAAGTGAATAAATCATTAGCTATGCATAAGAAGGCACTGGTGCTTGGCCATTATTTGTAGCCTTAATTCACTGCTGTCTGCTGTGTTATTATGTTTGCAGCAACTGACTGTGATATTCTGCAGACAGAAAGGTAGCTAAAGGTTCTGGTATGCTCTCAGCTCCAGAATTGCTCATATTTTGATACTTCAACATGGGGACCATTTTATTTTAACAACCCTGCTTTTGAAACTACAAAATATTACAATTACATCATGCAGACAATATAAAGGACTATCAGTCGTGAAGGAGCATAAAATGAACAGTATACTGTATATCACTTTCCCAGAAATCATCAAGGCAGAGGGAACCCATGACCCACAGCTAGATGAATGTGGAAGCTCTCACTCTTACAAGCAATAAGCCATATCCATAAACCATTAAAAAAGCTCTAAGGCTAATGACAAATAATTAGTAATGTAAACCATCCAAACTAAATCAGTGTCACCAGTGTCTAGTGTCTATGCGCTGTGTGGACACTCGTGGTTCACTCAAGGTCAAGATGTCAGGTAGAGGCCTGACTTTTGTCCATCAAAAGTAAACAGACATATTTTCAACCCATGAGGATAGAATACAACACAAAGAACATTTGTAATTAGGCAACTTCATCTGCACTTTAGCCAGCTGAGACATCAATTTGTCCCCTCTTAAAGGGAAAATCCAACGTGAATGACTTGCATATTAATTTTTATAATTAAAATGTGATATTTAATGGCATCCAAGTCCTACAGTCTGTCCAGATCTCTCACCTCCTCATCTGTACTCTCTGCTCAAACAGATCAGGTGCCAAGATTTTTATTCTAACACGGACACTATCACTAACTATGCATGCTGAGTCTCTGCTGTAACTCTGATTGCATAGTTGCATTGCATTCTGGAACAAAATATTCAAAACTAAAGTCAAAATTTTGCTGGATCCACTAATTCTAAACACTGCACTAACAATCTCCCCTTTTGTCAGTATGGTACTCAACAACTAATATAGCACCAACCAAAAAACAATACAGCAGCAACCAACAAATTAGCACCAAAATCACTAAACACATGACGGATATTTCAGGGTTGTGCTTTCCTTTAAAAGGAGGTCAAGATTAAACGTTATTCCAAATCATACATTATCTAAATAAGAACCTTCAGAAGCAAAGTGTGCATGTCTAACATCTTTGAAAGATATAAGCTTTTTAGCTGACCATGATAAGCACTAATAACATTTCATAAAACATACAAATGGCCTTTACAGAAAAATCTAAAACAAACACGTTACCAACAAAAGGTTTTCCTGCTAAGGTTTCTGTGTTTAGCTATAAAAAAATATATCTGGGTTACATATGTAACCCGTTCCCTGAGAAGGGAACAAGACATTGCATCACACTTGAAGCGTTGGGAACGCCCCTTGGTGGAAACAGTATTCTGAAAACGTGTGAAATCACACCAATCAGATTGGCCTGCCTCAGTCAGGTGATGAAGTAGAAATGCATAATGAAGACTATATACAGCACCCACAAACTACATCATTCAGCTTCTATTTGTTTGAAGGAAGGCACAATGCAGGCATGACAAAGTATGGCCAATGAGACGCAACATCTCGTTCCCTTCTCAGGGAACAGGGTTACATACATAACCCAGATGTTCCCTTTCCAAGAGAACTGTATTTTGCATCACGCTTGACACTTTGGGAATGAGACTACCCGCTATGCCATATTGAACCATGTCTGTCAAAAAATGTTTTGTGAAGTATAGATGCACAAAAACACTTCTTGAACAAACATAGAATGTCTCATCTTACAGCATACCCTCAGGTAATGTCTTAGAGGAAGCCACACCCTCGAGTGTAACCACCTAAGTCTGCTTGAATGCACCCCTATAGAATGCCAGCACCTCAGTTACTGGTTCTACTGGCAACCTTTATATCACAATAGAATAGACACTTTATTAGAGCATACATTGCCTTGTGGATAAAGCTCTAGTATTGAAAACATTCTCACAACCTTGGTTGAGAGATGCCTAGGAGTTAGTACCCCCTCAGGGGCCAGACTTATAGCCTACACTGCCTCGACATGGCCATGATGTCTGAAAACCATACTCTGAGTTGGTCAAAGTGGAGCTACCAGCAGCAGACTTTACTGGTTTTGACAACGCCCTGTTCCGAAAACAAAGTTATTGGGAAAGAGGTGTGGCCTCAACCACTCCATTCCCCAGGCCTCAGCCCCTGTCTCTTTTCAACAATAATCCCCTTTTAAATATGAGAAGAGATATTTCCTCAGAAATATCTTTGACTGAAAGGATGGGGGGGGGGGGGGTTGTATGCGGGTGTGTGCGACATTTAAATCTTATTGTGACAAATCAGTTGTTGAACTGAAGGTACAATACGATAGAATGTGCGTAACATACTGAAATAGCACACATGATGAGCCCGGTTTCAGGTAACACAATCTTTGCTCAGCTACACTCCAAAAGGCCCACCCAGAATCCTTGGGCTGGATGACCCGTCAGGATCACCTCCCACCCTTTACTTTTAGGACCCTTCAGGCAACCTAAAATATGGCTTCCTGTGGTAGGGACTTTCCCCCTAAATATGAGAAAAATATTTACTCAGAAATATTATAGACTCATAACCATGTCCAAAATGGATAAAACATCCAGAAATTGCATATAAGAGAGCACAGTTTAAATAACACAATCTAAGCCAGCTATCTTCCCTTATCCCTTTTGCCCCTTAATGAGCATGTGACCACCTAAACAGCAACTACACAGTCAGCTGATAAGTAGCCCCACCCCCAGTCTGCCACTGAAACGTCTCGTAGCCCCTTGCATCTCAGTGACAGGGTCTAGCTGACGCTATCCGCACCACAAAGTGAAGATATACGTATTTAGGGCATACACTTCCCCGTAGGTGAATTTGAAGCATTTCTAAAATCCACAGCACTATCCTGGTAGTCACTGGGTCCCACTACACTACTGGAATCATGACGTGAAAGAGACATGTAATAGAGCATACAACTTCCCAGTGATAATAAATATCCCATTTTAAATATGAGAAGAAATATTTCCTCAGAAATATTCTGTGTTCATAACAGCCCAACAGACTCGATTGATGGGAGGGGAATATGGATGCGAGAATGTGCAATTTTCAGATCTTATTGTGACAAATCAATACTTAAACTGAATGTGCAAACGATAAACTGAGCATAACATGCAGAAACTTGACCGGAGTACGATTTTTCCCATGATCTCGACACCTTGACATGCAGCTTGGAAAAAAGGGAGCTTCTTGAGGGGTGAGAAATGTTTTAACACTGGTGAGGAAGCGCTTGTCCAGTCTACCACAAGGCACCTCCTCCTCAGCTGGCCATTCTACAACCCCAATTCTGAAAAAGTTGGCACAGTATGGAAAATGCAAAAAAAACAAAAAGAGTCATTTGAAAATTTACCCTGTACTATATTGAAAACACATTATTAACACATTATTTGATGTTTTACTTTGTGAATTTAATGTATTTGTGAAAATATACACTCATTTAAAATCTGACGACTGCAACACTCTCCAAAAAAGTTGGGACAGTTGACTGTTTACCACTGTGCAACATCACCTTTTCTTTTAATAACACTTATTAAGCATTTGGGCACTGAAGACACTGGTTGGTTAAGTGTAGCATCGGAATATTCCACCATTTATCCATTATGCATTTCTTCAGCTGTGCAACTGTACGGAACCTTCGTTTCCTTGTTTTGTGCTTCATAATGTGCCATACATTCCCCATACCATGATAGATGCTGGCTTTTGGACTTGACATAGATAACAGCTCGGACGGTCCTTTTCCTCTTTGGCCCGCAGAACACGACGGCTGATTTGTCCAAAAACGATTTGAAATGTTGACTCGTTAGAGCACAAAACACGATTCCACTGTGATACTGTCCATATCAGATGACACCAAGCCCAGAGAAGTTGGCGGTGCTTCTGGACAGTGTTGATGTATGGCTTCTACTTTGCATAGTAAAGCCTTAACTGGCATCTGTGGATGCAACGGTACATGGTGTTGACTGACAAAGATTTCTCAAAGTATTCTCGAGCCCATATCAGGATATGCATTACAGGCTCATGTTGGCTTTTAAGACAGTGATGTCTGAGGGATCGGAGATCATGCGCATTCAGAAGTGGTTTTCATCCTTGCCCTTTACGTGCTGAGATTTGACCAGATTCCTTGAATCTTTTAATTATACTGTACATTGTAGAAGGTGAAATGCCCAAAATTCTACCGATTTGTCTTTGGGGAATGTTGTTCTCAAAATATTGGATTATTTGCTGATGCATCTGTTGGCAGATTGGTGAGCCTCGACCCATCCATGCATTTGAAGTCTAGACCTGTTTTGGAGGCTCCTTATATACTATGATTAGACGATTGCCTCACCTGTTTCACATCACCTTCTTATTTCAACTTGTCACATCGCTATTAGTCCTAAATTGCCCCGTCCCAACTTTATTGGGACGTATGGCATGCATAAATTTCAAAATAACCGTCTATCTTTGAAAAACTATGCAGTTGATTAAGTAAAACAGCAAATAACTTTATATGTCTTTACATGTTTTGTGTTTATATACAAGTCAAAGTACATTTACAAATCCCTCCTCTTTGTTTTTATTAGCATTTTCCATACTATCCCAACTTTTTCAGAATTGGGATTGTAATTTCAGCTTCTCCACAGCCCTAGTCACAACCTCTAGCAGCTCTTTATAGGATTCAGAGAGCCACTCAGGTTGTGCTTCCTCCTCCATCTCCTCAGAGGTGGAGGCGGTAGGCTGATTTACATTCCCATGGGAGAAATCACAATGTAAGCTCCCGCGGGGACTGGAGACTCAGAACCAAAGGAAAGAGTAAGTGAAAGGGACTTGCCCATCTTTTGCTCTTCCTCCAGATCCATCTGAGACCCCCATGATTTGAGCCGGCAGGCTGCCTCAGTAGCGGCCAATCCTGAACCCCAAGGAGTACCACATATGCCCAGCTCCCTTCAGTCGAGAAGACAGCCCTTTTTTTAGGGAGAATTTCTCACAGTGTACACAAACAGCCCCCTCAAGGACTTGCCTAGCGTCACTGCTCCCAAATATTTAACACTGAAAGTGTGCCCATCATCCATCATGAGAAAACGAGAGCATGGTGGGACACAACCTCTGAAACCTCTATCGCTAATAGTTTCTCCCCTTTTTTGGACAAACAATCTGACAGACAATAGGACAGACAATCACATATAGTACACAGATATGTGGTTCCTGCAAACAAAGAAGCTGAATGATGTAGTTTGTGGGTGCCTTATATAAGTCTTTGTGACGCATTACTCCTTCATCACCTGACTGAGGCAGGCCAGTCTGATTGGCATGACTTCACACGTATTCAGACATGGTTTCCGCCAAGGGGCTTTCCCAAAGCATCAAGCGTAGAGTTGCAACGTAGAGTTCCCTTGGAAAGGGAACAGAAGCAGGTCTATGAACGGAGAGCCCTTTTTCCTACAGAAGACAGGGATCTGTTAAATGTTTTACAGTAGGAAGCAGGTTGGACAAGATCCAGGCCCAGATCCAGGTTACAGAAAATGGAACAAAAGTCATTCACATTTCTCAAGCCGTTGTCAGCTACCTCATTTGCTGGTCTGAGGATTTCTTCCTCTCCTTGGCAGTAGCACCCCAAATTTGGTATTGATCTAAGTTCAGTGACACTGCTTTGGGTAGATCAGATTACATCATGTGATCTGTGGAAGGGTTTGGAAAACAGTCACAGCTCTTAAATGAGCAAATGTTAGGCCTGCTCTTTTCGCAGCTGACAGTCTAACCCAGGAGTTGTCAGTTCGACCCACAGAACCGAATACTCAAAAAATACTGTAGCAGAGCCTATCAATGTATCCAAAAAATACCTGTAGTTCCATGACTTCGATTTCCTAAGCATGAGCTATTTCTGCTTCTATAGTAGATCTAATCACATGCATTTATGCCAATTATTTAGCTGAAGGCAGCTTATTGGACTAGATACTTGCTAAAGAGGGAGAGAGAGAGATAGCAAGAGAGAGAGAGAGAGAGAGAGAGAGAGAGAGAGAAAGTTAAATTTCATTTATCCTTTCTGATCTGATTATGAAGTGATTCCATGTATTGGTTAAAAAAAAGATGAAAACAGTATGGTTTAGAATTAACGGACAGAGAACTATGCAAGTTCAAAACAGACATGTCGGAGTAGAGGTGTGCATCATGAAAAATAGCATGGGAGTTCGTGTTTTAAAAATGTGCACAACTCTATTTCAGAGTCCGTGGCATGAATCATAAGTGGTAACTTATGAATGACATAGCGAAACGAAACAACCACTTCAAACTGTCTTATATAACATTAATGGTTAAACATAGAAAGGTAAATGTCATCGCTATTCAGTCATGTTAGTTGCTTATCCAGATCTTTCTAAGTAAGGAATTTTATGCAACTGGTACAAATTTTAATTGAATACCCCTGATCCAACCATTAAAATGAGCCATTAAAAATGAGCAAAAACTGATTTGCTAAGCCCCCAAAAGCCAGACAGTGTCCACTCGGAATGCTACTCCACTCAGGCTCTCACATCAATTGTAGAAGGCAGGCAGGAGAGCATGTTTTATGATTTTTCAGGAAAAACCCCACAAAAAAAACAAAAAAAGAACAACTTGATGAGATCTTGGCCATGCTCCTGGGTCCACGGAAACCTGGTGAGTTGTGTTTGCTGTGTGTATGATTCATCACAAAGGTCAGTATGTGTGCTTAATTATGCGCTCCAACTATCCAAACCATCTCTCGACACTAATTACTCAGTGCTGCACCTAGACAACATGATGCCATTGATTTCTCACACTGTCTGAAGGTAGTTAGATTGCCCTGAGGATCACTGAGGTCATATAATTTTTAGCATCATTCTTTCACAGTGAAATCACTCACTACCTTCCATAGACAATGTGTATGCACTGCATAACAAAAAAAAAGTAGCACAACTTATTCTCTGTCTAACACACTTGCTCCAAGCAGCTCAATAAGCATTTGTCAAAAAACTAAGGGGAAAAAATGAGTTTACTTATAATAATACAAATTATTTTATATAAAAAATTCACTTTATTTTTCACCATACTAGTTTACTTCCAGGGACAGCCTCACAGCTCCAGGGTCCCTGATTTTATCCTGAGTTGAGTTACTTTTTCCGTAGAGTGCATGTTCAGTGCATGCCAGTAGGTGGACTGGCTACTCCAAATTGCCTCTAGGAGTGAATGTGCGTGAATGGTGGCCAGCAATGGGCTGGTGTCCCATCAGGGGTGTATTCTTGCCTCATTCCCACCCAGTGCTGAGATGGGCTCTGGCTCTACAGCAACACTAACCAGGATAAAGTGGTTACTGAAGATGAACGAATGAATGAATCAATGATTATTTCCAGTATAAAGTCCTAAAATCCTTAGTTTGGTTCTTTTGTCAAAAGCTGGTAGCATGATAATTTGCAGCATCACACAATGCACAGTCAGACAATGATGAACGCACACTAGGTCTACTATGTCTATAGTGTACAAAGAGGAAAAAGACTAACCCTAATCCCAACCATAGTTAGTCACTTGCAGGAGAGACATGCACCAAGAAGAAAGAAATAGATCAAATGGATGCTTCTTCAGGTACCGAGACTGCAAATCACACCTAACAGATGAAGTGAAAAAAGACTAAATATTATTAAATTTCAATTGATTTCAAGTATTAGAAACAAAAAAAAAATCCCATGTCACTCAGGATTATACAGCAAAAAATAAATAGTCAGATTGGCCGTGAGCAAAATGTACAACCCCAATTCTGAAAAAGTTGAGACAGTGTGGAACATGCAAAATACAAAAAGAGTCATCTGAAAATTCAATGCACCCTATACTATAATGAAAACTCATTATTAACACATTATTTGATGTTTTACTTTGTGAATTGAATTTATTTTTATTAATTTATCATTTCAAATCTGATGACTACAACACACTCCAAAAAAGGGACAGTCGACTGTTTACCAGTGTGTAACATCACTGTTTCTTTTAATAACACTTATTAAGCATTTGAGTGCTGAAGACACCAGTTGGTTAAGTTAAGCAAGCTTCAGCTGCACACCTGTACGAGACCTTTGTTGCCTTATTCTGTGCTTCATAATGCACCACACATTCTCAATCGGTGACAGGTCAGGACTGCAGGCAGGCCATGCTAGCACCCGCACTCTCTGCTTATGCAAGCATGTACTTGTAATTAGGGCAGAATGTGGTGTGGCGTTGTCCTGCTCTGCATGGCAGCATATGTTGCTCCAAAATGTGTACATATCTTTCTGCATTAATAGTGCACTCACAGATGTGCAAGTTACCCATGCCATGGTCACTGACACGCCCCATACCATGACAGACACTGGCTTTTGGACCTGACGCTGATAACAGCTTGGATGGTCCTTTCCCTCTTTGACCCGGAAAACACGACAGCTATTTTGTACAAAAACTATTTGAAATGGTGACTCGTCGGACCACAAAACACGATTCAACTGTGCTACTGTCCATCTCAGATGAGACCGAGCCCAGAGAAGTTGGCAGCAATTCTGGACAGTGTTGATGTATGGCTTCTGCTTTGCATAGTAAAGCCTTAACTTGCATCTGTGGATGCAGCGGCGAATGGTGTTGACTGACAAAGATTTACCAAAGTATTCCCGAGCCCATGTCAGAATATCCATTACAGACTCATGATGTTTTTTTTAAGACAGTGACGTCTGAGGGATTGGAGATCATGCGCATTCAGAAGTGGCTTTCATCCTTGCCCTTTATGTGCTGAGATTTATGCAAATTCCTTGAATATTTTAATTATACTGTACATTGTAGAAGGTGAAATGCCCAAAATTCTACCGATTTGTCTTTAGGGAATGTTGTTCTCAAAATGTTGGATTATTTGCTGACGCATCTGTTGGCAGATTGGCGAGCCTCGACCCATCCATGCATTTGAAGTCTAGACCTGTTTTGGAGGCTCCTTATATACTATGATTAGACGATTGCCTCACCTGTTTCACATCACCTTCTTATTTCAACTTGGCACATCGCTATTAGACCTAAATTGCCCCGTCCCAACTTTTTTGGAATGTGTTGCATGCATCAATTTCAAAATAAATGTTTACCTTCAAAAAACATCAAATACTTTGTCTTTATATGTGTTTTTGTTTAAATACAAGTCAAAGTACATTCACAAATCACCTCCTCTTTGTTTTTATTAGCATTTTCCATACTGTCCCAACTTTTTCAGAACTGGGATTGTACAAGGCATGACTTGTTTGCTATCAAATAACTGTTGCAATCAGTAATCAGCCAGAGAATATGCCTTCAGCAAAGTTCATGTATTCCCAGATCAGAGAGAATCTACTCTTAGCATTTCTAAAAAGATATCTCTACTGAAATCATAAATGGATATACATATATAACCACACTAATTTCAAGAGATGCAAAGAAAAAAACTTGTTAAAAGCTAAAAATGTCAGCTGATGATACATGACTGTGTTCGTACTTAAAGTACAAGCTCTACGCTAATGCAAATAATTGGCATCAACTAAGATGCCAACAGTAAGCTTTTACAGTATGTTCTCTCGCTTCTGTCCAATTACTCACAACAGAATGCATGATTTATGTAATGCTGTCAAGGACAGTGATACATACATGCCAGATCATATCTATATTCTCAGATTATTGTTATGTGAAAGCTGTTGGACAAGCAAAAAAAATAAAAACAACCTATATTTTTGCCAATTAAATCACTCTGCTGTTTATATATGCAGACATCATTGTCTGTAAAGGCAAATAAAGTGAGCATCAGTGATTGCAAGCAGAAGAATTAAGGAAAAAACTGCCTGAGCAGACTTTGCTTTAATTCTCTCTCTCTCTCTCTCTCTCTCTCTCTCTCTCTCTGTCTCTCCCTCTCTCTCACACACACACACAAATGAATGTATCTATCTATCTATCTATCTATCTATCTATCTATCTATCTATTTATTTATTTATTTTTGTGCACTCTGTGCAATTAAATGACCATGCAGACGTCCATGCATGTACAGGAGAAATCAGGTTTGTGTGCTTTTGTGCTGCCAATAATGATGGTCTAAAGAGCTCCAGGAACACACTGTGGTGGTTGAAGGTGGGCTGGAAGCATCGACTTGTCTTCAGGAGGAAATTGAAGCACAAATTACGAGCAAATACACCAAATCCCTACTGGTAAACATGCCATTCTATGACTCAAAGTTTACTCAAAGCCCCTGCAGAAGCAGAGCAGAGGACTGATCTCTTACACACACACACACACACACACACACACACACAGAGGCAGCAGCACCGTTTCTGTCCTCTCGCTGCCACAGAAGCAAACCAGAAGCTGCAAATATGATTTCATTTGTTATTCATGCAGGTAAGTGGCTTAGGCAGGATAGATCTCACACAGCACAGACTTTTGGACAATTCTAACAACCAAAACATCCTGGCACAACTCAGAAGTGACTTCCAAAGGAGAGTCTAGCATATGTATGTGTGTGTGGAGACTCCAAAGGGGGAAACAAGCCGCGGTAAAAAAATTCCATGCAGGCAAATGTAATAAATAAATAAATACATACATAATAATACCTGGAAAAAATGGAGACACACAGATATAGTATAAAATGTAGAATTGATACAACTAGCAAAATATTTTGGCTACTCCTGATAAAAAAAAAAAAAAGCACACAACTAAAGGATAAATATTTAAGAGCTGTAACATCCTAATTAACAGAATAAGTATTGGCCAGGAAATTCATTATTCAATCTATAATGAAGGCACAATGACACAAAAAACAGCAATATCACTGGTCATATTATGCATTACACTATTTGGAGCAGATCTCCCTTAACTATAGTTGTACATCTGTCATAAATTAATTAAGTACTTTAAACTTCATCATTCAATTGAAGTTGATTGTAACTCTGTATAGCGTAGTGCATGTTTTGCACACTTTTGTCTAAAAGTGTGAATACCCTCTCTGGGAAAATGAGGAATTAAGACACGACTGTTGTCACCCCACCTTCTAGCTTTAATTAGGTAATAGGTGAGTGTGGTGAGTGCAACAATCAGTTACTCCCCACCCCCCTCCTTTGTGTTTATCTCTCCATAACTGCAATGTGGTTTTATTGTAACACATTGAGAAACATTTGAATATCACTTTCCTTGTGGGAACCAGCCATATGTCTCCACAACGTTAAACCTGTCAGACATTCCTATCCTTGTGGTGACATTTGATAAAAAATAAAATAATAATAATTTAAAATGCTCCACGCACACAAATACACTTCCCCTCAGACATATGAGGTTTCAGGGACTCCAAAACCACTAAAGTAGTTTACCTGGCTCATGCTGGGAAAGAATAAAACAGATCAATTACATAACACTGTTTTAGAGAAATCAGTTCGTATTTGAATAATAGAAGCACAATAATGAATAAGTGTTAAAAAACACTACAGTTTTTCTCAATCAATTTGACAAATTTCTCCAAACATGCGTAACTGCTCTCAAAACAGTTAACACATTGATCTGATCACTTTATAATTGTCCTAAACAGATTGTAAATTTTCCTTCATTTCATAAAAATTACAAATCACATGCATCATTTTCTCCAAACATTGTACACAAAATTCTCAACTGTTTTCACAGTAGTTCATACAGTCAACCAACAACTGCAGCTCTTTTAATTGGTCTTTCCAAAAATCAAACACGCGTGTACCATTTTCCAAACACAACAAACAAAACTTTTATTTGTTAAATTCTCAGTTACACATGGTATGTTTTAATTTAGCCCAAAATTGATGTCTGATGACTTAGTAATACACACAACACAAGAAATGCAAATTTTCTAATTATTTACACAGCTGTCTTAGTTACATCAACTATAAAAGGGGAAAAGAAAAACAACAAAGAAGAAGACTGAGAAGGGGAAAAGGAAGAGGTGTAAGAGTTAGAGGTGGTGGAGAGGGTAGAAGGGTATTCATGAGAGAGAAAGAGAGAGAGAGAGAGAGAGAGAGAGAGAGGGTGGGCGGCGGGGGGGCAGTTGAAGAAGGTGCAAGGACAGTTGAGTGCTTCATTATCCAGTGAATATTGAATTGTTTCACCAACATAAGAGTGTCTTTAGTTTGCTATGTTAATTGTTTTGAGAGCAAATGCATTAATGTGGAGAATTGTGTCGAATCCATTAAGAAAACCTGTAATGTGAGCCTTTCATGTGCAGGTCGATTCTCAACAGAAAACAAACTATGGCTGCCCCCTACTGGCCTTACCCAAACCTAAACAATTGTTTTTTTTCTTGTTGTTGTTGTTATTGTTGTTGTTGTCGTTGTTGTTTTTTTTTGTTTTTTTTTTCTTAAAATAAAAATATATGAAGTCTTGATAACTGGTCACCCACTGGACAAGTAAAAAATACACTGAAGTATAACAATATAAACCCTTAAGAGATAGCAAGCTGCAATTTTTGATGTGGTCTGTGGTCTGTATCTTTTACAGGTGCTCATATGCTTTTGCTGATGGTAAACACTCTTGTTACCTTATACCCCCAAAAAATCAGAGACAAAAGTATGCCAAACGCTGATTAGTTGATAATTGGATTATTGTCTCTTTACTATATTTAGACTATCCATTGCTTTCCACTTTAAGAGAGAGGCTTAGGAAATCAAGTGCACTTCTGTGTGAGTACAAGCCAGACTGTAGAGACAGGCTGCTCTTGATCTACTAATATATACTACAGCCTGGAACCAAATTCAAAACTCATATCCTGCACAGAACTGGAAATGAGATACAAGAAACATAGTTGGTTGTTAAGGGGCACACGGTGGCTTAGTGGTTAGCACGTTCGCCTCACACCTCCAGGGTCGGGGGTTCGATTCCCTGTGTGTGCGGAGTTTGTGTGCTGCGGGGGTACTCTGGGTACTCCAGGTACTCCGGTTTCCTCCCTTAGTCCAAAGACATGTATGGTAGGCTGATTGGCATTTCTAAAGTGTCCGTAGTGTATGAATGTATGTGATTGTGATGGATTGGCACCCTGTCCGCCTTCTCCCCGATGCTCCCTGGGATAGGCTCCAGGTTCCCCGTGAAAAGTTCCATCCTGAAAAGGATAAGCGGTATAGAATGGATGGATAGTTGGTTGTTAAGTGCTGATTTCACTTTCCTGATAGCAAACCAAAGGCAGCACAATGTGTGCAAATTACAATGTAAAACAATGTAACATGAAGCCTGAGGAAGGCTGTAGGAAGGTGTGACCACAACATGTGCTCGCTCCGCAACAAGGCAATCACACCAATACTGTCGTGATGTCTTATTTTCAGGTGATTTAGTAAATCTCTGTAATCATGCTGTAAGGAATAAAAAAACGACAGGGCACTGTTTTACAGGGAAAAAAATCTACAAAGTTTATTATTTTTCAATAACAACATATCCAGAAGTATTTTATTCTGATCATACCACAACAATTTGCCCATGCTGGTTTATTTATTTATGAATAACATGTTATATTTTTATCAGTTGATAGTTACATTAAATGTTGTTGAAACAAGTCAGTTCCTGTTGTTCCTGAAGACTAACTGACTATTACTATTACAGTGCGCTGACACTGGAGACTCTCTCTGTAAATATTAAATAAACATCTCCGTACAGAAGGCTTCACCATATCAACAATTATACATTTATATAACATGCTATAATTATTTATACAACACAATTAAATAATAACATGCCATAATCTGGTTATTACTGTGAATTTTTAAAATTTTAAAGTCCCTGTGAATGAGTTGTTACTATAGAATTGATAAAACATACTAGAACAAGTGTATAAACATAAATTTGTGATTTGCCTTGTTTTGCCTAACATTGTGTAGGTCCCCTATGTGCTGTGATGCACTGTGTGTTCTAACACCTATCATAACCAACATTAATCTTTTCAGCAATTTGTGTTACAGTAGCTTTTTGTGGGATCGGCCCAGGCAGGCTAGCCTAACTCCCCATGTGCATCAACAATCCTGTCGCCTGTTCTCTGGTTGTCCTTCCTTGGACCACTTTTGGTAGGTACTAACCACTCCAAACTGGGAATACCCCACAAGACCTGACGTTTTGGAAATGTGTGATCCATCTAGCCATGGTTTGGATTGTAACACTTAAGACAATTAAGGTTTATACTTGTATGTGCACATATTTGTGAACATATGAGGGTCTTATGTATGAGCAGTCATGTAGGTGACTGTTTCCTTCATACTTGCATGTAACATGAACATGTCCACTAGGGTTAGTCTTGCATTTCAAGTCTTCAAGTCTTGCATTTCATTGCAGAATGAACAGAGAGAGGAATAGAATCAATACTGCCTACTTCTTGGTTCTAAATCATCAAGGCAATGTTGTTTGGTAAATTCAGCCAGACAGGGAATGGTTTGTGATTTTTATTTTATTTTTGAATTTATTTATTTATTACTTTACAGATTTTTTCAAGGACACTCGTTAACCTTGTTCTCTATGTTAATGATACTGTTTCATACTGTTCCATAGAACAATCTCTAGAGTTTACACAGAACGGTGTGAAACACAATGAGAAATAAAACTCCCAGTGAGCCCTGTTTAAAACTACAAGAGTTGTAAAGCCATTTGGCAGCATTAAAGGCAGAAAATATTGTGAGCAGGCCAAATCAGTTTCAGAACATGCCAAGGCCACCAGGATTTGTTCAGAATCTCCTGATGGCCAATGTAAATACAGGGAAATTTTTTTTGGCAATGCCTTTGTTTGACAATGCATTTGTTTGTCCCACAAGCTTCATATTTGACCTCATGCTTGTGCCCATGTGAAAGTGAAAACCTCCTGCTCACATACATTCTTGTTGCATCCCATAGGACCTCAGTGCAAGTCAGTGCAAACCTCTAGTCCCAACCATATTTCTGACAAACTTTAAAAGATAAAAAAGGATCCACATCCACAATGTATTAGATTAGAAAAAGCTAAATCTAAAGAAAAAAAAACTTCTTACAACCCCTATGCTGATTTTTCCCTTTAATTTGTCACATGTCTGTATATTTGCTAGCTGTAGTGGGAGGATACATTTAGAAAGGTGTAGGGACTTTGTAGGCAAAGCACATCAACATGTAGGCAGGAAGAGTTTTAAAACCAAGGAACAAACCTTAAACTGACATGATCCCTGTTCTTAGTATCAGTGAACAGTCTGACAGATACATTCTGTAATTAAACATGTTAAGATGATTAAAAATGATTCCTGACAACAGAGTTGATTTGTTGATCAAATCTAAATTCAGAATAACAAATCCCCAGACATTTCCATGGGCAGTGAGCTGAAACCACAAGCGCCCATAATATTGAATAATGTGATCTGATTGACTAGCCGCATTTGTGTCTACTTTTCATAGCTTTTCAGAGCAGGTTATAATTAATATCGATTGAAAAAAGTTCCCAGCCTCACAGCTTTAAAAGGTATCCTACTGTACGTTTTGTTTGAAGAGCTTATTGGTGAGTAAACATGAAACGTCTGGGTTACTCATGTGACCCTGTTCCCTGAGAAGGGAACAAGAAGCTGCGTGAGCTTCATGCGGTGGGAAGCGTACTTGCACATGACTAGTATCTGAAGTCTGTGTAAAATCATGCCATTTATAAGCCTGCCGTGGTCAGGTGACGTCATGTCGAGTGATTATAAAAGGGCAACTGTAAACCATGTCATCAACCAAAGACGCGATTCCCAGGCATGCCCCAGTATGACAAAGCTATGCAATGTCTCACCTTCTCAGGAACAGGGTTAACCCACACGTTCCCTTTCAAAGAGAATTCTGTGTTGCGTGAGCTTCATGCTTTGGGAACGAGAATACCCACTCCATCATACTGAGGGTATGGCCTGTTCAAAAGGTCCAAGTCTGAGGGTCACTGCAAGACACTCGAGCCTGGGGTGGAATTCATGTCCAAATTGTAATATCGAACGAATTTGTGTGCTGCAGCACACACATCCTGTAAGGGTACCCCTTTGGATACAGCCTTCAAGGAGGTGATTCCCCCTAGTGGAATGAGCCCTAATGCCCAGAGACATAGCGGGACCACGTGCCTCATAAGCGATAGAGATTGTCTCCACTATCTAATTGGACATGTGCTGTTTTGACACAGCATCACCTCTACTGTCGCTACCAAAGCAGACCAGCAACTGTTCCAACTTACGCCACTGGCTGGAGCAGTGGACATAAGTACAGAGAGCCCTTACTGGACACAGTAGGTGCAATTTCTTTTGTTCCGGTGTGAGAAACGGGGGAGGGCATAAAGCCTGCAACACTACCGGCTGGGCAGCAGACGTAGGCACATTAGGAATATAATCTGGCCTAGGTTATAGGAAGGCCTTGGTTATTCCAGGGGCAAAGTCAAGGCAGGCAACAGAGAGAGCTTTTAGATCTCCTACTTGCTTGAGAGATGTCAGGGCCAGCAGAGGAGCTGAGTCAGAAGCTTCTCTGATGCTGACTCCAAGGGCTCAAATGGGGTGCCTGACAGACCTTTCAGGACTACAGAAAGGTCCCAGGAAGGTATATGTGGTCTGCAGATGGGCCTCAGCCGCCTGATACCACACGTAAACCTCAATATTAAAGGTTGTGCCCCACAGAGGCTCCATCAATAGGGAAGTGGCTGGCCAAAATGGTGGCCCCATAGACCCTAATTGTAGAAGGAGCCTAACTGACATTCCTCACACCACAAGACAAAAAGTCGGCACTCGAGAGCATACAATTTTCTCATGGATGGTGCTCTAGAATTCAACCTTGGTTGAGAGACCAGAATCTATGAGCTGGTGCCCCTCAGGGGCCAGACCCACAGTTTCCATAGATCCAGCCGAGGGTGATGAATCACTCCTCTGGCTTGAGACAGTAGATGCCTGCAAATGGGAATCTCCCAGGGAGTGCCGTCTAGCAGGAATATTATCTCTGAGAACCATATTCGTGCTGGCCAATAAGGTGCTACAGATGTAGACAGTCTTGGCGAACTCTCGCTAGAACTTGTGGGAGCAGAGCGATTGTGGGAAAGGTGTACAGACATGACCTCAGCCATGTGTGTACCATGGTGTCCAGCCCCAATGGTGCTGGAGGGCAAAGTACAGCGGGAAGTGTGTTGTCTCCTTGGAGGCAAACACCTCCACTTCTGTCTGGCCAAACTTCCGCCATACGGACTCCACTTCTTATGGTGCCTCCAATCCCTGGGCCTCAGCCCCTGCCTCAACAGGATGCCTGCCCCCACATTCCGAACATGGACCTCAGGAACCTCCTGTCCTGTGATTTGGCAATATTTCTATGTGGAAATATGAGTCTTTTAGATCTATTGTCACAAACCAGTCCTCGAACTGAATCTGTGGAATGATAAGTTTTAGTGTCAACATCTTGAACCTGTATGTCCGAAGAGTACGCTTCAGATGACACAGATCTAAAATTGGCCACATAATCCCATCTTTTTTGCGGACCAGGACATAACGGCTGTTATTTTTGACCACCTTCCACATGACCAGATATCTTTGGTGTGGAGACATTTATCCTAAAGACTGCCAGGGTTGGATTAGAAATTCCAGAAGATACTTTCCAAATGCATCACCAGAGAAAACATAAGATGTGATGTTGATGGGAAACTAGAACCCTCACAGTACTGTACATGCAGTATGAGTGATTATACTTGTATTTCCACATTTGTAAGTCGCTTTGGATAAAAGCGTCTGCTAAATGAATAAATGAAAAATGAAAAAATGAATACTGTACATGTTGTTGTTTTTTTTTTCGTTTTGTTTGTTTGCTTGTAATTATTATTGCCGCCCTGGAATTTCATGAATTTTTTTGGAAACTTTTTATTTTTCACATGACTATATACAAAGATATAGAAAAAAGTATATTGAGGCAAATTGCAGTATTTCTAATGCTTTCTTGTTACATAATGTATACTTTAGTACAGTCAGTGAAGTGAAAAGGTATTTTTGTTATTCTATAATGAAATACTGATGTGTATAATGATGTGAAAAATAATTCAAACTTCAAAGATAAAAGTTCATCATTTATGTAGTGCTCCTTCTTGATTCATTTTGGTAATGCAAACACTATGAAGAATTTTGAAAAAGTGACTTCAGTATTGACTGATGTGTGTTATCCAGAATCAAAGCAGAATCAAAGACGTGCACTTAAATTATGAAACATATAATTACGATATGATTATTGTGATCAAATCTATTGGGCAAGCTACGAGGGTGCTATGACACTTCTTGGGGGTGCTGAAGCAGGGACAATCCTCCCTCTAGCACCTCTCATGCTTTAGACAGAGATAAAATGATTTCTAAATTAAATTACCCAGTGAAAATAGGAAATAGCTAATATAGATCCTTGAGAGACATTGCAATAATGGCGGCAACAAATTAACAACAACAAAAAAAATTGTCAAGGTCCACTGATTACTGAACATAATGATTAGCAGAGTCAAAAGCTCTAGCAGACAGGGGCTGATACAAAGACAACCACACATACTGTATATACTGTATGTGTCATTGGCCCAAGTGGAATTTATATTAACGGCTCAGTGTCGTACCTCCAACCTGATTTCAGGACCAACCACACATACTGTATATACTGCTTCTAATCATTAATATTAATATTATTAATATCATTAATAATCATGAAAGCAATTCTGCTCTCTGGTTTATAATATTTGTATATTTGGTGCAATATTTATATATTAGGATGGTATTTGTGCTCTGTTGTCTGAGATGTGTGTGTTAAATATATTATGTTGTGACCAAACACCAAGAAATATTAATAATACATGTAAATGTACAGTATATGACAACTAAAATTATTCTGATTCTGATATAACCATTAACGTGCAGTGGGGCTGGAGCCACTGAAACATGGTTGAGGAGGAACAGAAGTGTGACAAATCACTGAAAACCAAATAGGGTTGTGAAAGCTGCTTCTTTCCATGGACTTTTCGAGGTAAATGACCTGCCATTCATGCCTGATTAAATCCAGTGCTGGATGAAAGCAAACTGTGCCAAGCCTTACTAGCTTGTCAATACATGTATATGCATCAGATTTTAAAATTACATTCACCCATCGGAAATCCACACAGAACTATACTGTCTGGGCCCAAGCACAATGGACTGTTCCAATCAATGTGCGACTCCTCTATTACTCTCATCTCTAGAATTTTGCTCAATTCTTCCTGAAACAATTTTCTTTTGTTTTTGGGTAACAAATATGGCTGGCCGTGTACAAACACACTAAGGGGATCTGAATGTTCTATGATGTCATGGCACCCAGGCAGGGGCACAAACACATCTAATAACTCAGCTTACAACTCAGAAACTCAGATCCAACTCTCTCTGTTGTCACTGTCACCAGAGCCTGAGGAACCACCTCACTTCTTTTTAAGAAAGTAGAAGTTGTAATTCTGACATGTTTCCCCTGTCCATTTGCATCACCTCATAGTTGACTTCCCAGCCTAGCTTTGTGACAGTGATGTCTGAATTGTGATTGAATATATATATATATATATATATATATATATATATATATATATATATATATATATATATATATACATATATATATATACATATAACGTGTGTGTCACGTTGTATGAACTTGTGAACGTGAATTTTGTCACTGCCATCTTAAATTCATGACCATGGATTAAAGTGGGAAGCTCAGTGTACTTGATAAATATACACATCAAAAATTTTTTATGTTTAGCTAGATTGTTGATACAGAGGCCTTGGGAAATTATCCCTTAAAACCAGAATGTACAAACTGTGAATGCAAGTTATGGGATATTTCACACTTAAAATTTGTATCCTGTGTTTATAATTTTCTATAAAGCTGCTTAGTGTTAAAAGCACTATACAATTCAATAAATTGAATTGAAAAAACATTGAATTATGCAGATAACGATGTGCACAGAGACTCTATCTGAGGATATCATATTGTGGAAACCACTAGGATTAAAACAAAACAGAACTTATGTCCTGACAAGGTCCATGTCCGTGGAAGTGGGTGCAAAGGTGCATTTGTGGTGGTCGGGGGATTTAACACCTAACATCCACAGCATGATACACAGCAATAATATACATCAGTGCAAATGCACGGCTAAAACTAACGCAATAGCCACTGAAGTGTTTTATTAACCAGTCATGAGATGGAAATGGAAAGTATTTCTCTGAGTCTCTTTGGAATCAATAACTGGGTTATATGTTGACCTGTTAAGCTGTTCTGACGAACCCAATACGATCTTGAATAAAATGTAAAAAAAAAAAAAAAAAAAAAGAAAGAAAGTAAAAAAAAGAAAGAAAGAAGAAAAAAAAACTTAATGTGAAAATGGAAAAGTTAATGCAATCCTGGCTTGCACATTCACCCTACAGATGACTGAAGGCATGCTTCCAGGGATCATTCTATAATTTCTTTAGTGGTAAATCAGAGATACAGCTTAGAAGGGATGGATATGACGTACACTTGAGTCTCCTGCCTTCTTCTAGACTTACGCAGAAATACCATGCACTGGTCAAAAATACACAATGACTGGGGTTGATGGGAGGCATAAGGAGCTCCCAAAGATCTGCAGTCAAAGATTTTGGTGAATTTAAAAGTCTAAATGGGAGTGTATTTTGGCTCATAGGCCTGCAGTAAGAGGAGCGAAGTGCATTTACAGACTGAGACAACAGCCTTCATTGCCTCTACTGGCTGAGTGATATGCCTCTGCCACCTGAAGGAGGGAGGGAGTTGGTGCAGTGAGAATGATTGACAAAGTAAATGAAAGAGCTGCTAGAGAAAGAGAAATCTGGAGAGTGACAGAGAGCAAGAAAGGGAGTTAGAGAAGAAGTCAAGTGGCAGATAAAAAATGCAGACAGAGAACGAGAAAGACAAGAAAGCTGAAATGGAAGAACTGAAGCAGCAGCCCTGTATTCTCTGTTCAGACACTGTCAAGGTTGTGAGCTTGGGTGTCTGATGTAATCAACCCTCTGGATGAAAATGAGAAAACAATTAACATATAAAGTGTATAACATGCAATTAGATATATTCTGAACTGAACTATATGGGTCTAAGTTTTGAGAACACTTGTAGAGAGGTCTTCTAAACATAACATAATATTCAAGTTCTTTTATAGTCTCCAATTCATATGACAGGTTTTCAGAAGGGTTAAAAATGGAGAGCAAGGTGGTTGTTGCAGAACATTGATTTTTGTGTTTACATAACCATTTATTAATCCTGTTTCCCAAAGGTCTCATAAAACAGAATGTGAATGGTTTCTCAATTTGGAGCAGTCATCAGTCAAAATTCTTTTTTTAAAAAAAAGTGGCTAATGCAGGAAGAAATGCAGATCAAATCATACCAAAGTCCAAAACTATGTATTGTCCAACTATTGTGTGAACTGAGTAATGTGGTCTTTCTACTCTCCTTATGTGGATAGGCAGTGTCTGTCTGTCTGTCTGTCTGTCTCTCTCTCTCTCTCTCCCTCTCTCTCTCTCTCACACACACACACACACACACACACACACACACACACACACACGCACATACACACACGCACACACACACACACACACACACACACACACTCTAAATAACACCCAGGCCAGCCAAATGGCTCATATTTCCCTAGCGTATATACAGATTGCTTGAACAGATTCCATTTCCAGACTAAGACAAATGACAGGGCATTAGTGCCTCTTAATTGCAGTTCTACATTATGTTCATTGTAGTTTGTTCAGAATGCCAAGTTGCCAAGTGGGCAAAAATTAAAATGGCAGAGCAAATAGTCTCCCAAAATGTGCATTAGCCCCTTTCATATATTTTATTAAATAATAATCTCTGTTTAAACACAGCCTATCTGTATTTCAGAAGTGCTTAGCTGGTACTAGTGCTGAAAAATTCTCAATTAATGGGGTGGGGTGTAAATGTATGTAGGGAATTGTAAGCAAGCTGTATATGGTAAAGAGTGAGATCTCTGAATAGCCAGGGATAAGACTGGATGATAAAGAGAGTTGTATATATGTGTTTGTATGTGAAAGAATGATCACTGGCTATGTGAACAAGTAAGAAGAGTGTGTGATCTACACTCAAATAAATAGGAACACCTGTGCCCCAGCTCATTAACGCAATTATCCAACAGCCATGTGACAGCAGAGTACTGCATAAAACCATGCAAATATAAGTCAAGTACTGATAATGTTCACATCAAACATCAGAATAAAGGGAGAAATGTGATTTCAATGCAATGTGATTTTGTTTTGGTGTGAAAAACAAAAAACATCCAATAAGGTACAGATGGAAACTGTCACAGGAGAATAGCCAGACTGATTAAAGCTGGCAGGCGGGCTACTGTAACTGAAATAGCCAACTCAAATAAAACTGTAATAAAACTGTGAGCAGAAAAGCATTTCTGAATGCTCAGACAACGCACCAAATGGACAGATGGACTACAACAGCAGAAGACCACATTAGGTTTTATATCAGTCAGCCAAAAACAGTACAGTTGAAGAAAGGAAAACATTCTGATCTTTGATGTTAACATTTACTGAAGCATTTGACAAAATGCTATGCCTGGTGCTGCCCCATGATTAGAGAATTGCATGGATGAGCATGTTTACAGGTGTACCTGTTAAGGTGGCTTGAGAGTGTATACATATGACACACACCTACTGATGTCTTGGGAGGTGGGAGGAAACCCTAGTACATTGAGAAAGCTTACATGGTGTAACAGTATGGGGCGCTTTTCCCCCTCCACCACCTGGGACAACATGAGCCCCAACGCATCCATCTGCAAAAAAAAAGGAGAGAGAATTCAGGAGAATGTAGGAGTGTTCCACCACAGGGTGCAGGTTTTACCTGAATAAAAGCCTGCTGGCACAGCTCCATCCACTGGACCGGATCTTGCACTCTCTGTTTAGTGAGATCAGTGGTTGGTGACATCCGAATTAGGCACAAACCTATGATAATAGCCAGCCCCAGAAACTGTCTCACCTCTTTCTTGTTCTTGAGACTCGGGCAGGCCGCAATTGCTGCTGTCTTATAAATTTGGGGATGCACCTGCCCATGCCCCTAGTGAAAGCCCAGATACTGTGCTTCCACCCATCCAGTCACACACTTCTTTGGGTTTGGTGTCAGTCGTGCCTGCCTCAGTGATCGCAGGACATGCTGCATTTGCCACTGCGAATCATTACTATAAATAATGATGTCATCTAAATAGGCAATGGCATAGGCAGCGTGCAGATGGAGGATTCTGTCCATGAGTCATAATGTCGCTGGGGCTCCAATCAACCCAAAAGGAAGGATCACAAAGTGGTGTATCCCAAACAGAGTGGAAAAGGCCAAGGGGATCTGCCGATATACCTTTGTCAAATCCAGTGATGAATAAAAGTGTCGCACCTAACCAATCAAGCAGTTTGTCAATACGTGGCATTGGGTATGCATCAAATTCAGACACCATGTTGACTTTTCTAAAGTCCACACAGATCTGGACTAAACTGTCGGCCTTGGGAACCAAGACCACCTGACTGGACCAGTCACTGTGGAACTTGATTACACCCATATCGAGCATGGCCGTGAGCTCCTGCCGGACCACCTGGTTTTTTGTCACCAGCTGACATTCGTGACATGCTGCACACCACCTCCGAACATCACCACAAATGCCCAGCCAATAGAAATAGGCCATGAGTCAGTTCAGTGTTTATTGCGGCCCCAAGTGCTCCACCATTGTATTATGATGAGCTGCCTGGAATAACATTTCCCAAAGGCTCTTTGTTTCCTCTTTGGTCTGAATGTCCTGTGTCACTCAGTATAACCTATCATTAACAACTGAAAAATGGGGTGAGATTAGAGAGCTCACTTTGTTGAAGGCATGCCTCAGGGTCTCATTGCTTGACTGCTCCATATGGATTCCCCACCAACAGTGGAGGGCAGATCCCTCCCCACTCTCTGTGTCTCCCTAACATGGATCCGATTTCAATGGCCCTGACACTGCTACCCCAGCCAATACTGCACATATTTCACACCAACCCTACATTAGACTACATTCACATTACCAGGTTAAAGTGACACAAAACTAAATTTCTACCTTAATGTGACAGTTCTGATTTTTTCAGGACTGTTTGTACACAAAAATCAATTTTTTCAAATCAGACTTGAGCCATTTTTCATACGTGGTCCTTGATTGGATACATATGAATGAGAATGGTTAGATCGGAATGGATGGATTCCATACATTTCACTTTTGTCATCCTCTAGTGTCAGAAATACAGCAAAACACTGCATTGTGTGGAAGACCAGTAACAGCAGTGACTATATTCACACACACTGTTCATTGCAGCAGTGCCAGAAATTACTGCCAAACAACAAAAGCTAACCATCTTGCCTTTTTTGCCTTCCTGACCTGGTTGTGTACAGCTGACAAGCTGTTTGCTGACCTCCAGAGATCATTGTGACAGTGGCTTGGACTACTAGCACACTCATTTGTTAATTCCACTGTGATGGATTGATCATAAATAAAAAAAAAAACCTGTCATTTCAATCATGCAGAAATGATATCAATTTGAGCATTTGAGGAGACAGGTATGTTCACATTAAAGACAGATACAGGTCACTTACAGTTAAGAATGTGAACAATCAAGATAATCTTGTCTGGAACATCATGTCTCATAAAAACTTCTGTTAATATTTTTTTTATCTCCAGCAACAGGATGTACATGCTGATTCCCTATATCTTGCAAAGATTATACACTTCAGAGATCACAATGACCCAAATGACTTGTTAAGGACAAATGCACTCTAATAGATGACAAAACTGACTCCAACCCTCCTGCTCCTAGCAGCACCTCTGGCATGTCATAATAATAAACACTGATTAAACACAGATTTTGCCCTTCACTAAAGGAGGACTCATTCGGCAATGAGCTAGATGGATACCACTGGGAACAATTCTTCCTACATGGAATACTGAGGTAGTTGTATTGAACTGTTGTTAGTTTGACACATTCTTATATTTGCCTGTGGTTTGAAACAGTTGTTGGACTTGTTAGCAAGACAAGAAGTCCCCATGTCCAAGAGCAGGCTTATTCAACTCCCAAATAAGGGCTCCCTAATGGTGTAACAGATACCTGATAGGCTTATCATCAGAAGCTCACAAGTTTGGATTCCAACAATGTCACAGTCATCCATGACCAAGAATGGAAGAAAGTGGCTGTGATGGGAGAGATAGCAAACTTTGGTGCCCCTGAGCTCATGTCTTTAGCTGCCCTGTGATGTTAGGGACATTGTCGCAGCCATAGACAACATCATTAGCCATAATCATGAATGGCTGGCAATGAGTGCACATTATTGGGCATTCCATTCAGAGGATCAGGCAAAAACTTGGGATGGAAATATGGGACAACTCAACATTGTCCCATGATCGGAGCCAAAAATAAAGAGATGTGTCTCCAACAAGCCCAGATATGCATCAACATACATCTCATGATGTCATTTTCACTGATGAAACAATGGTGGCTTTGGATCACCTTGCCGCCATGTCATTTTATAAGTGTGGGAGACGCATGTCCAAACCAAAGCCAAAACAACCACTGAAAGTTCATGTTTGGGGAGCAATATCCAGACTGGGACCAGGACCTATTGCAGTCTTTGAAGGGGTAATGGACCAGTCTTTCTTTGAAGATGCTATTATAAAAGAAACCACCACTCCCTACACTAAAACTTTGGAGTCCATCACTGCTTTTTCCAGGATAGTGACACCAAAACACATTGCTGCAAGAAGAGTCATTGCTGAAGATGGTATAAACGGGGTGAAGACTACACCATTGTGATGGTGTTAATATTACAACCTACTTCTGCAACAAATTCAATCATGTACGTATTTGAATGAAGCAAATTCAATGAACCTTTTTTTTCTCACTGTGGACTTGCGTTTGGATTGCACACACGAATCGACTTTCCACACTATAAAGCTAATCAAAACCACACTCTCACCTGAGCTGAGGCTCAAACCCTGGTTGCTGACATTCTGCAACAACCACCTTACTGCTTTGAAAAATTCAGTCTTGTAATTAGAAACTTGTTTAAATTAGGTTTAGCATTTAGGTTTTTATTTGACCCATACATAATATTTTTTCTTAAATCTAACCAACCACACATTCCATTTTGTTCAGTGTAGGCTTGACAACATTTAATGTGCTCTGCTGCTTGTTGCAAAATGGTTCTAAGAGAGATTCACAGATCTGCAGGCCAAGCTCAAGCAGATCATGGGCTTCAGTACAAGAAACAGCACCTTTGGTTGGTAAAAGAGTATATGCTGCATGCAGTATATGTCCTGGCAAAACTACTTTATCTACTAGCAAGCAGTGTTTGTTCAAATGACACATAACTGCCCCTACTGTTCTTGTCTTTCCTGCACCTGTGCGTGTGTCCGATGCCGCGTGATACCACATGAAATCGCAGGATTCCTATCCTATTTTCCTATGATGCACATTGTCAATGGCCACATCTGTAGCATAAGCAGGGGTTGTGTTGGCTGGCTTTACATATCTTGAAGGAAGCATGTGTTAGCCTTCTGGCATTGGTAGATGTTGCATGATAACGGAGAGGCAGTGGGAATTAATGTAGTGAGGTTTGTGACACGTCCAAAATGTCACTGTCATTAAATACGTGGCTAATGAGCTATCGCCCCACCACAGTATATAAGCCTGTTGTTTATGCCTCAAGGAGTGCATCAAGATGGAAAGCCTGCCCCTTCCTTTCATTGCTATGGACTATGGACGTGTGTGTTTTTAGCTGTGTAGCTTAGCTGTTTGATGCTAGTTTTATCCAGTGATATTATGCGATTTACTTATTTAGTGTGATGTTGGGCTACTGAGACTGTGTGTGTGTGTGCGTGTGTGGTGTGCTGCTTTTTAGCGGTTCCTTTTTATTTTGCTGTATTGGTATTATTTTTTTGGTTTATTTGTGTTGGCATAGATTTGTGTTGTGTTACTGTCACCAACCTCAGTTTTCTTGATTCTGACTGTTTTGTAACATTAATTGTATTGATTACCACCATGCGGTAGTGTTTGTTTCGGTCATTTTGCCACTTCACTACCCTACCTGTAACTAGATTTTGAGTTTGGGGTGTTCTGTATGGTTTTGTAACAGTATAGGTTTTTGTTTTGTTTCTTTGCTTAATGTGAATATTTTACACATAAAATGTATATACATTGTGTATACAAAGTACAGAAACATTGGGGTGACTCTTGATGACAGCTTGACCTTTACAGACCTCATTTCAACAACTGCACTGTCCTGTAGATTCATTCTGTATAACATCAAGAGAATCAGACCCTATCTCACTGAACAGGCTACACAGCTACTAGTCTAGGCTCTTGTAATATCAAAACTGGACTACTACAATGCACTACTCTCGGGCCTCCCAGCCAGCTCCATCAAACCCCTTCAGATGATTCAGAATGCAGCAGCATGCCTCGTCTTCAACCAGCCCAAAAGGACCCATGTCACACCCCTCTTCATCTCCCTCCACTGGCTTCCTGTAACTGCCTGTATCAAACTCAAGGCCTTGACGTACAAGACCTTGTCGGGAACAGCACCTCCCTACCTCAACACTCTCCTGAAGGCTTTTGTTCCCTCAAGCAATCTGCAATCGATTAATGAGCGATATTTATTAGTGCCTACTCAGCATGGCTCAAGGTCCCTTTTAAGAACATTCAAACTAACTGTTCCTCAGTGGTGGAATGAACTTCCAACCTCAATCCGGACTGCAGAATCTGTCACTATCTTCAAAAAACAGCTAAAGACCCACCTCTTCCATGAACATGTAACTAACCCCTAAAATGCTAACCCCACATCATCCTTCTATAAAAAAAAAAAAAAAAAAAACATTACTAGGCCTCTTACACCTACACACTGTGCACTTTGCTTTTCTAGAGCTCAATTAAAAAATCTTGTATAGTAGCACTACTTGTATTGTTCTCCACTTTGCTTGTATTTCCTCATTTGTAAGTCGCTTTCGATAAAAGCGTCTGCTAAATGAATAAATGTAAATAAATGTGATGAGTCCCTGGGCTCCCTGAGTGGTGCTTGTTGGTTTTTGACCCTAGATTTATCCAGTGGGTATAACCAGGTTCCAGTCACAGAGGAAGATTGGTTTAAGACAGCTTTTTACACACCTTTTGGACTCTTTGAGTTAAACTGAATGCCCTTTGGCCTGTGTAACACCCCAGGAACCTTTAAGAAGTCAATGGAGAGGTTGTTCAGGGACCAGCAGTGCCAAACCTTGCTCTTATACCTGGACAACGTGGTAGTATTTTGTGCCTCTATAGCTCAACATCTGGAGTGCCTGGAGGTAGTACTGAGTTGGTTAGAACATGAAGGACTTAAGGTTAAGTTAAGCAAGTGTGCATTCTTCCAAAGAGAAGTGAAGTATTTGGGCCATTTCATATCAGCTGAAGGGGTATCAACTGATCCTGCAAAGATTGAGGGTGTGGCTGAATGGCGAGGTCCATCCAATGTGGCAGAGTTGCGTTCGTTTCTGGGTTTCGCCAGCTATTATCATCCCTTTGTTTGCCAAATTGGTGGGCCCCTTGCATAAGCTGGTAGAGGAGTGTGTTCTGGGTCGGGCCCCCAAAAGCAAGCCAACCAGGGGTTTTCGGAGGCTTGGACAGAGCAGTGTCAGGCAAGCTTTGAGGGATTGAAGAACAGGCTCTCTACCACCCCAGTGTTGGCATATGAGGTTAAATGGCAACAGGTCAGTGACATGATTGGGTATAAAAAAAGTATCTTAGAGAGGCAGAGTCTCTCAGAAGTAAAGATGGGATGGAATATGTTGCTCTAAAACCTGTATTTACCTTTCAGCATTGATTGTGCCTTTCTAGATGTGCAAGCTGCCCATTCCATAGGCACTAATGCACACCCATACAATCAGAGATGCAGGCTTTTGAACTGAGCGCTGATAAAAAGCCGGATGGTCCCTCTCCTCTTCAGTCCTCTTTAGTTTAGAGGACGCGGTGTCCATGGTTTCCAAAAAGAAAAATTCTGATTTGTCTGACCACAGAACAGTTTTCCACTTTACCTTAGGGCCCAAAGACCATGGGCATGCAATATTGATTTTCATGCTTGTCCCTTGCACACAAAGCTAATCTTTTGATGATATTATGTACCGTAGACTCTGCCTCTCTAAGATACTCTTTTTATACCCAATCATATTACTGACCTGTTGCCAATTAACCTCCAGCTGTTTCTTTTTAGTATCATTTACTTGTCCAGCCTTTTGTTGCCCTCATGTCAACTTTTTTGAGACGTGTTGCCGCCATCAAATTCAAAATTACTTAATTTTTTCTTAAACAGGTAAATTTTATCAGTTTAAACATTTGATATGTTTTCTGTGTTCTATTGTGAATAACATATGGGTTTATGAGATTTGCAAATAATTGCATCGGTTTTATTTACATTTTACACAGTGTCCCAACTTTTTTGGAATTGGGGTTGTAATCAAATGCATAGTTCTTTGAAGATAAACATTAATTTGAAATTGATGCATGCAACACATTCCAAAAAAGTTGGGACAAGGGCAATTTAGGACTAATAGCCATGTGACAAGTTGAAATAAGAAGGTGATGTGAAACAGATGAGTCAATCGTCTAATCATAGTATATAAGGAGCCTCCAAAAAAGGCCTAGTCCTTCAAGAGCAAGGATGGGTCGAGGCTCGCCAATCTGCCAACAGATGCGTCAGTGAATAATCCAACACTTTGAGAACAACATGCTCCAAAGACAAATCAGTAGGATTTTGGGCATTTCACCTTCTACAGTGCAAAATATAATTAAAAGATTTAAGGAATCCGATGAAATCTCTGTGCTTAAAGGGCAAGGCCGAAAACTTCTGAATGCGGGTAATCTCCAATCATGGGCTTGGGAATACTTTGGTAAGCCTTTGTCATTCAACACCATTCACCGCTGCATCCACAGATGCAAGATAAGGCTTTACTATGCAAAGCAGGAGCCATACATCAACACTGTCCAGAAGCGCCGCCGACTTCTCTGGGCTCGGTCTCATCTGAGATGGACAGTAGTACAGTGGAATCATGTTTTGTGCTCTGACGAGTCACCATTTCAAATCGTTTTTGGACAAATCAGCCATCATGTTCTCCGGCCAAAGAGAAAAAGGACCATCTAAGCTGTTGTGTCAGGTCCATAAGCCAGCGTCTGTCATGGTATGGGGTGTGTCATTGCCCATGTCATGGGTAACTTGCACATCTGTGAGTGCACTATTAATGCAGAAAGATATGTACACATTTTGGAGCAACATATGCTGCTATCCAGAGCAGGACAATGCCAAACCACATTCTGCCCTGATTACAAGCACATGGTTGCATAAACAGAGAGTGTGGGTGCTAGCATGGCCTGCCTGCAGTCCTGACCTGTCTCTGATTGAGAATGTGTGGTGCATTATGAAGCGCAGAATAAGGCAATGAAGACCTGTACAGCTGCACAGCTGAAGAAATGCATAATGGATGAATGGGGAGAAACTCCTGTTGCTAAACTTAAGAAACTGGTGTCTTCAGTCCCAAACACTTAATAAGTGTTATTAAAAGAAAAGGTGATGTTACACAGCAGTAAACAGTATGTTGCAGTCATCAGATTTGAAAGTG
Source organism: Ictalurus furcatus (assembly GCF_023375685.1). NCBI lineage: Eukaryota > Metazoa > Chordata > Actinopteri > Siluriformes > Ictaluridae > Ictalurus > Ictalurus furcatus. The sequence continues at coordinate 9,682,258 of NC_071271.1, read as the reverse complement.
TATATTTTCAAAAATAAATTAAATTCACAAAGTAAAACATCAAATAATGTGATAATAATGTGTTTTCAATATAGTACAGGGTGAATTGCAAGGCTCTACGGTAACAATTTCTTTTAGGAGCACTTGTGCTCCTAATTACAAAAATTTAGGAGCACAGTAAAAAATTTAATTTTCAAATGAGTCTTCTTGTTTGTTTGTTTTTTGCATTTTTCATACTGTCCTAACTTCTTCGGAATTGGGGCTGTATATCTCTACTGTAATGTAAATAAACACATTTGACTTAAAAATCCATAATTTACATTCACAGTTGATCTTTTAGATTATCATGCTACAATTAAGCAATATTATTAAGCAATATTATTATCATGAGCAAGAGTGCAGTTATACTCACATTATTATTATATAATTATAGCCCTGCAGATAGAAATATCGGCTTGGCTGTGATTTGGCTGTAGGCACGAGGCCGCAGGTAATCACAGCCATGCCAATATAGAGCATGATTGCTAGTGCAACATTGCCAAATACTGTATTTTGTTTATTTTTGCTCTGTGAATGGAAATAGATCGCAAAGAAGCCACACTCACTGAGAGCCCATCCACTAGCTGGCCAGCTCACAATGATGCATCTGCTGAAATTGGCTTCCCATCCTCATTTTCATCTTAATTTGACAAGCTTTCATATTTTAAGTCAGAAATTATATACATGAAAAATGGATCATTTGTCCACTGATTATGTTGCTAACTCTACTGTAGTAACAGTTTCAGTGGGACTATACTACTAGAATTGCAATTTTACATGGCAGACACAGATGAGCGGGGTGATGCAAATGGTGAAACTCAGTATGGTTACACTAAATGTAAGCACGCTTGGAGCGCTGCTCATCCAATCAGATTCAGGTGGCCATGACTGGACTTTTTTTACACACACCATACAACAGGATAATGTGTAAAGATAATCATTTAAGACTAGGTATTAGCGGCAATAGGCCAAGATGAGCCACCTTGACATTCAGCCACACACACACACGCACACAATTAGCTTGCCAGCAACAGCCTTACTTTCAGAATCAAATGAGTGTACAATAACTGACTGAATTTCATTAAGCAAAGGACAATAACAACAAGCTTGGACAAACCTAGTTAAAATATGACCCTATGACTATAACTATGACCAGCATATTTTCCTGCAGGGTTTAACTGCATAAAAGTATTAGTAGACAAATTTTTGCACAAAACTATGAAATTTATGTTCAGATGTGTTCATACTTGCTTCAAGGATAAATGATTTTCCAACAGTAATGTATGTTATTACTGTAATTGAACCACTAGTAGTAATAGCACTACTGTTAGCACTTGCAAATCAGTTTCATGAGGATTGAAAAAGGAAATCAATAGTGGCTTTCAGATGGCACAATATTAAGCTTAGATTTATTTTGCAGCACAAAACTTTATGTCTAGACGTAAGTGTTGGAGGAGTTAAAGTGGAAAGTGAGAGCCAAGAATGGAAACAGAACCATGAAAGAAATGAAACAACCAAACAAAATATCTTTATTCATACATTAAGCATCTAATTTTCGATACAAAACTATATGCAGATTGCCTTTCATGTCTTTTCAGTAAATTACACATTCATGCTGCCATTGATGTCCAACAGAAAATCAGCCCACAGGACATTACCAAAATGCACTGTGTGTGTAAGCTTTTAAATCAAATATAGTAAAACTTATTTAATTGCATGCTATCTTTATATGCTGTTATGTTGGACAAAAGAAAGTGGTAAATATGAGCCAAAACTGATCACTTATCTGATTGCACTGCACTGCTGCACAAAAGCAGCTCTGCCATCTTCTGAGTGAAAAGCATAGATCTGGTCAAATGAAAATGTGACTAGGCCTATCTGACGAAAGAATCAGTTCCTCCTGCACATGTCATTATTGACCATTAGATTATCATAAACATGTTGCTACTATATTCACAATTTTTCTCCATGAGAGAACTTCCAAGTCTGTTTTGACAAATTGACAAGTAGTGTAGCATTGTGAGGACATACTTCCCTAATAAAAGTAATTTGGAAAATAACTGCCACATATGCATTCTTCTTGTATGCATTCTATGCTCCTATCTGTGTTTAAAAATAGTATATTTTAAAGAGCAGATTAAATAAGCTGGGGTTAATGCCTCTGAATTTTATTTGCTGGTACGAATGCAGACTGCTGCATTGTAAGCTATCTGAAATCTAGTTAAAGAACCATCAGGAAAACCAGCCATCAACACAATGCAATAATCCAGTCTAGGGCTGCACAATTAATCGAATATTGATCTTGATTACGATTTTGACCGCCCACGATTACATGAACATGTTCGACTGTGATAATGATGTTTAAAGTTCATCCTCCGCTCATAGGAAACACTGCTGCATATCAAATCAAGCCCTTCCTAAACTTACAACCAGTCACCATAGAATGGTGCAGCGATGACATCATTTTGTAACGCCAAAACCCAGAAACGAGTTAGCATTTTAGCACTTGTGCTGCAAGCTTCGCTTCAAGTTTCAGAGCGCACTGCCCGCTCCAGCGCTTGCCCGAGGGGAAATCATGACACTAACAAGTTGCTAAATGGGACTACAGACATTGTTGTGGACATTAAATGTCATTGCGCTGAACAGGAAAAAACTTTGCAGATAAACTGGTTCAGGTGTGCTGTGCACAATTCCCAAAAAAAAAAAAAAAAAAAAAACGTGGATGAAGATTCATCCAGAGAGTAAATCCATATTATTGAAAATGTTTTAAATCAAGTTTGTAAAAGTTGTGGGAAGCTTGGTAACGGTGACGTTGACGTCGAACAACTGTGGTGTAATTTGTTTATAGCATACGGTTAGCTGTTTATTTTTGGTGATTGTATTTAGGCTTCAAATTTCATAAATGTTGTGTTCATTTGTGAAAATGATCTTGATGGAAAAAAAACATGTTAGTATTATAAACTTTTGTTGATCACAAAGCTTATTTTTTGCAATAATCCAAAAGCCTATGGGAAAATCCTATTGGATTTTTGTTGAGGGAAACAGTGTGATGCTAACTTCCGGGTTCCGATACAAAATGACATGCGCCACTTCATTGGGTGATTTGGCTGCATCTCTCCTCCTGTAAACACTGTTATTGCCTTTTCTGCTTACGCCTGAATTGTTTTCATTTGGTTGCATATTGTTATATTTGATTGCATATTTTCATATGATTGATGGCATTTTTACTTATTCTATATTTTTGGTACAATTTTATTTATATTTGGTTCTATGAGATGATGCACATTAAAGATCAGTCTGATTTGATGCAAAGATTTCTACATTAACAGGAATGCAGCACAACATGGAGGTAAAAGCAGCGGTCTGTTTATTTAAATGTAAATGTGCAATAAAAATATGTTGTCCCTAAAATCAATGAATAATCTTGACAAATAATCGTGATCTCAATATTTATCAAAATAATCGTGATTATCATTTTGGCCATAATCGTGCAGCTCTAGTCCAATCTAGAGGTTACTGAAGGATATCAAACTAAGAAATCAGCTAGAAGGTCTAACCATAATGGGCAGATCAAAGAGTAGAGGCCAGAAAAAAAGGCAGCCTCTGGTCTATTGAAACTGAATGTATGCTGAAATTGCATGTACATTGGCTTTGTTTCTTAGGTCCAGATGCAGATGTTTGTCACCCAATGGGCATATGCTGATTTCATCACATGGACTCCTCAGGCTTGTCTGATATTTAGGGTTACAAGAGATGAGGAGTTCATCAGTAATGCAGTCAGTGCAATAGAAAGGTTTTGGTCATTCCATATTTTCCCTAAACTTCAGAGCTGAAACATGCACAGGTAGGTGGTTTTATTGTGTATCAGATTGTAAAAATGGCAACAAATAAGTCATTATGTCTGTAAGTTACATATTTCTTTGTTTTAAATTGGGTTATAAAAAACCAACATTGAACTGGAATTTCTAAATGAAAAGCATATATTTATATTCAACAGTGTGAGCTCACAGCATATGTAATGGTGTCATAAGCAATACTAGGCGATTTCTAAGCCAAAACACATTGGTTATATGTAACACATACTTTAACACTTTGTTACAGTATTAATAACTATGTAAAACTTGTAACTTATTTAAATTCATACCAATAGTATTAAAAAAAAAAAAAAAAAAACCCTAAAGTGTGCTCATAAAACCATGCAACACAGACCATGTAAACATATGTACATGTTGGTGCCAAAGAGGCAGAACACAGTCCAGGTGGTAGTAGTGCAGATAGTAGTACAGACAGCAGAGGAGATACATCAGGCAGCAGAGGAGGTACATCAGGCAGCAGAAGAGGTACATCAGGCAGCAGAGACAGGGTGATAGGGTGTGCATGAGTAGAGCAGCAGTGAAATAAATCAGTGACCTATGGACAGACAATCAACAACTGGTACAGTCAGAATGCAACTATCAGTTCCTGTGTAATAAAAAGTTGTATTTTGAAAATAATATGATGTATTTTGCCCTGAGGAAAAGCGAAATTATTTTGTAAATGTATTTTGCCCTGAGGAATGTGCCAAATTAAATTATGGCACATTTATTACTATTACTGTTGTTATTCAATATATGAAACATTTATTGCACCCTTACTTTAAGATTTAATCCCTGTTGTACATCACACTGCCAGACATGTTCATTAATGCCCCACAAACATAATGAGTCTTTATTGGTCACCTATACATTAGAGCACAGTGAAATTCTTTTCTTCGAATACCCCAGCATGTCAGGAAGTTGGGGTCTGAGCGCAGGGTCAGCCATGATACAGCACCCCTGGAGCAGAGAGGGTTAAGGGCCTTGCTCAAGGGCCCAACAGTGGCAGCTTGGCAGTGCTGGGGCTTGAACCCCCAACCTTCTGATCGGTCACCCAGAGCCTTTACCGCTAAGCCCCATGTACAATCATGTACAATCCGGTCAATTACTGCCTTTGCTCTGTTGTCTCTCTCATCCTTCATGCTCTTCAGCTTAAATTATCCACCTCCTTGGTGAGCTGCTATATATCCAGCTGATGTCTCTCTGGAGGCGGGGCTAGTGTTTCCAGAGGGGGCACAGGGACATCTGGCTCGCCTGGACTCACGGGAGGGGGCATTTGTAGCTGAAAATTAAACCGAAGCCGCTCTCGATTTTTAAGATGATCCAGCCTTTTAAATTTTGTTGTAGTCAGCACTCATCTCTCGGGGAACAATGACAGAACATAGTTTGAGTGAGTCTGTTCTTAATTTTTTTTTAAACCTGCAGTAAGACAGCCAAAGCAATGTTTTTTAACTGGAAGAAACTGTGAAGCTAAAATTCCTTTTAGTTGTTGTAAAACATGATGTGAGTAAAGCCCCTGGGCTCAGAAATAAGCAGCTCTCCGTCCCTCTCTTCTGGTCAACAAAGAAAGCCAGAATATATCTCTTCCCTCATTGGAACTAAGATACAAGTGTGCTGACTCATCCAACATTGGAGGACTTTTGCAATGACATTTGGATAAAGCAAAGTTACCTGTTATGAAGTGTCGACTACACACATACACATGACGAGATGTAGGATTATTTTGACATTGCTTCAGTCTAGTATGTTGCTCTTTGAATTTGCCTAGATTTAGTCTGTTTGCTCATCTCCCATCTCTCTGCCTGCCTCCTCCACCAGCCCCCTGCCTTGCCCCCTTTATTTTGACTACTTTGTTAGTTTGTTATAATAAATTATCTCTAGCATTTGCATAATGGTAGAACAGGCAAGGGCCAAAAGAAGATCAGGCATCAATGACAGTGCCAGAGGGTAATACATAGAGTAGTCAAATGAACAGGAAAACACTAAGAGGGATGAACTAGGTTCAGAGAATGGGCCCTTTTATAATTCAGTTATTTTGCTGCCAAAAGTAGCCTTCACAGGTCAATGTTATTTCTGCTACAACAACAGTGGCTGAATCAAAGAGTCAAGGCTTTTGCAACTTAATTTTTTTTTATTATTATTATTTTTTTACAATTCTAAACAAAAACTGCATTATTGCAGCTTTCATAGTATAACATACAAGGTTCCAGAGATGTGTGACAATCCATGAGCAGGAGGTTTATTAATAAATACAACTGTCCAATTTCCAAAATCAGAGCCAGAAACAGTCTAAAGGTCATGCACAATAAATCCAGTAAACAGATACCAAGTACAAATCTGAAGAATAGTCAGAAATTCCAGCAAAGGTCATTATATGTCAAAGCATACACAAAACAAAGGCTCAGAAACAGGATATAATATTCAGATAAGGATAATTGGCAAGGCTCTTCCAGTCCATGAAGTAATACATCTAGTGCGTCATCATATGGAGTTGAGAAGAGTCCTAACTAGGTACACTGTGCCAACTTTGATATCCAGCAGAGGTGGTGGAACAGCTCTGATCACCTGGTTTTGGGTATATGGAAAAACCTGTTTAAGGACTGGGATATGGAAAGGGAGTGCAATTCTGTATGATGGGGTAAATCTAAACAGCGTGATAGAGGATTTGTCTTAGATCTTTAAAGGGACCAATTAAGCAGGGACTTACATTTCATGTTTCAGTAGTCTGAGTTTCTGATTCCTGGTGGAGAACTAGACCATCTGTGTTGGACAGATCTGTTGAGTGCTATTTGTCCATCAGCATCTACTGTTGTCTAATTATCCTTTGGAGATGAACATATGTTACATATGGACATGAACATATGTCTCCCAGGTCTGCTGACTTCTTTTCATCAATTCGCTGATGATGAGAAACATTGTGGCTTCTCAATTACATAGAAATAGCAGAGGTTGGTAGCCAAGGACACATTGGAAAGGCATTAGAGCAAAGGATGAGTGGGTCAGTAAATTTTGGGCATATTCGGCTCACAGGAGGTAGCAGCTTCATTCATGTTGGCTGATACTGCAGTAGGATCTCTATGTTGAGATGTTTGATCTGGTGATTAGACTGGGGATGATAACCTGAAGACAGGATAACATTATTGCTTAATTACTGACAAGATTCCTTCTAGACCCATGATGTGAACTGGACAGTTCTTTGCTGGAGACAGTGTCTTTGGGCAGGCCAAGCCAACTTCTAGTGCCTCCATGGCTGTAGGGAGCTTAAATAGAGCAATTAGATAGCATGGCCTTGAAAAATTATCAATCTTGACAAGGACAGTTATGTTACCTCTAGAGCAGGGATATAAAATCATGAATATGAATAAGATTGCATGCATTACACAAATCTAATTTTGTGAAGATTTTAGCTCCTCTCAACTCTTCACCAGAAGGGAAAAGTGGGTACCTGTACTGCTCCTGTAATCTATGCATCCATCTTTCTTTTCCACAAAGAAGTAGCCAGTGGCAGCAGGTGATCTTGAGGGCTGACTGTAACCCAGTACTAAGCACTTGTTTGAATTGTATTATTTCCATATTCTAGAACACCTCAGTTTGTTGCCAGACAGTGGGTTGTTTGTTACCAGCCTTGAGTACATCAAGTGTCTCAATCTACGACAAGCCAGGTGGGCACTTTTTTTTTCTTTTAATTTAACCCTGACGTATAGATCTGAATCCAGGAAAACAAAAACAGATGTCCCGTATCTTTGATTGTGCCCAAAAATATAGGAAACCACAGACTTTATCTTACCAAATTCATTTATCATTGTTCCTGTCACCTGGATCATCATGGCAACACAATGTTCTTCAGTTCCAAACTGGTGGACCCACTTAATCTCAGTGCCCACCAGAGAAGGTCTACACAACAGATGCTATGTAAGAAAATGTTATGCACTGGGTACACACTGTTCTAGACACCCTGGAATTAATCACATTAAAAGTTTACTGGGTAACAAATACTGCTGGCCATCCATAGCTCAAGACATTGAGCAATTTGAAAAGTCCTTACACAGACCTCTTGTCCATTACCCACAGGTCTCCTTGAACCTCTGCCCCCAAAGAACCTGGTCACATATCTCTGTTGACTTCATTACTGAGTTCCCCCAACAATCTTTCATTACAATACCACTGCCAATTATGCATTAGAATTTAGTATAGCAATTGCAGACAGTGTATTTAGAATGAACCGGCCCTCACCGTTGCATTTCACCAGAAGTGACTCAGAATAAATATTGAGAGAGAATTCCACATTGAATCCTCTCAGAGATTTATAATATTAGAATGCAAACTGGCATTGCTAGATTTAGTACATCAAAATGCCAAAAGTACTGGGAGAAAGATCTATGCTTCTATTGGGGAAAAGAAAGTCACCACATCACCCAGTATCCCACATGCTACAGAACTTAAGAAGCTCGACTAGATGGACTAAACCATGCACTACTGTGTACTAAAACCTATTTCCATTTCAGCACTCAACACCAGAGCAACCAGGAACTCCATAAAACATGTCATGGTTCTTCACCTCCTGATAGAGACTCAATCGCTCAAAGCCCATACACGCCCTGAATAGCAGACGAATGGAAACATCACCGTTCACACCATTCCCGTTTTCATTTATATGAGTGCTCTGCACAGTGAGAATATTTACTGTGGCACATCTATCTACCCCAGGGTTCTAGGACTCCACTGACTCCAAAATTATGTAAGGCAGCATACACAAACACATTCACACATTCATTCAGACCTAGGGGCAATTTTACATAGCCAATCCACCTACTGGTATATTTTTGAAAGTTCGGAGAAAAGCGGTGAACCCAGAGAAACCCACTTGTAAACAGAGAGAACACAGAGAGTAATGAGCTCAAGATGGAATCAAGTACGCTGGAGCTGTGAGTTGGTCACTGCATTACTGTGCTGAATTATGTATTTATTTATTCATGCTGAGTCATGGAGAATATACCCGAAAGGCACAAAATTCACATTAAGAACTGATAACCAAGTTTTGAGTACACTTCTAGCAAGCAAAGGCACAGAACACGGTCTGAGGATGACATGGTGGCCTGCTAGATGTGTGCTTCATTTATGAAACTACTTACAGATGAGATGAGGTGCTCATAACAATGCCTCTGATTTCCTGCCCACCAAAGGTGAGAAAATGTCAGAGGTGGACCCCAAAATTGTTGCTGTTGTTTACAGCACATGCTTCTCTCAAATAAGCCTGTGGCATTTGCTGCTGATTCATTTTATGTATTGACATAGTTTCATTATAAAGCTATTTTGAAAATGGAAACCATTAATTATATATATATGTGCTACAAAGAAGGAGCCGGTTAAATGAAGTACTAATACTGATCTCACAATTAGTCCTTTTAGCTTGTGAAAGCCATCAGAGCTTGATCTGAACCAAGCAAAAATTAGGAGAGTTTTGGTGATCTAAAATGGACTGTTTGGCTCTATCCAAACAGTTGCCAACATACAAGTCAATGTTCACCTTGGTTTAGAGAAGGCTTAATTAATAGTTTAAGTTTAAAATGGCTATTCAATTCACAATGTTGTGTAATTTTACTTGGGTTAAATGAAACTTAAATTAGATGAAAGTCACTATTAGTGTTATGTATTGGAAAGGAAATCACTACATTGATCAGGTGATTTATATTGTGGCACAACATGTGCTCTAGGGAGAGGAAGAATGCAAAAGCTTGGCAACAAAGCTATGTGTTTCTATCACTCTCTCTAATAGTAATAGTAAAGTCTCTTTAAGTTCAGAAAAATACTTATGGCCTGGGGGAAAAAAAAACCTTTGTTTAAATAAATGTGCTGATTGTAGAGTGAATCGGCTTTAATCAGTTAAGTGACTTTAGGAATTGATTCATGATATAATCAGTTGGGATAATCTATTATGTTATTATGTTTTAACAAATAGTATGCAGTCATTTTAGTAAAATCAATTCATGGTTACAAAGGATGATGTTAGCAAAAGATGTTCTAAAGATGGTATTATATTGGGTCAGAGTGACATACAGTATGAGCTAATGTTTGCTGATATGACATGTCTATGATATGGTGTACTGATCTGATGTACTTACCAAGGACAAAACTCTGAGTCTTGATTAGGTAAAAATTTTGAATGTAAATACAGTACTTATCTTTAGTTTATACATGAGGTCCAGCATGTTTCATCTGTATAAATTAGGGGCTAAAAGAGTGCAGAGAGGAGACAGTCAACCCACCTCTGAACATATGGGAATGTTAAAGACCTTTGATCAGACTGACTAGTGAATTGGAACATGATATGATTGATGAACGATGAATGATGACCATGACTGAACATGATTTCATTCTTGAGCTATAGCTTTTTTCTTTAACTTGGTTTTTCTTTTCTTTTTTTAAAGACTAGTTTTGGTTTTCTAGCAATAAAATATTTTTATTGCTTCATATTTTTGGTCCAAATATGATTTCTTACACTCACGACATATTTGCTTTAACATACTGTATATTTAACCCGCATGTGTTACACTGACATCCATGTGGTGCAGGGAGTAGCAGGGAGAGTACAGCATGAGAAGACTGATTCTCGGTAAACTTGGCTGTCATGTTAAATCACTTGACACAGTATAAATGGCTTCAGGGTATAAAGTATTGGCTTGGAAAATCAAAGCAAATCAAACAGAATTTTAAAAGAAGATCTAGGGAGAATTTTTTACTCCTGGATGGAACACCTACAAAGCTCTACTACTCCCCCTCTACCATATGAATAAGCAGATTGTAGAGTTTGCAAATAAAAGGCAGTATGTAGACTACACACCCTATACACATTCTCATTCATACCCTGCTGAAAAGAAGAAAACCAACTCATGAATCAGTTACATTGCACACAGTTAGGGCTGCTTTATACTTCTCCACTGAAGTGTAAGCATTATGCAGAGTGCAGGTTTATGACTCACAGAAGCTCACAGACTGAGGTTAACAATCTTAACAATACAAAGCATGCTACTGTATGTATTTGTGATACTGTGTATCACACTGATTGGTTTAGCAGGGAAGTATCCACATTTGAACGTCAGTGCGCAAGCAAATGTACTTCTGGGTTTTTCATCCATTTCGAATTGCATTACTTTGTCTTGGTTGGGTTTTAGATAAAGGTTTGTGACTAGTCACCTTTGTCACCTTGATTATTTGTATACAACTAATGCTACATCTCATTGTAAGCATTTACCTTTAAACCTGAAGAAAACTGGGGGCTAGAAAATGAAAATCCGAAAATGGCAACCAAATAAGATAAACATCCATTAGGAGCCAAGTATATGGCTACATCTTGATAAGTATATATTGTAGTCTGGATAGACTTAATTGTAATTATCACATTAATCATATTAATCATTTAAGAATAATTAATAATATTAACAATATGGCTTCCACCCTTACAAAATAGCATTTGATCCAGCACATTTTCCCAACATTAAAAAAAAATAATTCTGGATTAAATGGAAGTTGCGATCATCTGTTTATAATACTTGAAACTGAGCATTATTTATTAATAATGTACTGCTTGTTTCACCCAATCACGTGAGCCACCATGGAACAACCACATAGGATGAGAGAGAGAGAGAGTGTGTGTGTGTGTGTGTGTGTGTGTGTGTGTGTGTGTGTGTGTGTGTGTGTGTCTCCATCTGGAGTGAAGGAGACAAGTCTTTACCATTCTCAGGTAGTTCATCAGGCTTGTGCTGTGCTCCAAGAGGATTTGCAGGAGTGTTGATTTTCCTCCACATTCTAGCTTCTTTTCTGCTCCTACATGAGCAACAGCAGTAAGAGCAGAAACACACAAACACACATTAGAGTTGAGTACTCCATTAGAGCATTAAGAGATGCTGTCTGTCACAAAGCCTCCCAACTCTAAAGGGTTGCACCCATGGATGTCTTTTATACTACAAAACTTGGGAAGTGAGCTTGTATAATTTATCAGGGGAATATGGCTCCTTGTTTTTGTCACATAATTCTATTTGTAGACCTTTAAATCATTTTATATAAAATGAGTTTTGTGATATTTAAAAAAAACAAAACAATCCATCTACCAGCATTTTAACAGACAGTAGGAGGAAACCTTGGAACCCAGAACAGCTACGAGGTAGGAACACAACCTGCTGTATCACTGTGCTGCCCAAGAAACACTTCATAGCACCAAATGACCACAGAGTGATGCATTAGGAGTTTCGTGCAATAGAAAACTGTATTTATCAACCTAAAGAAATGTAATTGATAAAGTGAATTTATGTCTCCCACCACATGAAAATTCTATTCACCCTTTTGTCTACAAAATAACAGTCTGGCTAGCTGCACTAAGCCATTTGTAAATGCATTTTCAGGAACAGAATTTAATTATCACCTGCTGCATCCATATGCCTTATGATTATAAATTATTTAAGCTCAAGCTCTCAGTTCTGTGGTAAGCAACCATGTGTTTTTTATTCTACTTACATGAAAACCCTCATAATGCACTACATGTAAACAAGAAAATATGGTAATAACCAAAACCAACAGCAGAATCTAGACTAATTTAGTCAAAACCACCAGTGTATCAACAAAATGTTCTGTTGCCAGGAGCATCTGAATCCTGAAACATGGGCCGTGTCCTGTTCAAAATCCAGTAATGTTCACCCTCTGATCAATGGACTAAGAGGAAGGTTTCAGAGCATACTATAGGAAGGGAGGGAACGAGACAAGAGATGGAAGAAGAGAGTAGTATGTGGAGGAACCACAGATGAATTTCTGAGTTTTTGTCTGTGAACAGACAGCTTTACTTTGCTTTGTTTAGAGGTGACACAGATTTCCAGAGTCACTCTAAGACAGCCTTCTCAGCATTTGTTCTAAACAAAGCAATACTGACAATCAATTTAAGATCCTGAAGAATTTTACAGCAAGATCCTGGACCACGCTGACCTATACATATGTGCACTAGGTAAAAAAATAAAACAAAAAAAAAGGACGGAGAAGTTAATCAAATCTTGAACAAGATGATGTACAGTGAGGGAAAAAAGTATTTGATCCCCTGCTGATTTTGTACGTTTGCCCACTGACAAAGAAATGATCAGTCTATAATTTTAATGGTAGTTGTATTTGAACAGTGAGAGACAGAATAACAACAAAAAAATCCAGAAAAACGCATGTCAAAAATTTGATAAATTAATTTGCATTTTAATGAGGGAAAAAAGTATTTGACCCCCTCTCAATCAGAAAGATTTCTGGCTCCCAGGTGTCTTTTATACAGGTAACGAGCTGAGATTAGGAGCACACTCTTAAAGGGAGTGCTCCTAATATCAGTTTGTTACCTGTATAAAAGACACCTGTCCACAGAAGCAATCAATCAGTCATATTCCAAACTCTCCACCATGGCCAAGACCAAAGAGCTCTCCAAGGATGTCAGGGACAAGACTGTAGACCTACACAAGTCTGGAATGGGCTACAAGACCATTGCCAAGCAGCTTGGTGAGAAGGGGACAACAGTTGGTGCGATTATTCGCAAATGGAAGAAGCACAAAAGAACTGTCAATCTCCCTCGGCCTGGGGCTCCATGCAAGATCTCACCTCGTGGAGTTGCATTGATCATGAGAACAGTGAGGAATCAGCCCAGAACTACACGGGAGGTCCTTGTCAATGATCTCAAGGCAGCTGGGACCATAGTCACCAAGAAAACAATTGGTAACACACTACGCCGTGAAGGACTGAAATCCTGCAGCGCGCGCAAGGTCCGCTGCTCAAGAAAACACATATACATGCCGGTCTGAAGTTTGCCAATGAACATCTGAATGATTCTGAGGACAACTGGGTGAAAGCGTTGAGGTCAGATAATACCAAAATGGAGCTCTTTGGCATCAACTCAACTCGCCGTGTTTGGAGGAGGAGGAATGCTACCTATGACCCCTGGAAGACCATCCCCACCGTCAAACATGGAGGTGAAAACATTATGCTTTGGGGTTTTTTTTCTGCTAAGGGGACAGGACAACTTCACCGCATCAAAGGGACGATGGACGGGGCCATGTACCGTCAAATCTTGGGTGAAAACCTCCTTCCCTCAGCCAGGGCATTGAAAATGGGTCGTGGATGGATATTCCAGCATGACAATGACCCAAAACACATGGCCAAGGCAACAAAGGAGTGGCTCAAGAAGAAGCACATTAAGGTCCTGGAGTGACCTAGGCAGTCTCCAGACCTTAATCCCATAGAAAATCTGTGGAGAGAGCTGAAGGTTCGAGTTGCCAAACGTCAGCCTCGAAACCTTAATGATTTGGAGAAGATCTGCAAAGAGGAGTGGGACAAAATCCCTCCTGAGATGTGTGCAAACCTGGTGGCCAACTACAAGAAACGTCTGACCTCTGTGATTGCCAACAAGGGTTTTTAAACCAAGTACTAAGTCATGTTTTGCAGAGGGGTCAAATACTTATTTCCCTCATTAAAATGCAAATCAATTTATAACATTTTTTATGTGCGTTTTTCTGGATTTTTTTGTTGTTATTCTGTCTCTCACTGTTCAAATAAATCTACCATTAAAGTTATAGACTGATCATTTCTTTGTCAGTGGGTAAACATACAAAATCAGCAGGGGATCAAATACTTTTTTCCCTCACTGTAACCATAAGAAAAAAAGAATATGATAATAAATACATAGAACATAATGACAGTGATTAAAATCGAGGGTGTTTTATTCAAAGACCCAGCTTAGAAGCAACTTTACTAATTATTTATTATTAGTAATTGCCTAGCAATATGATACATATATTGTATACTGTATAGTAATAATTATGAATACTGCAAAATCTACAATTATGAGTGGAAGACAACTGTCATGTATGCTGCAGTAGAGGTGATTGTGTGAAGGTTAAGTGGGGATTTCAGCACATTGAATATGCTATTATTGAATAGCACATGTGATGGTGGTAACAGCTGACCATTTATCGCATATACACTCTCTGCCTTACACGTACACTTACTCCAGCAATACAATGTAATTCATAATAATCAGGGGAGACAAAGTACACAGGTTGGCCATTAAGCATACCCTCATCAGTATAGTCAAAGACAGTCATTTCATTGCCTGTGTAAATGTTAAATATATGCATTATACATGATAGTCAGTCTCTCTCTCTCTCTCTCTCTCTCTCTCTCTCTCTCTCTCTCTCTCACACACACACACACACACACACACACACACACACACACACACACACAAACACACACAAAGCAACATGCAAGGGACAAATAGTTTGGCTAACATTTCCCTCTGCCTAACGTCTGTTCCTCTTCCTCCCCGCACCAGCCTGCTGCGGGGCAATTAACTGCAGAACTGTATCTAGTACAGATATATTTTAAGATAAATTGCTAGGTATGAATCACATAGTGCGACTCCAGGCAGCCCTGTGAGCAAATGACATATGATCCAATGAAACAGAGCTCTAATTACAAGAAAACGGGTGGTTCACACTGCAATGCCTGGTTCAGTCACATTTCTCCTGCTGATAGATAATTTGCTGAAATATGTTCTGAGGGGAGAGTGAAGAAAGAAACAGATGGCATTACTTAAGTGTTACAAATGGTGGAGGCATGTGTCAAATTATAAAGATCTAATTTGCCAAAACATCAACAGGTTTTAAGACTACCAGATCTTCAAGTACCATGCAAAGTGAAAACTGCAAAGCCTTTCTAATCCTTCAGTAAGACTGATGTCTTATTTGCATTACTGGACAAACCCACTATGAAAGGGCTAAGAAATTCCAATCTTCTTATGATTTCTGAGGATCTTTCTTTTTTTGGCTTAGTTTTAATCCGTTGTGTGTGTATACACACCATACACTGCTTTGTTTGCATTAGAGCCAGAGATTTTTGTTAGGCTGCCAGAAAATGTAATCATGGTTTAGAGTTGCATAATTAATAGCATTATAACACATTTTTTAACAATTTCTTCCACTTGGCTCGCTGTTTAGTTTGAACAGTATTTGGTCTTGAGATTTACTGTCCTGGAGGCAATTTCTTGTCAATGCAAAGTCATTTAGGCACACAATTTGTCACAATTTTATTTTGTGATCAAAACATTTGAAAAGTTGGATTTTATAATCACTGCATCTACTTGATTTGCATCTCAATAATTAGTGTCTCAATAATGTACACAGCAGCATGGATGGAATAAAGAGCAGCACTGTCTGCTTCATCGGCTGTCTACAACAGACTGTATTTATGTAGATATAATGGCTTAATAAGCCCCGAGCTTTGGTTGGAGAATGGATCACTGCTGTAATCATTAGAATGATAAAGAAGATTCACTAAAATGGGGACACTAAATGAGCTAAATAAAGTAGGGTAGAGTACTTCTGGCTAATTAAATGATTTCATTTCAAATCCTCTCCAGTCATTTGGAAGCACACTATGTTCCTAGGTCATACTAAACAGTTGCCCTTTAAATGTTTTCAAAGTTCAAGCCTATCCATTCTGAAACAAAAACCCTCTCTAAAACTCTTCACACTTATTTAAAGTTGAATCTTTTCCATTACATACAGTGAGGGGGAAAAAAGTATTTGATCCCCTGCTGGTTTTGTACGTTTGCCCACTGACAAAGAAATGATCATTCTATAATTTTAATGGTAGATTTATTTGAACAGTGAGAGACAGAATAACAACAACAACAAAAAAAATCCAGAAAAACGCATGTCAAAAATGTTATAAATTGATTTGCATTTTAATGAGGGAAATATGTATTTGACCCCTCTGCAAAACATGACTTAGTACTTGGTGGCAAAACCCTTGTTGGCAATCACAGAGGTCAGACGTTTCTTGTAGTTGGCCACCAGGTTTGCACACATCTCAGGAGGGATTTTGTCCCACTCCTCTTTGCAGATCTTCTCCAAGTCATTAAGGTTTCGAGGCTGACGTTTGGCAACTCGAACCTTCAGCTCCCTCCACAGATTTTCTATATGATTAAGGTCTGGAGACTGGCTAGGCCACTCCAGGACGTTAATGTGCTTCTTCTCGAGCCACTCCTTTGTTGCCTTGGCCGTGTGTTTTGGGTCATTGTCATGCTGGAATACCCATCCACGACCCATTTTCAATACCCTGGCTGAGGGAAGAAGGTTCTCACCCAAGATTTGACGGTACATGGCCCCGTCCATCGTCTCTTTGATGCGGTGAAGTTGTCCTGTCCCCTTAGCAGAAAAACACCCCCAAAGCATAATGTTTCCACCTCCATGTTTGACGGTGGGGATGGTGTTCTTGGGGTCATAGGTAGCATTCCTCCTCCTCCAAACACGGCAAGTTGAGTTGATGCCAAAGAGCTCCATTTTGGTCTCATCTGACCACAACACTTTCACCCAGTTGTCCTCTGAATCATTCAGATGTTCATTGGCAAACTTCAGACGGGCATGTATATGTGCTTTCTTGAGCAGGGGGACCTTGCAGGCGCTGCAGGATTTCAGTCCTTCACGGTGTAGTGTGTTACCAATTGTTGTCTTGGTGACTATGGTCCAAGCTGCCTTGAGATCATTGACAAGATCCTCCCGTGTAGTTCTGGGCTGATTCCTCATTGTTCTCATGATCATTGCAACTCCACGAGGTGAGAACTTGCATGGAGCCCCAAGCCGAGGGAGATTGACAGTTCTTTTGTGTTTCTTCCATTTGCGAATAATCGCACCAACTGTTGTCACCTTCTCACCAAGCTGCTTGGCAATGGTCTTGTAGCCCATTCCAGACTTGTGTAGGTCTATAATCTTGTCCCTGACATCCTTGGAGAGCTCTTTGGTCTTGGCCATGATGGAGAGTTTGGAATCTGATTGATTGATTGCTTCTGTGGACAGGTGTCTTTTATACAGGTAGCCAGCTGAGATTAGGAGCACTCCCTTTAAGAGTGTGCTCCTAATCTCAGCACGTTACCTGTATAAAAGACACCTGGGAGCCAGAAATCTTTCTGATTGAGAGGGGGTCAAATACTTATTTCCCTCATTAAAATGCAAATCAATTTATAACATTTTTGACATGCGTTTTTCTGGATTTTCTTGTTGTTATTCTGTCTCTCACTGTTCAAATAAACCTACCATTAAAATTATAGACTGATCATTTCTTTGTCAGTGGGCAAACGTACAAAATCAGCACGGGATCAAATACTTCTTTCCCTCACTGTACACACAGAATATAACGTTTCTGTATTTCTGAATTTGTAATGAAAAGAAATACAGTACAAAACAGCTACCAAAGTGCAGAAAATTGGCAGAGGTAGGGTCATTATCCCAAATTGGTGAGTCACTTTGAAATATATAAAATTAATGTGCAAAATGGTCATTACAATAATTCCCCAATTACATCCAATGTCCGTAAAAACTCTAATAGAACCCTGCTCTTCTGTTACATTGATGAAAACTCACCTGTATTCTTCCGGTCTTGTGATTAAGAGGAAAGATGCACTGAGTAAAATGCATTTCTAATTAAACTGCAGGAGTGAATATACCGCTCTGGAAAAAAAAATTAAGAGACGACTACAAATTTGTCTTAAATCAGCATCTCTACATGTATGGCAGCCGTTCCATTCCAGTGTCTGTTGAATTCCAACACAGGAACTGTGCCACGTTCTAATGAATGAGGTACTGATTAGGTGATCAGCTGAACCAAATCTTATTTAATGAGGAAAAGTATAAAAACCACTCCTGGGGTCATCACTATCCTCTTGCAATAGGACCAGCTAGATGGCAGTGCTAGTAGTACCTCAAAAGTAATTGGAATAAAAAATAACTATTGACCATGTCAAAAAAGTTGAAAAGGAAAGTTTTGAGCGAGGAAAAGAAGGGTTCAATTCTGGCTTTAATAGCAGAGGGATACAGTGAGCATCGGGTGCTTCCATCCTTAAAATTTAAAGACGGCGGTTCATAAGAACAAGGTCAAGCAGCAGAGATTGGGGACAACAAAGCTACAGACCGGCAGAGCGCGAAAATGACTCTCCATTGACCGGGATGACTGCCAACTCATTCAAATGTCATTCAACAACCGTAGGATGACATCAAATGACCTACAAAAAGAATGGCAAACAGCAACTGGCGTGAAGTGCATGGTGAGAATGGTTCTAAACAGGCTCCTAGGGGCAGGGCTGAAGTCGTGCAAAGCTAGAAAAAAGCCCTTCATCAATGAGAAGCAGAGAACCACCAGATCAAGACCCTGTCATGGCCAACCCAATCACCAAACCTAAACCCATTTGAAAACCTCTGGACTGTGATCATGAGGAAGATGGATGGTCACAAGTCATCAAACAAAGCCGAGCTGCTTGAATTTTTGCACCAGGAGTGGCATAAAATCACCCAACTTCAATGTGAAAGACTGGTGTAGAGCATGCCAAGACACATGAAAGCTGTGATTGAAAATCAGGGTTATTCCACCAAATATTGATTTCCGAACTCTTCCTAAGTTAAAACATTAGTGTTGTGGTGTTTAAAAATGAATATAAACTTAATTTCCCTTGCATTATTCAAGGTCTGACAACACTGCATCATTTTTGTTATTTATTGTAAAACAATGATTTAAATCAGTTGTCTCCTGTTCCTGGAGATCTACCTTCCTGAAGGAGACTTTAGCTCCAACCATAATTATGCCCACCCTACCATCTAATCATTGCCTTAAGAAGTTCTTGATCAACTAAAACAGGTGTGTTAGATTTTGTTGGGAGATGAAACCTACAGAAAGGTGTAGTGTTGGGTCTGAGTCCGCCTTTGATGAGTTCGAGACCAAGCCCATAACCAATCGAGTCCGAGTCCAAAAGGAGCCGAGTTGGACTCAAGTCTGAGTCCTTAATGGCCGAGTCCGAGTAAAGTCCGGCCGAGTTCAGAAAGTAATTAAACTGGGGAAAAATGAAATTGCAATTGTAAACTCAACACTGAGCTGTTAAATTAATAGTTTAAACCTCACAAAAACCAATGGCAACATAAATGTAACAAAAAATACCACTATTACATTTTGCCATTGCCATTTAATATTTTTATTTCATGTCATCAGTAACTCAACTAGTTTCCTATCAAAAAAATGGTTTCAAAGAAAAAAGGGATATAGAGGTATATGTAGAACTTTTATTATATTACAAGTGTATGAAAATACAAATTAACCTGTTTTGTTATTCTATCACACTATATTGTGTCCAGTTCGAGTTGACATTCAGTGATTTGATGCGTCTCCCCCACAGTTATATAGACTGAGAGAGAGAAGAGAGTACAGGGAGAAGAAATGTACAGAGAAGAGTTACATTTAGCAGCAGGTGATAACAACAAGCTTCATGCTTTATTACTGCTTTTAACCTGTGATTTTAATGAATCACAACAAATTCATTTCTGAACACAGCTCTGTTCTTATAACGTTTTTCATTTTAATTCCTAAAATGAAAAAAAAAAAAATCCCTATGAGCAGAGTTTAAGATCTTTACTACATTAAGAAGTACATTTCACATTTGACATAAAATTCAAGACTGGAATCACCAAATGCTAATGTTTAGAGGTGGGTGATATGACTACAATCTTATTTCACAATAACAATACATTTTCTCAGGTCTATCAGTAGTATTCAAGTAAGAAATAATATGGAAACTGAATGAAGCAATGAAATGTAAAATAAAATAGATTTCACTGTATGACATATACAGAGATTCTTATTAAATTTACTGAAGTTGTTCAGTCAAATGAGTGAGTGAGTGATTTTCTCTTTGTCTTTTGTTGTTTTGATTAACATTAATGACACAGACAGCAGCAGGTTTATTAGACTTCTGTCACTTTAAGGCCTAAGATCCAATATACTGTACTGACACACCTACGATTTCTTTCTCAATTTATACTCACTTAAGAAATAACTGTGTTTACATGAACACTCGGCCAGACCTGCATTTTGACATGATGTGTGTGTATTTATTTGACCGTCCAAGCATAATAAGCCGCTAAAGAGAACTCAATTCGGTACTCCCATGATGAGGCGGATTTCTGTGCATGCACTTCAAGTGTGTCAGGCAGGGAGACATTCATTAAATTTATTTTGTTATTTATTTTTTATCTTCCTTTTTCTTTTCATGTTGCACATGATGTGGACTCGACTGTACTCTGAAAAATTTCCGAGTCCAAAATGTCAGAGTCCGTGTCAAGTTCGAGTACAAATTTACCCGAGTGCGTGACGAGTACGGGATCGAGTACCCCAACTCTAGAAAGGTGTATCTCCAAAAACAGGGTTGGTGATACTGATTTAAATTATGTCATAAACTGTCATAAAATGAAAGCATGATTTTAAGGTACTCAAACATAAATTTGCTAACTTTACTTGTAAAAGTGCATCTACTTGTAAAATAGCTACTGGATTCAATTAATAATATTGTAATAAGTGGTACTTAAAAACTATTGCAGTTTGGCAGGTCAAAAGGCTCCCATTTTGGATAATGACCCGGTATGACCTGTAAACACAACAGTGCACACACAGCATTTACTGGGCAATCAAATGTACAGTACATCAGAACAAAAGAAAGAAACTGCTCTGTGCTGAAGAGTTACATGTAAAAGACAGATATGATTCATCTCTGCCTCAACATGATTGCACATTTTTAATTCCCAGAAGCAAGAAAGCGTCTTACCAGAAAGGTGAAGATATACAGGTCAGTCATATCATTGGCCAGTCTTTTCTAAACAAAATGGCACACAGCCTCGTGATAAAAGTGAATTTCATGTGAATTTCACTTAAAAGCTATAATGTATTGAGGTGCTTCACATCTCAACAATCCATACAGCATTCTCTACTGCATGTCAGAATAAACAATAAGGTGCAGAGTTCTATGAGCAATTTTCAGAGATAGATTGAACAGAATAAAAGCAAAGAGCCAATAATTCCATTCATTTTCTGTACCACTCATCCTTGTGGAGGAGCCTATCTCAGGGATCTCGGGGCACAAGGCAGAGGACACCGTAGATGGAGTGCCAACCCACCTCTGGGCACAATTACACACACACACACAAAGGACAATTTGGAAATGCCAAATCAGCCTACAACACATGTAATTGGACTGGGGTAGGAAACCACAGGGTAACCCCGAAGGACAGGGAGAACATGTAAACTCCGTACACACGGGACCGAGGCGGGATTCGAATCCCCAACCCCGGAGATGTGAGGCAAATGTGCCAGCCCATACTTCATTCTGTTTATCACATTCTGTGAAACAGTCACAAACCTGACCAATGAGTACCCTCTTAGCAGCATATTACTATACAGTATATATAAAATAATATTCACTGGCTTCTAATGAAATTTGCTCTCATGATCATTGCATTTCTTGTAAATCATTGCACTTAAAAAAAAAAAAAAAAAAAGATATCAATTCTCTGAACAGTTTCAATTGTGCTTTTATTTATTTATTACAAAATTATTTCCTCCTGTTTGTTCATTAGTCATTATAGTTAATAGTTTCATAATTGCATATGCAGGCTGGTTAGCTTATTGAAACAATGTACAAATGGCACTGCAACATTATGTGACCAATTTACACTTAAGAGACAGTGTGCAGTGAAAACATTATGCAAGTTTGCAGCAGAAATTCTGCAGTAATCTACAGTTTTTCTTTAGTACAGCATGTTCAGATCAAGCTGATCAAAATGTCAGATCGTGCAGCCCTATATTAAAGAGACTGTACACAACATGGCTTTCAGTTAGCAAGATCTTGAAAAGGTGAAGACATGTGTGGAGTGTGTCAACTGTTGTTTAACACTTAAAAGGTCACAGGAGCCCAGTTACCCATAAAGAAGTTATTATTATAGTGTAATTATAAATCAATACTTTATCACAGTAAGGTTTTGGACAAAGCACATGCTTCTTGGGCCTTTAGTAGAAAATAAATGTAATCAATATTAGCTTTCACAGCTCCAAGCAAACCTAAGCCTCCAGATCCAATGTACAAATTACAAATGTTACAAATTACACAATGATGAGAAATATGACCAGTCACTATGTCCCAGCAAATTAGAGAATACAAAATTGTCTTTTCTCTTTAGCAAGAAAATAAGCTAAATTTCCATCTAACTATACTGACTCATTCTCTCACTCTGCTACTGTCACTGTGGAGTCAAACTTCTTTGTGTCTAGTCAGCACATAACTACGCAGGCAAATTTCTTGCCAATTCGGACACAGTACTAACTGTGAATTACTATTACAGGATTGGCAGTACAACTCACAGCAGCTCAGGAACATCATATTATCAAACTTAGGCAGAAGTGATCATTCAAGAAGTGACAAGATCAGAATAGTTTGTAGTGACTGATAGAACACTATAAAAGGAAAAAGGATTCAGGACTGTTGGAGTTTTAGCTTTGTTCTTGCTGAACAGGTAAGAAAG
Source organism: Ictalurus furcatus (assembly GCF_023375685.1). NCBI lineage: Eukaryota > Metazoa > Chordata > Actinopteri > Siluriformes > Ictaluridae > Ictalurus > Ictalurus furcatus. The sequence continues at coordinate 9,658,980 of NC_071271.1, read as the reverse complement.
GCATTTATTTGTTTTCAAAATAAAACACTTGAAAAAACATAGATCATGTTAAAAAAGAAAAAGAAAAAAGACATTATACACTATCTCTCTCAACCACAGAGATTTGCAGAGCCTACATTCAGCCTATGGGCCAGTGCATGCGCCACACTGAAGTGTGGAGGGCAACCATTTTACCTTCAACCAAAGCTTATATTGTTGTCAGCTAAGTAGTAACATTAGGTGACTAGTTCTGAATGAAACTGCACAGTTACACTGAAGTAGATCAGTGATGTATGGGAATTGCTATTTGATCAGGCGAACTGTCTGACGGTAGCTAAAACACCAGCATGAGATTAATTAATGTGAAGGAGAATGATGCAACACAAGACACATTATGAAATGTTTTCCTGTAAGTAGCTTGTAATAGCATTTTTCTTTCAGAAAGGACAAAACTATTAATTTATAGTAAAAAAAAAAATGACATAAAATTCAAGATGCTCAAGCGTTGTTTCTGTCACAGGCTTCTTTGAACAACTTACAAACCCTCACTGCTGTAAACTGCACAATTCACTAGCAAAGCAGATGGCCCATTGTGACTAGAGCAATAGAAAATGTTTGTGACATTTATCAGAGACTTTAAATTAATGTGAAATAGAGTAAACTGTGGATCTTTTACACAATTTGGCAGTAGGCCCAAAAATCAGTTTAGCTTATTGGATTATTCAAATCTATCTTCTGTTGTATTTTAATGGCTATTTTTGTTCCAAGCTTTATATCAACATTTAGTCATATATGGAGATACCTAGTAAATATCTTCTGTGTTGTAACAGTATAACTGTGATATATTGCACTTACAAACTAAGACACAAATTGTTGTTAGTTCTAAATCAAACTCCTTCTGCAGTTTGCTTCATACAATGTGTGCAAAATGTAATAGCTTTCTTTTCATTCTTGAACATGTACAACATGATTGATAATAATAATAACAATAATAATAATAATAATAATAATAATAATAATCCCTTACATTTATATAGTGCTTTTCTAGGCACTCAAAGGCTTTACATTGTTTGGGGGTGAATCTCCTCAACACCCACCAGCGTGTAGCATATCCACCTGGATGATGCGAAGGCAGCCATAGTGTGCGAGAATGCCCACCACACACCAGCTAACCAGCTTAAGTAACAGCCAACCAAAACAAAACATCAGTTTAATTTTGAGCTGTGTATAAATCCAATAATTATTATGAAAGAAACTTCATGTTCATATCAAACATCAGAATGAAGAAAAAGTGTGATCTCTGTGATCGTGGCATAGATGTTGGTACCAGAAGAGCTGGTTTAAGTATTTTATTTAACTGTTGATCTCCTGGCATTTTCACACACAACAGTCTCTAGAGTTTAAACAGAATGGTGTGAAAGGAAAAAAAGAAGAGAAAGAAATTCAAGCACTGATGGTAAGAGCTGCATAGCCACAAGCAGAAAGAAGAAATAAATCAACTCTGTGACTAAGGTAAGCATTCCTTCCACATTAATCCATCAATCTATATATTAATTGCTGAACTACCAGAGAATGCGTGCAGGACTCTCTCTCTCTCTCTCTCTCTCTCTCTCTCTCTCTCTCTCTCACTACAATAATATCTAGGATAAACACATATTAGTGACTGATGCATTAGGCATCTCCAAAAACATTAATAAGCATAAAATTAAGCAGCCTGTGTGTATGTGTGAGAGAGATTGTGAATGCTAAAGACATATCTCAACAGCACAAGCTTTCCAGCATTACCATGGCCAAATATTATCATGAGACTAAGACTTGCTGAAGGCTCTCATAAGAAATTGATGGCTTCTTCTCTACCACTTTCCAGATGGTAAAAGCATGTCTATAAGCCCTCAATAACATATCATTACAAGTATACAGGTAAACACATACATTTATCCAAAAGCATTAGCCTCTTAGCAAAGATTTTTTGGGGGTAAAAGGGCTCAGAAAGGCTAGTTGCTAAATTCTCTAGACTGGCTCACTACACCTTACCCTCATATTCAGACAGCTATATTCTACGAAAAGATTGAAAGCGATCACTATCAGAAAGCAGATAAGCTTGTAACTGAGGCAACAGCAACCGTTAATGAAAAATGGAGACTGGTGTAAAGAGATCAGCAATACATCACTGAGCAATTTCCTGAAATAGAACCATAAAAAAGTTAACAAACCTAAGATCTAGCATGGTTCTAAAAGACAGGGTCCAAGTTTAGCTTTTTTGTTTTTAATTACATTTTCAAAGTTATTAATGCCTTTAAATAGAACTGAATAAACAGTTTTTTACAGTATTTATTCTGTGAGTGGAAAGTTCAGAAATAAAAAAAATATCTGGCTCCAATAAATAGTTTTTTTTTTTTTTAACAGTTATGGTAAATGGTCTGCATGTACATAGTGTTTTTTAACCTTAGCAGTTCTACAAAGCGCTTTACACTGTTTCTCATTCACACACACACAACACATATGCAATGTGCATGGGGTTCTGTGTCTTGCTCAAGGACACTTCGGCATGTGGAGACGTGTGTGTATATATATATATATATATATACATACATACAAGCTCTTCCTGAGAGGTTTTACTCAGTAACATTGATGTGCACTGTAAAGTTTTTATTCTTATAACACGTCAATTTAAATAACGCAATTTAAACTGCACACTACTATACTAAATACAATTTCTTTACACCTTTGATGTCATTACTACTTAGGTAAACTATTTGTTTGGTTTGGGACACAGCCTTGAATTCTATTTAAATATGTGCACTTGCAGATGTAACATTAATGCACACAGAGGAAGCAGAGCACAGCGCAACCTACTTTACACTCTATAGCCTTGGCAGTAGCCTTTTTCTAGCAGAAAGGGACAAATCCCTAAATCTAATATACTGAAATTCAAGATCAGAATCACTGAATACACCAGCATTAACTTGGCACTAATTTCAGCATTATCTTGGAAGCTCTGAATGCACCATATAATTATTAGCAATATATTTGACACTAGGACTGGCACCCTGTCCAGGGTGTACCCTGCCTTGTACCCAATGCTCCCTGGGATAGGCTCCAGGTTCCCCGTGACCCTGAAAAGGATAAGCGGTAGAAGATGGATGGATATTTGACACTATAAATTATTTATACAGAGTACTTGAGTATTTGTGGGCTGAAAATGAACCATAAATACAAATCATTCTGAGGCTGAAGAACTGGTTACTGATGGAATACAAAAAAAAAGTATGTCAGTATGCATGTACATCAACTACATCTGCATCTCGACAGTTGTAACAGAACATCCGGGCTCTCTCAGGCATCAGACTTAAGGGGAATTTTTCGTTTATTAAGTGCTGGTTTTTCAGTAACATTTTTCTGATTGTGACTCCATATACAGTGGGGTCCAAAAGTCTGAGACAACTAGTGAAAATGTTTCTGAATGGTTTTGCATTCTTTTCTAATTTAATATAACAATTTTCATTACAAATTATATTATTGACAACTTGAGTAAAAAGTAGAATCTCTGAAATATTTACATGTATTTCAGAGTTTCTTGGTATTTGTTACATCCTCTTTAATGACAGTGTGCACTTGAAGTGGCATGGACTTCACAAGTTTGTGCAAAATCTCATTATACATTTTATATCAAATCCATCAGTGTCGTCTGAAAACATGCTTCAGTAGAAGACGAAAGTCTGACCTTTAGTATAAAACAGATAACATGGTCAATATCACACATTTGCTTACATTTAAATAGGAACCTAGAAATAGTGCAGAATCTTGAATATGAAATATTCAAGACATTGAACATTTACTTTCTTTGTTTGAAATATTTTTTTTTTTAAATCTAAAAACCATCTGTTTATTTCCCATTTTAAATGAAAGAAAAAAAACTTTTTTGAA